>NW_012267225.1:27078125-27103529 GCF_000151885.1 Dipodomys ordii
TGAAGTAAGCCAGGCCCAAAGAAACATAGGTCCCATGGTTTCCCTTATTTGCAATATCTAGTATATGTCTGAGTCAAGCAGAAAAGGTCAGATTAGTAGATTTTAGGGGAATGAACCCCAAATTAAGTATTCAAACTTTTTTTGTTTTTTTTTCTTTCATGCGATTGTTTCTAACACATTTATAAGATGATTTCTTTGTTGCTTTGTATGTCCCTCCCCCACAGTATAACCCCTGCTTTCACTGTCTTTGATGTTGGTATAATTTTGGAGGGGAAGGGGAAAAAACAAATTGTTTAACTAGGAATGAAGGTGGACTCATTGCAACAATAAGATGTACAAGTCGTTATATCGAAAAATGAGCTTTACAACATTGGTGGGGGGTGGGGGGAGGATTAGGTGGGGGGAGGGGGGAGTATGGGAAGGCATGGGAGGGGAAAGAAAGAGGAGGCAACAATGCTTGATAAGAAATGTACTCTATCTTGCCCATGTAATGCAACTCCTCTGTATGGTATTTTCACAATAAAAAAAATTAAAAAGAAATCTGATTAGTCTGATAAGTCCTAAGGATTCAAAACAAATCTTCAAGTCAACAAAAAGCCTTTGGGACTTGCTCCCTCCTTCTCTCAAGTTATTTCTAAGCTTGTAGAGTCTCCTGGGGAGCCAAAGAGCTCAATGTCTCTGGTATCCTGGGGAGTGTCCCTTCCTTCCTGGTTCACCTGGGGTTCTTTTTGTCTGTGTTTCCCTGGGATTTTCTTCGAAGCAACATTTCACTGAGTCTACCTCTGCAGCATTTTTCCCCCTGAAAGATGTGTTGTCTCATGTTCTAAAGCCCCTTATCCCACTTTGGAGATGGCTCTACTTTTGCATAGTTCTAGCCTTAGGGAAGGATGAAGACATCTTTTTTCTTTTCATTTATGCTTCCATGTTTTCTTCATCAAGCCCTAATTCCCCAGGACAGATTACTGTTTTCAAGTTTGGCCAGGTAGCCCCATTCTCTTGTTTGATCTTTCTCTCAGGGATTTTGTTTGTGCCCTAAGCCACTATCTTCCCCTGAAAGTCTAGACTTTGGCAACATGAAAGACAGAAGTAGGAGGCTTTTTCTGATTATTATTCTGTAAGTTCTTTTCCTGGGACCACCAGCACAATCGTAGCCATCTGCTTTAAAGGGAAAAGAAAGCAAGGAAAATACCAAGGGAGAAAGAACCATACTGTCCAGCCACTTCAGCATATGGCTAAACAATAAATTGAAGTTTTAGAGTTGAGAGGGACACTAGAGGTTTCTGATTCAGCCTCCTATCAAGTCCTCTGCTACATGGTCCTGACATATGGTTAAAAGTAGACTCCATAATTTCAGTGACCAAAAAATTCACCTCCTCTTAAAGCACATTCCAGAGTTGTTAAACTCCTTAGAAAGTCTGGCTTGATAGCTGGAACCTATTTCCATTGTGATAGGCATGAGATGACGGCAGGAGCACTGCCTTAGATCTAAACAGAGATTGCGAGAATAGTCTCCTATGGTTACATTTCTTCAACTACAGAATGAGGCTGATAAGACCTGTCTCGCAGTCATAGGACTGTTTGAGAGGAATATACATAAATACCTCCACGGTATCTTTTGTAGTAGCTATTTACTAAATATTAAGTATCTATGCCCCAGTATTGCAATAATTGTCCAAACTCATTCATGTTCTCAGAATATAGATTGAGCATTTATCTTGTTCCAAAACCTAGATAATACAGCAGATAGAAGAAATAATTGGGTATTTTACCTTAAGGAAATAGAGCTTATCTATCTAAGTGCTACTGGCTCATGACTGCAATCCTAGCTACTCAGATGGCTAAGATCTGTATGATTATGGTTCAAAGCTATTCTAGATAGAAGAGTCCATGAGAATACATCTCCAAAATAAACAGCAAAAGAACAGGCTAGGAAAAACAAGTCGTTTAAATAAGGATACAGGTGGACCCGTTGCAACAATGAGATGTACAAGTTGTCATGTCGAAAACAAACTTTACAACTTTGAAGGGGGGGGGGAGGATTGGGTGGGGGGATAGGGGGAGGCTGGGAAGGGATGGGAAGGGGAAACAAAGGAGGAGGCTGCAATGCTTGATAAGAAATGTACTCATTATCTTGCCCATGTAATTGTAATCCCTCTGTACAGTTTTTTTCACAATAAAAATAAATAAAAATTAAAAAAAAGAACAGGCTAGAGGCATGGCTCAAATAATAAGAGTACCAACAGAGCAAGCAAGCTAGTGAGCAGGAATCTCTGGGTTCCCATCTTAACACTGTCAACAATAAGGCCAGAAATAGTGGCACCTAGCATAATCCCAGTGGTTCCAAAAGACAGAGATAGGTGTCTTATAGTTTGAGACCAGCCCTGGCAGAAGCTTAAGATCATGCACAGGGGTGGGGAACGGGGGACTAAAGTGAAAACAGGCAGAGGACAGGAGGTAACTCAAATTGTAGCGTGCTGGCTTGCACTTTTGGAAATCAAAATCACATCTTGAGTTCAAAATCCCAATACAGCAAATAAATAAATAGCATACCAAAGTCTTTATTCATGGGTATACATTGGATTAATTTTTCCTATTAAAATGCCAAACATTGATGAATCCTTCTGTCAAGCTACTAACAGAAAGATTAGGTTATTTTTACCTCTTCTTCATGTTACTGAGGTCTAGTTCAACATGTAAAATAACAACTGAAAATGTATTTCTTCTGTCATTTTTGCCTTCTTTGTGCTGGTTTTTATTTGCTATTATATTTGTGTCTGTAATATTAAAGGAAAATAAATCTTAAAATGAACTATAACTTATTTCCTTTAGGAAACTTACCTTCGAAGTTCCTTATAAGGTATCTGGCTAGGGGTTCTAAGTTTCTCCTCATCTCTTCTTGCCCTACTCTGTTTCCCATTGCTCATCACAGTTCCACACACAGAGTAATTAAAGCAAAAGAGATTACTTTTGACTTGCAGTTCATCCACTGTGGAAGGGCCACATCTAATGGGGAGCTTCATGACAGAGCTTTACAAAGTAATAGGAAGCAAGAAAGCATAGAGGAGCCAGGCTGTCTCTTTGATAATCATTTACCTTCCGGGGTACTAATCCACTTCTGTGAAACCAGTATCAAACATTTGAAGTAGGAAGTCATAACCCAGTTGCCTCTCACTGAGGTTCCAACACTTCGAGATCTGACCACTCATATATTGGAGACCAAACTTCCAACCAACACTAAAACCTTTGGGAGAAAACTATATCCAAATCAAAGTACCTCCAGTCTGATTGATATTACAAAGTGACCCAAAGTACTGCATAGAATTCCTTCCAAGGCTCTATTACATTCTGTACAATTGGCCCTGGGCTCTGGATCAGAGAGCATAACCCTATGACCTGGTTGTCTCCTCCCTCTTCTCATTCACCCCAAGTCTAATTTTGCCTCAAACCATTCATTTTCTTCTGCTTTGAGGACTCACATTTAGACCTTACTTCATTTCAAGCAGGCATGGAGCTGACTCCAGAAGCAATCAGTTTTGACTATTTATTCTATCACTGTCCATTTAACAACCAAGATCATCCTGACAAACCTGGTTTGAAAACCTCAGTAGCTCAGGTACTTGGCCTTAAACATTCTTTCCCTTTATAAAATGTCTCTCACAGGAGATCTCACTCTGCCTTGATTTCAGAAGGATACTTTTTAGCCAGGTGTTGGTGGCTTGCACCTCTACTCCAAGCTACTCGGGAGGCTGAGATCTAGGGATTGTGATTCTAAGCCAGCCTAATCAGGAAAGGTCATGAGACTCTTATCTCCAATAAACTACTCAGAAAAAGCTGGAAGTGGTGCTGTGACTCAAGTGGTAGAGTGTAGCCTTGAACAAAAAGGTCAGGGATGGCTCCCATGCCTTGATTCAAGCCTAGGACCAGAACACAAAAAAGAGTACTTTTTAAAGTATGTTCAAATATCCCTTCCAATACTATACATACACTGGATTTGATGCAACTGATTTAACTTGTAAAGAGACTAACAAAATACTAATGGGATCTGGATATTCCCTATAGAAAATTACCATGCTTTTAACGTCAGCTTCTTTAGCTGATAACAATGTCAGCTCCCTGATATTGGGCTGCTTGTCTACCAGAGAGAAAAATCAACAAACATATGCAGAAAAGGAAGCAGATATCATAGGTCACAGAGGGGAGAAAGGATTAAAAGAAAGCTCCTTAGCTTGGTTGCTCTGTCTCCCCTATTGATCCACTGCCCCAGTCCTAAGTAGCCTCTTTGGTATCATCAGCTGGTCAGTGACATCCAATCACAAGCAATGGGGAGGGGGCCTTCTCCCAGGAGGTCTCACAGGCCAAGTGAGCACTTCCTGACTACACACATTCACCAGCAGCTACAGTGTCGGGGACAGAGTCTAACAAGGCAGGCACTTGTCCCTGAAAGAAGGAAGAAATGTCCCTCTCTCCCTGTGAATAGATGTGGCTGTTCTCACTGTTTCTCTTGAAAGCTCCATTCTCTGAAGTACAAGCTATTATGCCAAGGCAGATGTACAATCTGGGAAGAGTTCCAAATTCATTACTTGAAAAGCAGGAGGTATTCAGCATTGGTGCATCTGTGAAAGTTTCTGTCTCTGTCTCAGTCTGCCTGGCTGGTGACAATGAAGGGTAGACGATTGCCCAGAGCTGGGTAGGTAGAAGCATCATGACAGAGACACACGTAGCCTATTTTTCAGTATGCAGAGTCAGTCAAACTTTCCCTGACAGCCGCATCACATTTCACACTAACAAAATGTTCTGCTGATGAGATGACAGCTTGAGTTTGTCTGGATTAGCCATACTCTGGGGAAAGTGTATAGTCACAAGCTTCCCTGCCAGGCATCCACATGGGAGACATGCAATTGCTGCTGATACAGCTTCCGGCCCAGGTGGAGGGAGACTGTGTTAACTGCTTCACTAACTTGTGTCGTCTGATACCCCAGATCCTGAACAGAAGCCAGGAAATAAATTCTGAAGACAATTTGTCTCCTGAATAGAATTCAGGGGAATATCAGACACATAGCATCCTTACCATCTACAATATAATGTTTGCATATGTTAGCTTTCTGAATTTCACATGAGTAGTTGATTGCTTTTCTTACATGAAAGTTTTGGAGCTATGTGACAAGAGCGCTTCTTTGTCTCACATTGCACATCTTCATCTCCTTGCTAGAAGTGCTGTAGCACTGAAGTAGTTTGTACTTGAGAGAGGCTGGATAGAATGAATCATGGGCACTCATGAGTGCCTCCATTTTGGGATATAACTTCAGAAGGAGGATTAGGCAGTCACATCCCATTGGCTCTTATCCTAAGCTGTTCCAAACACAGTGGCTTAGAGAACCAGCCAAATAAGAGAAATTGAGGCTGAGTACAATGATGGGGTCCACATTACTGTGTTAGACTGAGTTGGACAGCATGAAGGTTTCTTCAATATTTCTACCTGGTTTTACTATCATCCCAAGATATCAAAAGGTTTTAACAAAATTATGAGTGTGTTGTTGTCATTTGCTTTGCTTTTTGCTTTGCCACCAAATGAGAAAAGAAATTCTCTCATACTTGAGAATGTTAAATTCAATACCTCTGAAGAGAAACCACCACATCCTGCATATTCTAGGCCTTTTCTTTCTCTACCACCTCAACTCATTCTACATACTAGATCAGAAACATTGGCCAAGATTCACAGTACTCATAAACTGACATGTTGAATTGAAACTCCTTTGTACAGTACTTAAAGGTAATAAAATTTTAATTAAATTACATAAATAAATAAAAATTTCAGCAAAGCCTTATAAAAATAAAATAAAAATGAAATGAAACGTTCTTTTTTCTAACAAGATCTATCAAAGCAGATTCGTAGTTATGATAAGATCTAGCAGATTTCAAACTTGCTCATTCTACTGACCAGGAAAGGTCAAGAAGCCAACACAGATTTAAGACCTGGAAAAATACTTTCCGTCTCCTAAAGGAGGGATCTTTGACATCCTCTTGCAAGGATCATACAGATATAGGAGTCAGGTTTCCAATCAAGTTTTCATAAAGTTCACACAGAAGTAGAAGCTCATCTGGCAATAATATGCCTTTCACATCATTCCCAGGTATACTGAGCATAAGAAGAGTAGAACATGTAATCTATAAAGGGTAAAAAGAACTGCTGGTAGAACAAAGCGTGTGTGTATGCTACCTGCATAGAACACTAGAGGTTTACAAGAGGATTAGAAAGCATATTGAGAAGGATCTCGGTGCCACACTAAAGCATCAGAGCTTTGTTCTATGATCAAAGAACCAAGAATTATAGTGAAGGAAGGCTAATTCAGTGTTTAATACTGACCTCCATTTTCTTATCCTTAAATCTCTCTTCTGTGAATTTAATAACTATTCTCTCTTGGTTTTCTAATTATTTCTCATATATTTACTCCTTATTCAGTCATTTTCTTAATTTCTTTCTCTCTTTTTCTTTCTCTCATCTTTTCTCTTTCTTTCTTCCTCTCTCTCTTTTTCTTTGTCTCTTTCTTTCTCTCCCTCCCTTCCTTCCATCCTACCTCCCCTCCCTTCCTTTCTCCCTCTCTCTGTCACTCTTTCTTTCTTTTCTTTCTTTCTTTCTTTCTTTCTTTCTTTCTTTCTTTCTTTCTTTCTTTCTTTCTTTCTTTCTTTCTTTCTTTCTTTCTTTCTGGATCTCACTAAGTATCTTTGGCTGGTCATGAATTTGTAGTCTTTTAATTTCAGGCTCCAAAGTGCTAGAATTATAGATATACATTACCATAACTAACCTTTCTCTGTTCGCAATCTGTACTCACTTAATTTAATTTTGGACTACCTAGTATATTTTCATTAACTTTTTCACTCAAAATTTCCTCCTCTACAATTTTGTCTGCTTTATTGTCACTAATGCCACATTGATGGTTCTTAGATATAGGTCCCTTCCAGAGTCTGCTGAGCTGTTTATGTTGCAGCAATCTTGATAGTCCACATGCATTTTTACCCTATTTGTTTCAAAATAAACCTCATTATCTTCTTTCCTATGCTCTTCACCCTGCTTCATATATTTTTGGTTAAATACCACTGTCATTCCTCAACTGTCCAACCCAAAAAGTAGAAAACCAACGGCACCCTCTTTCTCTCCTATCTCTCATATTTAGGCCTTCAGGCCTGTCAGCTCCATTTCCCCATTGTTGTCAGTACTAGAATATTATACTTAAGAGCTTGGGTCCTTCAAACATTTTAGAAAGGAGCCTAATTTGTCTCACTAAATTAGGTTGGAATAGAATTACTTAAAATTTCTGTAACATATTCTATAATCAGCTCCAAAAATCTATGTTTTACATCCCACTACAAGAGGCAAGTATATTATCTTGAAAGACTAGCAAGATAAAATTTTTAATGTAACTCTGCAGCTCAGATCCACATAGCACTGGTCATCTTCATATGACTTGAAATCACAGTCTCCAGTGTTTGTGTTTCTGCAGTCACTGAAGGCTCAGTCCAGACTTTGTCTTTACCCTGGCACAAAGTAGATTAGTGTCTTACCTCACTCACATGTCTAATATCAATATATTCAAAGAGTACTAAAATCATGTAAATTCTGATAACCACTTTGAGCAAAATTATTGAGTCAACTTTTTTCAAATGAGATTTTATATAGAATTTCATATAAAACAAATAAAAGCAGTGCTCAGTTGAAATATGTGTATGAATATGTATGCAAACCCTACCAATCTCTTTCAAGAACCTCCTAACTTTAAACTATGAGTCTAACTTAAAAATCATTAGACTACAAGAACCATGAAATTGTTATGCTCATAAAAAGTAGATGTTGGGGCTGGGAAGGTGGCTCAGTGGTAAAGCGCTTGCCTTGCATGCATGAGGCCCTGGGTTCGATTCCTCAGCACCACATAAGCAAAAAGAAAAAAGCCAGAAGTGGCACTGTGGCTCAAGTGGTAGAGTGCTAGCCTTGAGCTGAAGAGCTGAGGGACAGCACCCAGGCCTAGAGTTCAGGCCCCATGAACGAAAAAAAAAGAGAAAGAGAGAGAGAGAAAATAAGTATAGGCAGAGCCTGGAGAAAGAATTCAGGAGAAAACCACAAGCAGGGTGTCAATTAGAAGGGTATTAAAACTATTGAGGTTGGTGAAAATAACAATGAGATGAAGTAGGAAATTGCTAATGGATACCAAGCAAAGAATACTGAACATGTCTGAAAATGGAATCCACAGTACTCAGTAGGGGTTTTTAAAACTAGAAGTAACTTAGAGTCAACCCAAAAGTAAGCCCAGAACCAGGAATGACTAATTTTAATAGTAAATGTTAGAACAACAGATGAAATGCTCAGTATCTCAGTTTCAGACACAATAAACATCACTTCATTGTTCTGTCCCCAGTTCTGAAATTTGGGGTTTGTTGGCTACATGGCCAATGGCTAAGAATACTTAGTGTGGACATACATGGTCAAAGCTCTTCTCTGACAATGGAGAACAGATTTGAATTTTGATGAATCAGGTGATATATTTACTGGCACTTTGAAAGGAAATAAAAGATAAATAGATAAATAGATAGATAGACCATATATATGTATGTAGAGATACAGATATACTATGCATATGGTATACATACATATATGTAATATATGTATATATTTCATTTTTTATACACACAAATGATTATACAGTGTCTTCTTATATTGGGAAGCTGAATTACTATTTTTTCATTTTTAATACTCTTCTGGTAAATTTTGTCTAATTTGCTTCTCTAAGTCTATTAATTCGATTATTCTCTTTCAGCACCTGAAGTACATTTTTCAAGGGACCTTATGTTAGCTATACTGAATTGCTCTGCTAAACTTCTTTTAAATTACTGTTAGTTATTTTCTCTTAAAGGTCACTCATTGTAATAGAATAAGAATGGAATTAAAGCTGGATTAAAAGCTTTCGGTGAATTCAGAGTGATTTCTTTCCCCCGGACTCAGAATTAATGACTTCTTGCTCCCTGAAGATTTCATATCTAGAGGCAACATACACCATCTTGCTGAGTTAAAATCCTAGGATGGAGCTGGATTAATTCTTCATTCTAATAAGAAGAGAATAATACCAACAATGATTCTAATTACATCTTGGGTTTACAGAGCTCATTTCTTCCTAGGAGCTGAAGGAAGGTCTACATCTGTTATTTCTTTTATACACAACTACCAAGAGATTTGACAAAAACTGTACTGTTGGCTGGTGTGATTAGAATCCAAAATGAGTAAGAATCAAGATTTTTGATTCTATACTTAGTGTTCTTTGCTTCATAACCCTTATTTTTTGCAAAGGAAAGAAGAATAAGTTTTAATTTGTAGTATGAAGAACTATAATTTGACGTAAGAAAGAAATTTCTGAAAGACATTTGTGAGGCTTTGGAGTGTGGATTATAACAAGTTGTGAATTTTCTTTTATGAGAAGTGTTCTCACATAAAACAGATTTATATGTCTCTAAATCATTTATTAGGTTGCTATCTGATTAAGGCAAAATGGAATAGATTGTTTTTCAAGGTTTCTCCCAGTCGAATGATTCAATGACTTTTCTGTGACACCCTGTTATATAATTTTCTTTGGCAAAACTCAAGTGTATGTAATAATAAACGTGAAGCAACACTGTCAAGTTACTTCCTTTTTAATAGGGAAAAAGTGGAAAACACTTGAGTTGAATTTCTTCACACTTGCCTCTCTGTAGTCTGTTTCCAGAGCTGTAGATCCACTGATTCATTTCAGACATAGGCATAGGGTTGAGAGGGTGGCTCAAGGATCTGATCAGACAAGGAAAAGGTTGCCATTCCTTACAACTTGTTCAAAGACATGTTTTAGCAAATAGAGGGACGATACTAAATAATATAGACAGGGAAATTTTAAGAGTATTAAAACTGCCAGACACCAGAGACTCAATACCCAAAGGCTGTCTGGATAGAAGTCTACTAAACTCCAGTTTATCAACAAAAAGGCCAAATTAGAGGCATAGCTCAAGTAGTAAGGTACTTGCTGTGAGCAAGAAATCCAAGTATTTAACTGAAGGCCCCAGTACAAAAAGAAAAGAATTAAGATCAGATATCAATACCAATAAATTATAAAATTAAATCTTTGTCATTTTAAACATTGTTAATAATATTCACAAGAGAAATAGTTATTGAAAGAGAATATATAATATAGTCAAATAATCATAAATTGGATGCAGAATGAGATTAAATGATGACAAACTGGAAAAGTGTAAAGAAAATAGACAATCAATGTAAAAAAATATCCTATCTTTCAGACAGTATCATAGAACAGGCATTATATCAGTCTGATAATACCAAAGGAAATAATTTTCTTGAACTTCACTTCTGAGTAGCAGACATTTATGTTAGCCTGCTCCATCCAAGTGCTTTGTCTATCAGAGGCATCATCAATATGAAACTTTTACACACAGTCCCAAAATTCAAGTTTTTCTATTATCACAGTCCCTTCCATCTTCTTTTGCAGAATGACAACCAGAATTGGACATAAACTGTAGCTGGATTTCCTGGGTCACAGAGAATTCAGCCATCCTCTCATTTCTAAATGGGTTGCTCTTATTAATTTGGCCCATCTCATGTTTGCTCTTTTTGAAATTACATGAATGACACCCATGGAATTCCCATCAAGTTGAATTCCTAAGTCTGGTAGGCTACATGTTCTTTGTTGTGTTGGACTAAATACAAGACCTTAAACTCCACTAAATAACAATTTGGTAGGTTTTGATCCATGACTTACTCCCATGTCAATAAAATTTAGATTCAGCATATTCACTGGTCACAGAATTAACTTCAACTACAAATTTGGGGGATGTTGCTATTTATTTAAGAATTATAAGCAATTAGAAAAATATTGAAAAGCACAAGTGAACTTGTCAGCGATCCACTAGAAATCTACCTTGTGATTAACATCAATTCATTAATAGGCTCCCTTGAATTGCTATTATTTAAATAGTGATCAAGTTATTTGTCTGTTGATTTCTTTATGTTCTCCATCTGCCAACCTATCACAGAAAAAAAAACTGCTATGTTAATATCATTAGACATATGGAAGTTTCCTTCTGACCTTCCTTGGACTATTTACATGTCAGCTTTTAATAACTTTTTATGAAATATTTTTCAAGATACACATCAAGTTTGCATATTTTTCTTAATTTTTGAAAACTAGGGAATTAATCGAATGTGGAAGTACACAAAATCTCATCAAGTAAAGGTCAAACAGGTTCAAGGAAACTCTTGTTGCATTGCATTATGATAAAGCACACCAGAAGATTTCTCTGTAATTATATTTTTAATTCTAAATCAATTGCATTGCAAATCTATATTAAACCCTGAGTGATGGCCAATTAAAAATATCTCTAAATGGCATTGCCCTTCAAAATGAAATTACTGCTAATGAAATAAACTGCTTTCGATATTGTGAAAGATCTGATTAAATAATTAGTGCTATTGCTTACTGGGAAACGTGCATCTCAAACTATTTTAAATGTCTGCTGTTGTTCATTTACTTTTCTCCCATCTCTGAGGGGTTGGAAGAGAGAGTTGAATTTAAGGACTCCAGAAAGCTATTTTCCTTTTCTGCAATGACTTATTTATCCTCATTTTATTATTTGGTGCTGTTAAATAGAGGTCTTTAAACTTGGTTGTTCTTGACAATTAATTAGATGGTTAGTTTTGAACCGTGGTCTTGATGGTAGGATAACAGAGAAAGTTAAATTCACAGTATTTCAAATTATTCAAACTTCTCTGGTATGCTCAGTTTAAAAATGGACAAGCACGAAAAATGAACTTTACAACTTTGGTGAAGAGGGAGGAGAAGGGGAGAAGGATTCAGTGGGAGGGGCGGGGAAAGGATGAGAAGGGATGGGAAGGGGAAACAAAGGAGGAGGCTACAATGCTTGTTAAGAAATGTACTCATTATCTTGCCCATGTAATTGTAACCCCTCTGTACAGTATTTTCACAATAAAAAATAAAAATAAATAAAAATGGACAAGCAGAAATGGTCAGATAAGTTGATGTTAAGCGAAATGAACCACAAGTTAAGGACTCAAATGTTTTTTTCTTGCTTGCTATTGTGTCTAAATATTTATAAGATATTTCTTTGCTGCTTTGTATGTCCCTCCCCCATGATATAACCCCTGTTTTCACTGTATTTGATGTTGGTATAATTTGTGGAGGGGAAGGGAAAAAACAAATTGTTTAAATAGGGATACAGGTAGACCCATTGCACCAATGAGATGTACAAGATTTTATGTCGAAAATGAACCTTACAACTTTGGTTGGCAGGGGGGGGGCGGTGTGAGGGGAGGGAGAATGGGAAGGGATGGGAAGGGGAAACAAAGGAGGAGGCAACAATGCTTGATAAGAAATGCACTCATTACCTTTCCCATGTAATTGTAACTCCTCTGTATGGTATTTTCACAATAAAAAAATGTATAGCCTAAGAATTATTGTTTACTTAATGTTTTTTAAATAAGATTATCATAAAGAAGGTTGTTGGTTCATGGTGATTTGGGAATTTAGAATAACTAGTGTGTTTATATCTTTACTTTGTGAAAATAGTCAGCTCTGAGATGGGGAAGGGCATCTCTCAAGCATTTTTTTAGATTGTTTGAATTTCCTTATTACTTTGGAGACACTGCAAGGGGTAAAGGATCAAGAACCTGAAGGTCAGGCTGATTCCACTGTCAACAATGGAGCTTCAGGCCAAGTTGTTACAACTCTCAGCACTGCAGTCTTCTTGAGCTAAAAATAAAATGGAGAAATAATATTTTCAAGAATTTCCTCAGGCTAATTGCACTCAAATGTAGTGTTTCATGAACTGCGAAATACTGTGCACATACCCAGGACTATAATCCCTTTCCTCCTTCCTCCCCTAATTCAATCAGAATGGTCAATTTGATAGACATATATTATTTACACCTTGAATCACCTACTAATTATCACCTTTGGCAATAAATATAGAGATGCAGAAATAATAAGTTCTATATAAAAACTGAAGCATATTATACAGCACAAGTTGTATTCATCCAGCTAAAAGAGGAAATTTTTCTGAGGAGCCCATTTTCTAAACAATAATCAGCTCACTTTCATATTTTTTAGTTGATTCTTCAATAAATATAGTTTGAAGAGGCTAGACTTGCTCTGTGACATACAAAATCAAATGAATTCATCACCTAACCATATTATTCCAATGTGACAAATGTGATACTTTTATACTATTATCTTCCATCTGTTTACTTTATGGACCATAACTGCTGTAACATACCCTTGACCAGAAACAAATTATTTCTAAATACTTTCAATTGAATCTTTTATCCTAGCAGTGAAATTCTACATGGCTAATCTTTTCTCCTACAACCCATATGTACTTGCTGATAAACATGACTTATTTTGTTAAAGGTCAGAATCAGATTCCTCCAGATTAAGCTTCTATTAAATCCCTGTGTTTTGTTTAAGTTATCAGCTTTTTTATCACTCTGCTATAAACACTTTTTGGCTTCTGAAGCTTTCCTCTTAATTTGATTCATAATAATGTGAACGTAATGCAATAAATGTTAGGTTTTGGCCATCTGGGCATTTTAAAAGATGTGGCATTAGATGAGTAGAGTCTTAGTTTGGTTTACAGTCTCATGTTCACCTTTTTACTACAGACCAAAGCCATTTGTCAAAAAATGCACAGTCTGTATCCAATAGTTTACAGTAGGCATGTATGGTTTAGTTACGCTTCCTAACTCTCAATTAGAAAAATCCCTCATTTAGTCATTACAGATTTTATGGATTATGGAAACACAGGAGGTCTTTCAAATGGACAGACAGCTGAAAAACTTGGCAGGCAGTTAAATGTGAACTGAGTGAGACTTCATAGATCCATGACTCACTCTCACTCCTGTGCTCAGTCTGTATTGAAATAAAAGCAAAATCCTGTTTTGGGCATGAGTAAATGGGAATAGTACACTTGTACAGTCACAAGGAGTGGAGTTGTATATGAAAAGAATATGTTGGGGCTGGGGATTTAGCCCAGCGGAAGGGCGCTAGCCCAGCGGAAGGGTGCCTGCCTGACGCGGGCAAGGCCCTGGGTTCGGTCCTCAGCCCTGGAAAAGAAAAAAAAAAAGAAAAGAATATGTAAAGACTACAATCAATCTCCTCAGCTACTCACATTAGCTTTTTTCAAACTGAGTCTCTGGAACCCTGTTAACATTTTGAGATGGGCTAAAGTGAGCAACAGATTGCTCTTCTCAGATTTCTTTGCTCACTGAGAGGCTGGCCTTCTTTTAAAGCCAAATAGCAAAAGTGCTGAAATAAGGATTTAGGATGACCCATTGTAATCATGAGATGTCCAAGACACTATGTTGAAAACAAACTTTACAACTTTGCCTGGGGCAGGGGGTGGGGGTGGGGGAGGAGAAAGGAATGGTAGGGGAAAAACTAAGGAGGGTATAGCAATGCTCCATAGGAAATGGGCTCGTTACGTTGCTCATGTAACTGTAACCCCTCTGTACAGTATCTTTACAATAAAAGATGTGTACATTAAGGAAAAAACCCCAAATACCTAAATACAGCTCCTCTGTGACCCTTTCTCTTGTGTATGTGTTTAGAACAGATTCTTCTGTAGCATTTCCAAAGCACTACTAATTAATATATGAAGCTGAAATCCAAAGTCAATGCATTTGCCTTCTTCCAACCTGGCCCACACGGAATATGAAATGTGGCATCCATCCACTGGGATATGTGCACTTGGGAATCCCTGTCTCTATATCTATATCTATATCATGAGTATCTTGGTCAGTTCCCATACCTCATTTTTTCAGAGTGACTTCTCCAGTGTCTTCTCACTGGAAAACTTGTAAACATAGAATGGTAAGAATCAAGAGAATATGGAATATCACACAAAACGCTGCAGTTTTCAGTTCTGCCTGGTTGCATATGCTCAATCTTAGAATTGGAATGTGTCAGCTGTGTATTTTCCTCAACATAAATGTGCATTGACTAAACTAACATTCTGCCATTGTTGCAATCAGAAAGGATGCAGTTTAAGATGGAGAAGCACATAATTATAATACTTTGAAAAATATGAAAATGTCATAAACTGCTTTATTGAATGGCAACTCCTTTGTACAACTTCTTAAAGATAATTTTTAAGAAGAAATCAAAGGCATAAAGAAAATATTTTAACCAGGAAATTTGGATATTTCAGAAGGAAATACTTGGTTATTATGATTTCAAAAATTAGATGCTCATCCAATGCTCATGCACATTAAAAGACAAATTCTTTATGGAAAACTTATTTGCTGATCTGATTAATAATGATTTTATTTTTATTACAAATGACAAACACTGATGACTGAATAAAATGTCATTTTTAGATCATCATATTTTAAGATTTAGGAATCAGGGAATCAGCGTTGCATTTTAATGATTCTACTATGTCACCAAACTGCTATGGTCGCTCATTTCTTTAAAATAAATTGAGATTTTTTAAAAATTTATTTCACATATCCCTATCATAGGACCTCCTTAGCAGTATTTAATGTTTGCTTTTGAGAGTTTTGTCATAAGAGATTTTTGTCTCCTTGCCTCATTCTGATTACCAAGTTAAATTTAGTATTGCTGTTGTAGAAATATTAACACCTTCTAACATGCCAGGATAAACTTCTAAAAAAGCCATGGGGTTTCAGAAGAATTAAAAATAAAAATCACAGAGAGTACTGCTGTACTGAGCCTAATTGTCGGCATTAATGATTGCTGCCACTGGCACCAAATATTCCATTCCCTTTATTCTATAGCAGCGTGAGAATGAGCACCATTAGGCTAATATATTCCAAAAGAGCTCATTATGGATGGGGGTAGGGGAGCAGGAGTATCATTCTGAAATTTATTGCTTCTATTTTACAAGAAGTACATAAATTCCATATGATCAGATAAGATGGTGTTAGGTGAAATGAACCCCAAGAAAGGGTTTTTTTTCTTTCTTGCTATTGTTTCTAACATATTTACAATGTGCCATGTGATTTTTGGTTGCTTTGTATGTTTCTCCCCCACGGTATAACCCCTCTTTTCACATTATTTGATGTCATTGCCTTGCATCTTGCATATACACTTTTCTAATTTGGGGAGGGGAAGGGAAAAAACAAAATGCTGAAATAGGGATACAGGTTGACCCATTGTAACAATGAGATGCACAAGACACTATGTTGAAAATGAACTTTACAATTTAGGCAGGGGTGTGGGGAGTGGAGGGAGTTGTGGAGGTGGGAGGGAAGGGAAGGTAGGGGAAAAACAAAGGAGGAGGTAACAATGCTTGACAGGAAATGTACTCATTACCTTGCTCATGTAACTCTAACCCCTGTGTACAGTATTTTACAATAAAAAAGTTTTTAAAAAAGAAGCACATAAATTCATCATTTTAATTTGTGAAAATATATATTGCCTAAACATCAGTGGCATCAAGTGATGCCATTACTTAATTTCATGACATAGAGAAATTCTGGTTACCTCTCACTAGGCATTTTTTGAAGCCTTTTAAATATTTGAGTCCTTAAGATCACCAGACCATTTCAAGCAAAAAAAATTAATTCACTATAGCTTCCTATTTCTAAATGAAGTGAATTTTTTTATATTTTGTTTTTCTTTATTCTACTATTTTATTACTCAGTTTACTTTTATGACCACAGAATAGCTTTCATATCTAAGATATGTCATTAAATACGGATATATTTTCTCTCCTAAGTAATTGTTCCTATAGTCTTCAGTTTGCTAATTTACATTTACCATTAAATTATCCCAAATCCCCACAAATTGTCTAAATATACTTTGAGGGTATTTAGATATGCCAACTATTCATTCAACATTAGAGAACCATAAATAATTTTTAATTTCACTGATTGAAACTCATTTCTCAAATCTTAAGGAAATACAATCTGGATTTGTTCATCTAAAGCCCTAGCTCTGTTTAAGAGATCTCTTTTCACAAACAACTTGGTGGGGTCATTTACTTCACTTTTGTGTTAGACATCTCTCTTCCGTAACTTATATCTTCTCTCTGGGATTTTTTCTTCATTTAGTGGAATGTACATAAATTTTTTTAAATTTCTTTGTGGCACGGACAATTGAACCCAAGGCCTCCTGCCTCCTAGGTAAATATTTCACCACTGAAGCCACTCCATTAGCACTTTTGTTTGTTTATATCTCAGTTTTGAGGTGGGGTTCCATTAGCTTTCCCTAGCTGGCCTCAGACTTGTCAGCGCTCTTTTCCTAGTATCTAACGTGGCTGGGATCATAGGCTTGTGCCACCAATCGTGGGCCAAACACAACGCTGATGCACACAGGAAATATTTTTAAGACTTTAATATTTGATATATTTTATTCAAAATTTGCATTTAGTATGAGGTTTGTCAGTTTATTCATTTTAGGCAAATAATCATTTTTTTCCTTGATACTTTCTCCACATTGCTCAGAAACTAGAGTCACTAGTGACAAGGCCAAAACCATTTTTTAAATCTTTATCTGTGGGTTCTCCCAACTTGGAGGTTTACAGCATCTTTTCTTTGTTCATGTGCTCAGAAATACCTACCCAAATTATTATAAACTTTTTTGAGTGTAGATTTTTATTTACAGAGCTATCTCTAAGTTATATTATTCAACAAATATTTACTGAAAAACTAAAATGTTGCTAACAATAACTGAGATTAATATTTTTATTGCAAAGCATATCTGTTTAAATTATACGTCATTTAAAATAGAAATGTTTATCGGTGTAAATTTGTTAGCTACCAAAGCAAGGCCAGACAGAATGAAACATTTCTATGGTTTATATGCATCAGTAACTACAACTTTGATATACAGATTCCCTCAATGTATTACCTTAAATGTTAATGCAAGTGGGGTTTCAGCTTAGTGCTTCTGTATAAAGCTGTGTTTCTAAGACAGGAAAAAAGTTCATGACAATGCATTTGGAAGTTGGTTAGAATCAAGTTACTATTATTAGCATTTCTTTCAAACACAATTTTACTTAAAACCACTAGACTTTGATAAATCAGTTTCAGCTTATGTACATAGTATAATATATACTCAAGAATTTAATATTAGATATATCATTTTTGTACTTGGATATTTCATCAACGGAAGTGTATGGATCAGCAGGCAATTTAATTTGCTATAGATCTCTTTATTTTTCATTTTGGAAGTGGATCAATTGCTTACACAATAGTATGACATTTCTTAAGTAGCCACTTTCATAGAATGTAATTGGTTTTCATTTATTAAAAAGAGTATTAAGCTTATGTTCAAATGGGTCTATTGAATGCTAAATCTTTACAGAACAGATAGCATTATTTTTAATGTATCTATTTTTACAAAATAAAAGAATGTACTAAGAGAGCTAACTCAAAATTTGAGATTGCTTATATCAGTTATAAGCCTAGCATTTATTTGGCCTTTGTACATTACATATATCATTTTGATTAAAGCAAATATTGGATAAAGCATAACTAATATCTATTAAACATCTTCCATATACCATATTTTCTACTAAACATTTTTATTCCTCTTAGCATTTTTATAAAGTCATTATTCCCATTTTATAGATTAGAAAAACACAAAAGCCAGTAATAAAAAGTAAAATAATAAGATCACAATGTTAGCAATGGCCAATACTCTTTGAATCTGTGCTCCGTGAGTCATGTTCTAGGTACTGTGTGAAGTGTGCCTTCCTTTCCTGAAATTTTCAGTTTCCATGGCCTCAGTTATGTGCTGTCCCAAAATATTAAATGGGAATTTCCAGAAAGAAAAAATTTGGAAATTTTTAATTGCACCCTCATTGTAAGGATGGTGATGACATTTTGCATTATCTTTCTACCCCTTTTTAGGAAAAAAAGGAGTATAAATTTTTTTAAAGAGAGAGTGTAAAATTGTCTAATGTGCATAAGACACAGGAACCTGCATAAAGCATGATGGGAAAGTAAGGAGGAAGTCTCATCAGAAAACATCACAATGTGTACAGAAATCAAAGGAACACAGTTGCCCAGCACCTAACCTGACATAGAAACCTATATACCTCTTCATTCTCTTCAAGAGGGGGAGAATGGAGAATATATGACTTTCCAGGAACTCATTGGGGTTGTAGAGCATCCAGCAGCCAACACAGAATCTGGCCTGAAGAACAATAGATTGTAAATTATTCTCTGTGGGACAGAAGGAGAGGCAATGATATGTAGCAAATGATATGTCTAGATGAGTTGGTAGACTTCATTCTTCCTGCAAAATGAGTTTAGTTAATGCAAACTGTGGGGAAAGACTAGATTAATTGCTTCTTTGATAGGTGTGGACTTCAGAAGAGAGCCTTGCAGAAAGCAAAAGTACACTGAAGGGTGAAGAGGGGCAAGGTTAGGGAGATCTTGCATCTGTTAGATCAATTGACTGAGCATGCCAAGAAAACACACTGTTTTTAGGTTGACATTCTCTGACCCCCCAACACATGCCACTATGGTAGCAATGACCTACAGGGCTGCCAACACACACCACATGCCCAGGAAGAACTGATCTAATTATGTCCTGAGACGGTCGGGACAGCGAGGATCCATATACTTCACTCCTAGCCAGTTTCCTTCTCTGTCTGCACAGGAAAATAATTAGCCCTTTGTTCAGCATATCTATGGTCTCTGCTGTCTTTGCTCCTGCCCTAATTAGTAGCTGGCTCAATTCTCAGATGAAAAACTCATAGCACAAGTAGCAGTGGGTAGTATGCATGGTTTCAGGCATCCATCAAGAGTTCTGAAAGATCCTCAAGGAGAACAGTCTATTATATCACTTAATCTTTACCACATGTATGAGGTAGGAGCTATTGCCATTCCTGTTTTAAAAAGAGAGGCTCAGGGAGCAAAAATAACCACCTTAAATTCTCAAGGCCAAAATTCAAACCCAAGTACCTGCATCTTAGTTGGTGCTTAAAAAAAACACAGGAACCACTTGAGAAATTTTACACTGCAAGTAACAGAAACTATGACCCCCAAATGCCTCTAACCCAGAGAGCATTTCACATTTCACATCTCACATCAACGGGTTTGGCAGAAGTGCTAGTTTCAAGGTGAGCTTATGTAATACTATCACCAAGGACACAGGTTCTTTTCACATCTGCATTTTCGGGTCAATTTGGTTTACTAAACTCTGTCTGGTTTTTACTGGCTCTATGCTTTTTGGGATAGCCAGTAAAGCATAGACATAGGTCTAACATGACAACCTATGTGGGGAATGACAACCTTGTAGCTCTAGTCTTCTCATGAGTGTAACTCAGTTTTCATATCTTCAGCGTCAATATGGTCATTTTACCTACCCTGAGTGCTGTTGTTAGGACCCTGTCAGTTAAGATACATGAAATATCAAGAACTATGGTCTAGCCCACTGTAAGTTTAATGTATGTGTCCACCATTTTTGTTCTTATTACTTTAACAATGTCCAGAAGAAGAAATTCTGGTGCTCATCAACATGGGGAAGTTTGTGTAGTCCTTGCACACTTTTTAACATCTCTGCTTGGCAAAATTTGAATTGCAGTACTTCCTGTCCTGAAACAGTTATCAGTTGGAACACTTGGGGACTAAAGGTGGAGCTATCTTTCCTATGGTACAAGGTCACTCAGGGGGAGGGCATAAAAGGAACAGGGTTATGGAAATCTTTCTTCTCCAGTGTGCGTAAGACACAGGAGCTCTTTGAATAGGGGTACCTGAAAAAAGCATGATGGGAAAGTAAGGAGAAAGTCTCATCTCTACCACAGAACTACCATTTGGCTAAAAACGTTGGCAACTTTACCAGAAACAAGAACAAGTTGACCAGCACTATTTTGATTAACTAGATGACATTCTCTCTTCCCACACCCTGCTTCCACTATGTCTCTACAAAAGCTGAACAAAATGCCATTGATCTTTCCAACAAAAGATACCTTTTAAGGTCAAGGGCACATGTACCAAATCCCATAAACAAGGGGAAAATTGCAGTGTACATCCTCTTACCTTTAGAGAATAGTTTTAAAAAATCAAAACTAGTAATATATCTAATTTTTTGTGCATCTGTAAGACCAATACATCAACAAAGGATGGGAATTAATTTGCACCTACAGGACTTCTGATTCATCTGCCTGGGCAATAGATTAGTCCTTTCCTGATAATGAATTAATGGCAGATGTGCAACATTAGAAAGCTATGTGGTTCATTAACCCATGACACCCACATCTCTGTTATAAAAGTGAGCAACTTTATAGAACACATATTAGTGAGAACATTAACGAAATGATCGGGATTTAATGTTTCCTAATGGGCCATTATATACTTTTTGTTCTTGAAGTAGATTAAAAAATACATGAATCTGTGGCATAGAGATTAATATCACCCTACAGAGTTGGCATCAGAACACTAATAGATACATGAGGACTTGCTCTCTTTGGCCTGGAAACTGGGATACTAGAACAAAACAGAATAACAGCTGTTAGGGATCATCTCTCAAGAAGTCCAATCAAAATTCACCAATATGCTACTGAAGCTATGCCTGCCAGGCTAAATTAACAAGGAGGCCATATCAAAAGCTGAATTACCCTACTTTTCATTCTGTTTATAAAATAACGGCTGTGAAACAGCTTTCTGTCAGGAATTTCACTATAACTGGGACTTGACTAAGGCTGCCAATAATTTCACAGGCAAAATGTGCTGTGTAAAGAAGCTATTTCTCAGTAGTTCATCACATGGCTTCTATTGAGGGTCAACCACACAGAAAGAATAGACGTATTTCTATCTAAAATATTCTCAATACATTCAAACTTCTTCAGTCATTTTCCTATGAGGAGCAGCAGTTGGATTTAAGTTTCTCAAATTTGGAAACGATTTGTTTTTACTGTTGGCACTCTGATTTCTGCCCATAACAGTAACACTTTTTTTAATGTGCAATTTGTTTTATTATGAACTACATGTTGTCTTTACAATATTGCTATGTTTCAAAATGGCTGATTCCTTCAAATTTATGCAGGAGATTAGAGATAGGACATGATTTATGTCTTTTTTTTCAGCACTGGGGCACAAATCTAGAGCTTTAAGCATGCTAAAGTAAGCACAAACTATATTACTAGGGTAGAGCCACCAGGCTTAAATCTTGGTGGTTTTATGAAGTAGTGGAAAGAGACTACAGTATACATATACACATGCTCTGATGATGTGAGAGACCTCTCCAGAGCCTGGAAATGTGTTTGGATCTCCTGCTTCCTAAACTGAGTTAAATAAGCATATTTTCTTTGTAAAATAGTCCACCTGTAATGTTTCATTGTAGGAAAAAAGCTGCATAATACATAATGCTGAATAATGAATGATGACGACCTAACTGATTTGCTCATGTGCTAATTTTGAATTCCTAATAGGTCAGGTTTAATTTTAAAGCATCTGATACTAGTACATTCACATATTAGAATCTAAATAGGAATTTAGATTCATTAATTACTTATAAATATATTTCTGCATGAGTATAAGATTTTAGCCTTATAAATAGAATATCAATGCTTTTTAATTCAAAATCAGTGTGGTATTAAACCAGATGGAAAGCATAGAGGTGCAAACACTAAGGTGTCTGATGTTTCTAGAGGTGATTTTGTCTCTTTAATTTACGGCCATGAATTTTCATGGTTAGCCTAACATGCTTCTTATGAAAAGAGCATGTGAAGTAATTAAAGGACCTTTGGTTGTTATTCTTTGTGGAGCCACGCAACTTTAACTCACAGGTGAACTTAAGGCACAGTGTTTTGTTTTGTTTTGTTTTTTGAGGAAACTCTAAGAAGTAAAATCTAACCAATTATTTACTCACACGCTATTTTATTTAATCATTGTAGCATTTATTTCTTAATACATAAAAGCAATATATATGTGCAAATAAGGGATTCGTTACGGGAATATTTGTTTTAACATGTGGTTGAGGTAAACCCTTTTCTTTAGAGTAATTTAGCAGAATAAGAGAAGACAACTCTGAATTCCCATGCCAATTGGGCTTCATAAGAACGGTCATATAAAGCAAACATATCTATTCAATCACTTTTCTTGTTTTCTCTCTTTGCTTGATTTGTTTATAAAGTACTTCCTTGCCCTGTTTTCTATCTCTGATTCTTTTAATTCACAATTTTCATAGTTTATACTTAACTATTTTATAATACAGAGTTGACCATTTGATTTTAAGTTGTACATGTTACTTGATCTAATAACCAAAAATGTATCCAATGAATATTTTTATGCCCAGTGTATGCATGAGTATAGATAACATATATATATGGATGAATCATAACAGCTTTTGAGAAATGTAAAACTGGTAGGCAAAAGAGACTACAATCATAAATTACACAATAACACTAAAAGTTCTAGAAAGAAAACAACTCACAGTGGTCATTTTTCTATTGTCCAGAGGTCAGCTTCTTCACAGACTAGCTGCTGCTCTCATGGACAACTTTCAATAAGATCCATAGTAGCAAACAAAACTCAGGCACGTTATTAGCTACTAACTGATTCCAAACTGTTAGGCAAGGCTAGACAAGGACAGTAGGTATTTATCATTAGGGAATCACTGCCACTCCCAGTCTCATCTCCTTAAAGTCCAAAAATATTACAACATCATGATTACTTCCTAGGTAAATATTAGGCATTAAATGCTTCTCATTATTTACAAGATCTGTCATTTTACTGAACTATAAGAACCAAGCTCACAACTGTAATCCTAGCTACTAAGAAGGCTGAGTTTTGAGGGATGAGCTTTGAAGCCAGCCAGCCAGGAAAGCCCTTGAGACTCTTATGACCAATTGACCAATAAAAAGCTGGAAATGGAGCTGTGACTCAGTGGTAGAGTGCTAACTTTTGAGCAAAAAAGCTAAAGGACAGCATTTAGGCCCTGCGTTCAAACCCCAGTACCGGCATGTGGTGAACATACTCACAGGTAAGAGCACATGTACACACACACACACACACACACACACACACACACACACACACACACACACACACAGAGTACAAAAGCTGAAAAATCAACTAACTCATTAAAATTAGAATCTGTCTTCCCTCTAATCTTTCATATCAGCTCTTTGGCAATTCCTATTCATGTTGACCAAGAATCTTGGTAGATTCTCTTGAGAAATGAGAAGCCTTGAAATTTTCTGGAAGGACAGTTAGTCCACTGTTGTATGATCATCTGAGATTTGTTCACTATTTTTTCCTACTTTAAGCATTCATCTGGATTTGTTCTCAAATGATTTTCAGGAAAAAAAACTGACAAGAAATAATCCATTTGTCTTTTTCTTTGTTTAACAGATAGGTCTCAGCCATCAACCTTAATGTTGGCTTAATCTGATGCTTGGCATATACTTCCATCAGATATATGAATTAGGCTAATCAACAAAAATGCCACAATTCAGACCCAGACACTAAATGAAAGGTCCCATTTATGTATAATTATGACCAAACTGAGTATTTTTCAAACTAAGAAGCTTTAATTCATACATCTCAAGATAGAATCTTTTTTTAATAATGATAATCATTATTTAAATGACCCAGAATGCTTTCCTTAATAACTCTGGGTATTTTATGATGAGACAATGGCCCTAACACATTTATGCATTTCCATTAAATTACAGGAACACCTTTATTTCTCTATGTTAATAAATAAATATGCATGATGTGTGACACATTCTATTACAAGCCATTAGGATCTGACAGCAGTATTCATGGTCAGGAGTAAAATAAATAACCAAAGAATACCAAGAAACATTAATTAGCTGCCAGAATTCCCAATGTAATTATGATCTTGTAATTTCAGCTGCTTTTGGTTAATTGTAAATAATACACCAGTCTGACCTACACAGTCCAGACTTAATGAATGTCTCCATAAACTTTTCTTGTCTACTTGGCCCAGGCAGACATTCTTTCTGTCACAATAGAGATTTCATTCTCTCCTTGCCCTTTTTCCACACGATTCCCTAAAACCAATGATAGCCAAAGCCATCAAGTTATTAGACCTCTTACTGAAAATTGTCCTAATCAGGAAAAAGCTGCTATTTTGATCTTAGATAAAGGATATTATTCTTCACCAAGTTACCTTGCCCATTAGCAAAAGTGGCTGGTATGTGTTCAGCCTCCTCCCACTTTACTGCACTTCTTCCCCTATATGACATCAGTCTATCCTTACTTGAAATACATTTGTGCAAAATGCATGTTCCCCTTTCTTACTGCATGAGTCATTACTGAAAAACCAGTAACAACCTATGCTAGTGTCAGAAATAGTATGAAATCATGAGGATGAGACAACTGGAAAGATTTCTTTATTTTATATATATATATATATATATATA
>NW_012267225.1:27105307-27124869 GCF_000151885.1 Dipodomys ordii
AGGAAGGAAGGAAGGAAGGAAGGAAGGAAGGAAGGAAGGAAGGAATATATGAAATATTATACACTCTGATGAATAGAGAACAATGACTATAAATCACCTTTCTGTTGAAGAGATGAGCAATGATCAACATATGCATTCCTTCTCAGAGATTTTGTAGCTTAATGAGATTCCTAAATTTATAATGATCTATTTGTATAATCTATCTGTATAGTGAGATTATTGTCTTCATCAAGAGGAAATCTGTACTGCTTTAAGACTCCTTGTGTTGGGACAAAGGAGAACAGGGCAGGATAAAACAATGCTTCCTGTCTCAGATCTTATGGCCACTGCTCCAGGACTCCCGAGGGATTTGAGAGAACAGTGGGAAGTGAGCAAACATCTACAACTTGTAGAAAACCTTTTTTTCCTTGTAAATATGAAACTCTCCTTCGCTTAAGAGTATCAGTTTTTCAGTTGGCCCTTCACTTACCATGTCTCCTATGTTGACCTTTCTTTATGGTGACCTCATGCTGTTGGAACTTCAGATACTGAAAGATACAGCCACAATAATCTACCCATTATCCCTTGAAGAACCCATCTGACAAGTCTTCCTCTGGAAGTAACCTTAACTCATGTAGAAGGCTTATGTTGTGAATAGAGGCATGTCTGTGAATGGGAGCAGGTTTTCTACTTTGGATGGTAGTATGTAATTTATCTAGTGCCCATGGAAAAAAATATGGATGTTTTGTTTAAGAAGTAGCCACAACTTGTAAAGACAACAACTGGGGAAAAAAACAAGAGAGATGCATTTTAAGTCATTGTCTCTGAAACTTCCTAGTTCCAAGAGGCGTGCTACAGCCAACCACCCATGATGGTCATTGGCCACTTGAGATTGAAGGGAACACAACAGAGCCCAAGCCCTATGACATGTCTCCCCTCAGTAAATATTGCAAATCAGACTCTTCCCAGACTTCATAATTATTTGAGAAAAGGAAGCAATAAGGAAAAACATTCTTCTTTAACAGAGCATTTAAAAACCACACTAGTAGCCACATTTGTACATCATAAATATAAATATTGTTCTATTTATCCAGCTACTTTTCATAAAGGAAGCAAAAGAAAGGATTATTTGGTTTTTGTTCTTTTTCTTTTTTAAAAATTCTATCACATTAAAATAAAATTTTTTCCCAAGCAAGTAAATTTTTATACCTAAGCTGAAAAATACACAAGGCTATTCTTTCCAGATGATAAATGTAAGGAAAAATAAATATGAACAGAAAAACCTCTGTTGTGCAAATTAGGTAAAATGTGTGCAGACATGCATATGCATGCATGATTTATGAATACACCAAACTAAATGTAATGCATTAGTGCCAGCATGAAGCACAAAGGTGCACAATTTTATGGTCTCAAAATCCCAATTAGCGTAAAAGGCATACATTGTAAACAAGTAATTATTGATTAACACAAAGACAGAGGAGCCAGATGTGTTGAATGGGATGGTAATTAACTTAGTAAACTACAGAGATTTAACATTTATAGATTATGAATGAAAGTTACATTGTTTTAATAAAATGAAATCGTCTGTAAGCAAATCTCATTGTTTTCAGATACAGAAATAACAATTTAAATGTAAATAATCTGTTAATGTACTATATATATATATATATACATATTATATATACCTGGTCCAGCATAATAAATTTGGAACACCCCTGGCATAAGAAGTTTTCAGTATTCAAATGCTCAAAGCTTTAGAAGGGTGTTTTCAGACACATCCCTGATTCTGCACTGTGGACCTGGTCTTATAAGTAGTAGACAAAGTGACATAAAGAATGACATGTCACCAGGCACCAGTGACTCACATCTGTAATCCTAGCTATTCAGGAGACCGAGATCTGAGGATCATGGTTCAAAGCCAGCCCAGGCAGAAAAGTCCCCATAAGACTCATATCTCCAATTAACAACTCAAAAACATGAGGTGGAACTGTGGCTCCAAGTGGTAGAATACTTGACTCAAGCAAAATAGCTCAATGACAGCTCAGACCTGTAAACACACAACTAAAGATGAATACTGAAAGACATAGGAGACTATAGGTAAATTATTATTTTAAAAAATATAAGGTTTGGTATAAATTGCAAGTTATTCCTGACTTCTCAATGCATTTCCCTAAGCCCTTCAAGAAGGTCCTGCAGCACTGATCCCGATATCCAAGATAGTGGAACAACTTAAGTGTCTTAATGGACTGATTAGTGGATAAAGAAAGTGGGTTGGGTACTTACACACAATGGAATAATATTTAAACAAAAGGTTTATGATCTTTTCCCCAGCTCACAGCACACATCCACACCCCTATAGAAAAGGCACTATGAAAAACATGAGTGACTCCTATAATGGAATGTTTTCTCTGTCATTGGAAGCATGACATGGGGAAGACAGACAATGCAGGCTTGTAATTGGCTTACAATATGGTCAGGCAAGTTGGAGAAATGATTATCTAAAGGTAATGTGGCACCCACCCATATGAGGACAGAACATGACGCCAAATTACCAGAAGCTTTGGGACACATTGGAGGGGTTTACTGTCCACGCAGGCGAAGGGCCTAGGGATAAGTTAAAAGAAAGTGACATCTGTGCTGACACCTGAAAGTGGGAGGGAGCCATAACCAGAATGATGAGGAATCGAATGCAGAGACTGAGAATAGAGGTGAATGATGAAAATGAAAAGCAGTGTTTTCTGAAAACAGAACTGCAGCCGTGATCATCAATAGCTGTAAGACACTTGGGAAGTAGAAACAGCCTGGGTCCAGAGCGTGGATTGTGTGGCGAAGTAAACTGAATATGGAGGGATGGTTAGAAGCAGAGTTAGGAAAGAACCTTTCAGTTGTGCCAAAGAGTCAATCCTTTATCTATCTGTGGGCAATAGGAAACATTGATATAGTGTAAAAAAAAGGAACTTATTCTGGAGATAATAAGGGAAATGATTTGGCAGACAAGAATTGATTTTAGAGTTGATTACAATGGAAAGAAATGGTAAGATTTTTATCTTCATATTTACTTTAAACTATCTGAATCCTTACTAGAAAATAATAGTAGAAGTCTGGGCATGGTGACACATGACTATAACCCCACTTCCTGGGAGGCAGAAAAAGAAGAATTGTGGTTCAAGGCCAGACAGAATATAAAATTAGCAAGAGTCCATCCCACAAAACAAGGAGAGAAGGAAGATGTGGCTGACTGCAACGTACTTCATGTACATATATGAAAATAGAATTCCACCCAGCTTTGTTTTTGCCAACTCCAGAATTTTTATTTGCCTGTGTATTATCTTTAAATAATTGTACAAAAAGGGTTTCACCATGTCAATTTATGAGTGCAATGTATCTTGATAAGTGCTACACCTTCCATCATTCTTCCTATACCCTCCATCTAACTTCAATTTTATTTTAAAAAGGGAGGAGGATTTAAAAAAAACTGCAATTGAAGAGATGAATGTAATCAAAATATATGCTATGCATGTTTGGAAATACCACAATGAAATTCCTTCTAATAGTTAATATATGCTAGTAATGAAAGAAATACCCACACACCCAAAGAGGTTGGCACATCCCAGTAATCTGATTGACGTAGAGACAGAAGTAGATTATTTGGACCCAAGCCAACATAAGCAAACAGCAGGACTCCATCTTGAAAAAAATAACTAAAGCAAAAAAGAATGGAAGCATTACTCAAATAGTAGACCCCCTGCTTAATAAATGAAAGGCACTGAGATAAAACCCAAATACCATCTCAAAAACACAGCAATAATTAAAACAATAAAGAGGAAGAGAGAAAGAGTAGCTCTTTGATTAATGAGAAATTCTATAGTAGTATACACTAAAGAAGAAAGGACCTGAGCTGTGAGCAGCACTAAGACTTTGACTAGAGTTACTGTGAATAATGTATGGGCAACCATGCCAAAACACATAATAAATATGGACTCCGGAAACCTTTTTGTGTAATTCAAAGATTTGAAGACCATGAGGACAAATTTTGAATCACAGTAATAGGGGAAGCACTCATGAACATTTAATATTTACTTGCATAACTATGAGAGATAGTTAAGGATTCTGGAATAAATTTCCAAGTCACAACTCTGCAGATGTGAAAAGATATGTTGCACCAGCTTCTCCACGTGTTCACAGTTCCTGTAGCTCTCCCCTGTAGCTACTGTTCTGTTTTCTAATTACTACCACTCCCAAACCTCATTAAAAAAAATAATGACCAAATCCTTTCCCTCAAAGCCTTAACAGGCTTGCTAGAACTTTGCTCACACCTCCCACAACCTGCTAGATTTCATTTTCTAGTTTCTCTTCTCTCCTTGAGCTATTTTCTCTTTGTTCTACCAAATGTTTAGTTACATCTATTGTCAGCTTTCTTACTCAAGGCTTTTTTTAAATTATCGTGTAACATTAAAGAGAGACTACTCTGAAGAGGAAATAAGAATGGCCAAGAACAGATGAAGACATGCTCAACTTCTCTAGCCATAAAAGAAATGCAAATCAAAACAACATTGAGATACTACCTCACCCCAGTTAGAATGGCTATAATCAAGAACTCTAATAACAACAGATGCTGGAGGGGATGTGGCCAAAAGGGAACCCTACTGCATTGTTGGTGGGAGTGTAAACTTGTTCAACCACTTTGGAAAGTAGTATGGAGGTTCCTCAAAAGCCTCCACATAGAGCTCCCCAATGATCCAGCTATTCCACTTTTAGGCATTTACCCAAATGATCACAAACAAGGCCATACTAAAGCTATGTTTAGCACAACTATGTTTATTGCAGCATTGTTCACCATAACTAAGATATGGAACCAAGCTAGATGCCCCATAGTAGATGAATGGATCAAGAAAATGTGGTATATATGTGTATATCACACATATACATATATATGTATATATACATATATACTATATAGTGTATATACCTATACAATATATATTGTAATTGTATATATATAATTATGTATATATGTAATTATATATATATACACACACACACACACACACACACACACACACACACACAATGGAATTCTATGCCTCCATCAGAAAGAATGACACCACCTCATTTGTTAGGAAATGGAAAGACTTGGAAAAAATTATGTTAAGTGAAGTAATCCAGGCCCAAAGTAACATAGGTCCCATGGTTTCCCTTATCTGCAGTAACTAGTATATATCTAGGACAAGAGGTCAAAAGCTATATATATATGACCATATAACCTGATGCTAAACAAAATGAACCCCATGATAGGGACACAAGAGATTTTATCTTTCTTGTTGTTCTTTTTAATGTACTTATAATGTACTATGCGATTTTTTTTGTTTCTTTCATTGTATTTGATTCCCGTGTCCTGCATCTTGTATATACATTTTTCTAATTTGAGAAGGGGAAGGGAAATAACAAAATGCTGAAATAAGGATACAGGATGACCCATTGTAACAATGAGATGTCCAAGACCCTATGTTGAAAATGAACTTTACAATTTTGCAGGGGAAGGAGGTGAGAGGAGTTGGGGAGGTATGGAGGAAAGGGATGGTAGGGGAAAAATAAAGGAGGGCTATCAATGTTCGATAGGAAATGGACTCATTACCTTGCTCATGTAACTGTAACCCCTCTGTACAGTATCTTTACAATAAAAATATATATTAAGAAGAAAAGAATAAAAAGAGAAATGACCTTCAAACTAGTTAAAATTATTTTTACTTCTATTATTATTTTTACTTTAGTTGATCTATAATTCAGCATTTGCCCATCTTTTTCAAACCTACGTGGTAACTCAAAATATCAACTAAATGAGTGGTCCACTGCAATTATGCATTTGTTTATTTATGTCAAAAATACTTTCAGTCTTCTGTAGGATGCATTTCCACTGGCATGCCTTGTATCAAAAACTCAGTTGTCATTTGTTATGGTTTTGTTTGTGTTTGAAATCCAAAACTGAAAGGCATATAAATCAGACACAAGCAAAACAAAATTTCATGGCATAGTTTAGAATTTGAGTATGATTTTATGCTATTGATATTCAATTTCAAAATTTTATAGTCATTTGCAAAGAAGAGTACAGTTTATGTATGGAGTCCTAGTGATTAAGGGAGAACAATACTGGGCAATATCTGGGTGCAATACATATCTATCTGTCTATCTATCTATCTATTTATACACATATACGATTAGTTCATAAATTATCTTGTGTTTCATTTGTGTAACATAAAGTTGAGTCAAAGTTATATTGAACTTACAAAGAAGTTATCTGAAGATGAATGCTTAAAGAATAGGAATTGCTATGAATTTTGAGCCCTTGCTAATTCATTCTGAGCTAATGAATTCTATCAAGATTAAAATAGCATTCAGCTCCTCTATAGTGATCAAGAATAACTGTAAGAGATTAAAGCTGATGACCAGAAAAGGGAGCAATCAAGGTGCCTCTCTAAACTTTGCCTGTAGGTAAATTGCCTCATCTTAAACTGACAGCAGCAGCTAAAGCAATTATTTTTCTATAATATTTTCTCTTTAGAAGGTAACTGCAAATGATACTTGTAGAATATCAACAATTTCCCAAAATGAAGAGAAATGTTTTATTATCAATAAAGCACTGTTACTGTGAAAGTAATTGAATATCAAGTCAATAACCAAAAAAAGAATGTATGATGCCTTATTATTAATGTAATGGGAGAAATAAAATTATTTTGACTTGTTCAAGATGAGTTAAATCTGAGCGTTCAGAGGATCATTTTCCACTAACCTTCAATGGGAATGCTTCTAACTCACAAATCTCTTGCCATATATGGCAGAAAATGAAAGGCAGGCTCCCCTCCTGCCCTTACTCCAAGGTCTACATTGATGACTTTCAGTATGAGCCATTTACAAGTTCAAAGGCTTTCCATTTTCCACTGCATTTCTCAAGTTTTCAGGATTACAACCTGAATTTCAAGAACTGGACAGTATTCCATGCCATTAGGTAGAGACAGTCCTCAAAGAAGGCTTCAAAGTACTTAGAGTATTATGTGGGTTGCATAGTTGGCCTGTAGGCTCTGACTTTTCAGGAAGGCCACGAAGGTTCTTGTCCCAGCATAACCCTTAGCAGGAATGACAGCAGCGCTTGCTCAGAGTCTGGGGCCTAGGAAGACAACAGAAACTGACCCTGTTGCTGCGCCTCCAGCCCATGGCACTGTGACCTGTGGCCGTGACATCACCATCAGGCACTTTTCAGCATCACCCCACCCCCACCCCCAGTTCTGCTTCACATAGGCTGTAATAATCTTTATCTGTTTTTTCTCATCTGTTCTTTTCAACTAACTGCTCATGACAAATATATATATATATATTTATATACATACTATGCATAAATTAAAATATATGTGTGGCATGTATGACATATATATTTATATATGTATAAGTATGTACAATATTATAATATATACATTATTATACATATGTATATATACATATATTACAATTATAATATATACACATACATATATATATATATATATATATATATTACAATCTTATACTACCATAGTTGACATTACAGAAATACAAGTTGAGTAGCACTGCTTAGGACAAAAAAAATGTTACATATTTCAGTCATATCAGAACAATATTGGAATATTTGTATATACATGGATTATCTTCAAAACTGGAGCTAAGCCTAAACACAAAATTATTTGTTTCATGTACATGGCTTGAAAGCAATTTTATACAAGTTTTTAGTGTTTCTGCATGTTGACTGTGTTCTGTCCTGTGACAGAACTCAAAAAGTTTCACACTCAGACATGAAATATTCTGAACTTCACTTGTCTAGATTAGAGATACTGAGCCTATGCCAAAGGTCATCTTTCAGAATCCTAGGCTGTTAGAAAGAAATGTACTCATTACTGTACTTATGCAACCTCTCCATACATCACCTTTACAATAAAAAAAGAACTTTGGAGACATTTTGACATATAAAAATTAAGCAGTGATACCATAGCTAAGATACCCAGATACCCCTCAGAAGATGAATGGATCAAGATAATATGGTATATATACACAATGGAATTCTATGCCTCCATCAAAAAGAATGACATTGCCCCATTTGTTAGGAAATGGAAAGACTTGGAAAAAATTAAGTGAAGTAAGCCAGGCCCAAAGAAACATAGGTCCCATGGTTTCCCTTATTTGCAATAACTAGTATATGTCTGAGACAAGCAGAAAAGGGCCAGATAAGATGATGTTAAGTGAAATGAACCCCAAGGTAAGGATACAAGTGGTTCTTTTCTTTCTTGCTATTGTTTCTAATGTACTTATAAGGTACCATGATATTTTTTTGTTGCTTTGTATGTCCCTCCCCCACAGTATAACCCCTGTTTTCACTGTATTTGATGTTGGTATAATTTGTGGAGGGGAAGGGAAAAAACAAATTGTTTAAATAGGGATACAGTGCAATAATGAGATGTACAAGATACTATGTCGAAAAACAAACTTTACAATTTAGGCATGGGAGGAGTATAGTTGAGGAGGTGGGAGGGAAGGGATTGTAGGGGAAAAACAAAGGAGGAAGCAACAATGCTTGATAAGAAATGTACTCATTACCTTGCTCATGTAACTGTAACCCCTCTGTACAGTATTTTTACAATAAAAACTTATTTAAAAAATTAAGCAGTGGCTACTTTGGTCTGCTTCCTGTGGTGTTAGTGTGTGTGTGTGTGTGTGTGTGTGTGTGTGTGTGTGTGTGAAAATACCATACAGAGGGGTTACAATTACATGGACAAGATAATGAGTACATTTCTTATCAAGCATTGTTGCCTCCCCCTTTCTTTCCCCTTCCTATCCCTTCCCATCCCCCGCCCCTCCCCCCTCCCCCCCATTCCTATTCCTCCTGCGCCCCTCCCCCACCATCAATGTGGTGTTATTTTTTGGAGACAGCTAAGAAGGAAAGAACTGGCTTCCTTCAGATGGGAAGAGTGGTCAGCAGTTCAGACATGCTGACCAGGTAAACGTCAGGTAGTGAGATAGGGTGAAAGATACAGCTCAAAGTACAAGGTACCCAGGATCAAGTCCTTCCCACCACTAACAGCTCTGAGCTTCCTTAGGAAAATTATTTACCTCTCTCTGACTCACTTTTTTTTGGATTGCTGTGACAAATTACCACAAATGTGATGTATTCTGTCATAGTTCTAGGAGTCTGAAATGAGTTTCACTGAGTAGCATTCGGAGAGCTGAGTTGTCTCTCAAACTGAAGAGAATCATTCCTTGCTGCTTCTGCTTCCTATGGCCAATAACATTTCTTAGCTGGTGACTGCATTACCCAAATCTCCGCCTCTGCAGTCACATTGCCTTTCCCTCTTTTTCTTTGCCTCTAATCAGAATGCATGTAATCACAGTCAGGACCTACACAGGTAATTCAGGATAATCTCCCCATCTCATGATCTTAACTGGATCACATCAGCCAAACCCTATATTGTAATCTGAGGTAAAATCACTGATACCAGGGAACAGGATATAAAAATCTATTAGGTGAGCAATTATTCATTATAGAGAAGTTAAATTGATATTATGTACATGAACATAAAAGAATATACAGTTGTTTTCCATATTTTTATGTTTCCTATCCATAAATTCAACCAATCCATGATTGAAAATAATAAAATAGGAAAACAATTCTATCTGTACTGAACATGTACAGATTTTTTTCTTCTCATTCTTTTTTTTCTGTCAGTCCTGGAGCTTAAACTCAGGACCTGCACTGTCCTTGAATACTATTTGCTCAAGGCTAGTTAGTGGTCTACCACTTTGAGCCATAGCTTCACTACCCATTTTTGAGTGGTTAATTGGAGTCTCACAGGGACTTTTCTTCCGTGGTTGGCTTCAAACCGCAATACACAGATTTCAGCCTCCTGAGTAGCTAGGATTATATAAGCATGAGCGACCAGTGCCTGTCTTCATTATTTCTTAAACAATGCAACAGAACAATTATGTATATGATGTTTTCCCTATATCCTTTATTAGGCATGTTAAGTAGTCTGGAGATGATTTTGTGTATGGAACTTGTACATACAGACTCTTTACTATCTCAGTAGTTCCTAGACCCAAGACCCCATGAAACCCAGAAACAAGTGTAATCATGTAATTCACTTATAGCAATGCCTAGTAGGCAATAAAGCATTCAATTAGTCAAAGATGGTTGTAATATCAACAACAACAAGAATGAAGCAAAAAGGTTTCAAAATACATGTGTGTGTGTGTGTGTGTTTATGTGTGCACATGCATGGTGTACGAGTAAGTACTCAGGGCTTCTTGCTCTCACTCACCTTATTTGCTTACACAGCTTGTGCACTACCACTTAAGCCAGGCCTTTAGTCAGGCATTTCATTAGTTAAAGGAGATGGAGACTCACAGGCTAGCTTTTAAACCTAGTCCTTTCTTCTCAACCTCTTTAATCTCAGTTTTAGCCAGGATACACCACGGGCACCCAGCTGGGAAATAAATGAACATATGTGGAAGGTCTCACATCAGAATTCTTGATGTGGGTTAATTTTACCACATTAATATCATTCACAGAATATATCACTACATTGCATAAGTTTGACCTGACAGTGTATACCATGGTGTATACACACATACACAACACACACACACACACACACACACACACACACACACACACCCCATGTTTAGCTTTGACTTTTGTTTCATTTCAGATGAAAACCATGTCAGCAGTTTCATCTATCCTGAATTCTTCCCAAGTTTAAAGCCAACGGTGATGTGATATAATTCTGTCCTTTGTTCTCTTGTCTCTTGCCCGCTTAGGATACAGACCTGATGACCTTCAACATCTCTGTGCACCGATCATGGTGGAGGGAACACGGGCCTGGTTGTGTCCGGAGAGTGCTGCCTCCATCAGCACATGGCATGATGGATGACTACACATATGTCTCTGTCACAGGCTGCTCCCTCAGCTTCCAATACATGGAGGTCATCCACAGTGCTGTCCAAATACTGCTCTCTGTAAGTCTCACTTTGGTGTCATTATCTGATCGGGACTTTTTTCTTCCTGGTATCTTGTATCTACGTACCTGATAAGTAGTGCTATGAATAAGCACAAGAAAGCATTACTGTGGTTATGGCTGTGATTGTGGTGTCAATAGTCATATATACTGGCAGCTTACATCTTTTTCTTCTTGGTAATCAATGATATGCTATAGTTGCTAATTTAGATACAAGCCACACAACTCAATGAACTAATATTACCATTTCCCATATTATCCACTAGCTACCTCAGAAATGGCTACTAATGCATATTCTTCTAATGCATATTTCTTCCAGAGAAAGAACAATGGAAACATCTCCCTCCCCCTGCCATTTGTTCAATCTAAGAAACCTCATTTCAAGTAAAGACTACTTACCAAATAATAATAATAATAACCCAAATTCCCCTCAGTAGATTAATGGATCAAGAAAATGTGATATATATATATATATATATTAATTCTATGCCTCCATCAGAAAGAATGGCACCGCCCATTTGTTAGGAAATGGAAAGAGTTGGAAAAAAATTATATTAAGGCACAAAGAAACATAGGTCCCATGGTTTCCCATATCTGCAATAACTAGTATATGTCTAAGACAAGCAGAAGAGGTCAGAAGCTATGTACATATGACCATATAACCTGATGCTAAGCAAAATGAACCCTAGGATAGGGACACAGAGATCTTATCCTTCTTGCTGTTCTTGTTATAATGTACTGTGTGATTTTTTTTGTTTCTTTATATGTTCTTCTCCCATGGTACAACCCTTGTTGTCACTGTCGTTGATTCCAGTGTCCTGCATCTTACATATACATTTTTCTAATTTGGGGAGAGGAAGGGAAATAATAAAAATGCTGAAATAAGGATACAGGATGACCCATTGTAACAATGAGATGTACAAGACAGTATGTTGAAAACAAACTTTACAACTTTGTGGGAGGGGGGGAGTCGGGGAGGGGGGGAGGAAAGGAAGGGTAGAGGAAAAACAAAGGAGGGGGTAACAATGGCTCGATAGGAAATGGACTTATCTTGCTCATGTAACTATAACCCCTCTGTACAATATCTTCACAGTAAAGAATATATATGTATATATATATATTAAAAATAAAAAATAAACCCTCCAGAGATGCTTAGCATTGCTGTCTGGATACAGTTCCACATAGAATAACAAGAAACAGAATTTTCTTAATTAGATCACAGAAAGTGTATTGGCCTGGTTCTATGAAATTTTTTTCTATCAGACTGACTTATCCACAGTTTGGCCACTTGTGCTGGATGATTAGTTTAAAGTAATTTTATATTCAAGAATGATGTGTGTTTGAGACACACCAAAGACTTGTCATTGTTTTGATCAAAATAGAATAGAGCTATTATCATCCACACTTTCACATATCTGGCTAGATTTAAACTAAGAGATGAAATCTCAATAATGAACAAGAGATATAAAAGGGGTATGTGAGTGAAGAATGTACTTTAGAGTTGTTTTTGGAAGAACTTTAGAAACCCTTGCTATTATTTACAATATCCATTATCTACTATTATGAAATAAATGACTCCAAACTGTAGTTATCTAAAACAGTATCTGTTCTTTGCGTAGAGTTCTGTGGGCTAGGAATATGGGCAGTTAGCTTCATATAAAAGATTCTGATTCAGGAGGCAGGGGGCGGGGCATGGGAAGGGGAAACAAAGGAGGAGGCAACAGTGCTTGAAAAGAAATGTACTCCTTATCTTGCCCATGTAATTGTAACCCCTCTGTACAGTATTTTCACAATAAAAAAAAGATTCTGATTCAGATCAGGTGAACCATCTAACCAGAGTTCTAAACAGATACCTACCTGATCTAAGCTATCCAAGTGGCCTCACTCATCTGTCCATGCTGGCTGTTGACTCTCATTTGCCTCAACATAGTTTCTCATTCTGCAAAAGCTCTCCTACAGTGAGGCAGCCAGGTTCTATATAAACCTCCACTAAGCAAGCTTTCATTAAGCTTCTACTCAAGGAATGTTTGCTGTTGTCCCATTGGCTACAAGGAGCCATATGGACAGACCCAGAATCAATAAAGAAGGATGTTATAGAGAGACAAGAAGTCACGGTTCATTTCAGGTGACCAATGTAGTGTTCTTGTTTCAAAAAGGCAAACTTAACATTGAATTCAAGGAAAGAGATTATAGCTCAATGCCAATAATTTCCTCTCAGACATATAACAGGGTGTCTGAACAGGATATTATAGGAGTCTATAATAACATTTCCATGTACATTTCCATGTACTACCATTTTTCTATATATGATTGTCTTCTCTTATTGCCTAGACTTTCTATAATTTAGCAGCTACATATGAAATGTAAAACACATGTTTTTAAATCCCTACTTTTAAAAAATGTGGAAGCTAATTTTTTTATTTTTTGTTTTTTATTGTGAACATACTGTACAGAGGGGCTACAATTACATGGGCAAGATAATGAGTACATTTCTTATCAAGCATTGTAGCCTCCTTTGTTTCCCCTTCCCATCCCTTCCCAGCCTCCCACCACCACCCACCCCATCCTCCCCCCCCACCAAAGTTGTAAAGTTCATTTTCGACATGACAACTTGTACTTCTCATTGTTGCAATGGGTCCACCTATATCCTTAAATGACTTGTTTTTCCCCTTCTCCTCCACAAATTACACCGACATCAAATATAGTGAAAGCAGGGGTTATACTGTGGGGCAGGGACATACAAAGCAACAAAGAGATAATCTTATAAATGCATTAGAAACAAATGCATGAAAGAAAAAAACATTAAAATACATATCTAAGGGTTCATTTCCCTAACGTCAACTTATCTGACCTTTTCTGCTTGGCTCAGACATATACGAGTTATTGCAAATAAGGGAAACCATGGGACCTATGTTTCTTTGGGCCTGGCTTACTTCACTTAATATAATTTTTCCAAGGCTTTCCATTTCCTAACAAATGGGGCAATGTCATTCTTTCTGATGGAGGCATAGAATTCCATTGTGTATATATACCACATTTTCTTGATCCATTCATCTACTGAGGGGCATGTGGGTTGGTTCCATATCTTAGCTATCGTAAATAATGCTGCAATAAACATAGTTGTGCTGGTAGCTTTAGTGTGGTCTCGTTTGTGACCATTTGGGTAAATGCCCAAAAGTGGGATTGCTGGGTCATAGGGGAGCTCTATGGAAGTCTTTTGAGGAACCTCCATACTGCTTTCCAAAGTGGTTGAACAAGTTTACACTCCCACCAACAATGAAGTAGGTTCCCTTCTGTCCACATCCCTTCCAGCATCTGTTGTTATTAGAGCTTTTGATTTTTGCCATTCTAACTGGGGTGAGGTGGTATCTCAATGTTGTTTTGATTTGCATTTCTTTTATGGCTAGGGTTTGAGCATTTCTTCATGTGTCTATTGGCCATCTGGAAGCTAATTTTTTAAAAAAAAATATTTCAGACTACTTAAGGTATAAAGAATTTTCACCATGTACTAAATGCCAAAGGTTTTTGTTAATTTTTGGTATTAAAAGGTTTGTTCAGAGTTGTACATATGTAGAGAAATCTTTTTACATTGCTAAGCCTCTTTGTAGAGTCATAATGGTATGGTGTTCAATACTTTACAGTGTAGAAAACTGGCACAGGATCAGAAAGCCAAATTTATAGCAATGTGAAGGCATCTGATAAGGAGCTGGACTGTCTCATAAAAGCATAACCTAAAGGGAAATCTAAATAAGCTGTATACTTTCCCACCAAAAAGTCCTTGTCACTTAAATATGAATTTCTCCATATTCATAGCTGCCAGCATGCATATATAGTTCTAACTCTACTATTCAGCCTTCAGGAATTAAAAGGATTAGGCACTGCTCTCTGAGGTTTCTTGTGTACACATCTGCCAGACAAAAATTTTAATATTTTATCTTTTTACATTAGAATACAATACATTGTAATTTTTGTTTCACAACTATGAAATTGCATTAGTCCACCCAAACCCTCAGAAGATATATCCTAAGACCCGGCCCCCAGTGGATACTCAAACTACAGATATTTCTAAATCTTACAATACACGATGGTTTCTTTTTCTATACATTTATACCAATGAAAAAGTTCAATTTATAACATAAGCACAGGATGATACTAACAATAATACCACATAGATCAGAATAACTTCAGCATGTCAGAATTTTTCTTTCCTTACATCAAGAATGTTCTCCTTTTAAATTTAGTGTTTTTTTTTTGTTTTTGTTGTGGGGTTTCTTTTGAGCCATCACTAGGATGACAGGCAGTTGTTACCAGGTCCAGCTTACCTTTTGTGGAGACAGAGTATCCCAAACTTTTCATCTCCATCTGGTGTGGAACCATGATCTTCCCTTGTTAACCTTCTAAGAACCTCAGATTACACATGGGAGTTACCAGAGCCTGGCTTAGAGCTTCTTTAAGTGCATTATAACATATGAAGTCACTTACTGCTCAAAATAACCCACAAGGTACCTATTATTATAAGCATTTTACAGACAGGAAAATGGAGACTAACACAGAGATTAAGCAATTTTCTTGAGGCCACAAATTTGTAAGTGTGTGAAGCTGGACCTCAAATCTACACAGACAGACTCAAGAATTGGTTCTCTTCCCCCATCACGACACAGCCTCTCAGCATGGAAAGGAGCAGCTCTTGCTTCCTTGAAGCCCATTTTCAAGTTCAAGAAATCCCTCAAATCTGGGAGGCTGAGAATCTTGTTTTGTTCACAGAATTGACCTGACAGCATTTGAAGATAACAAAAAGTATGCTTATCTGAGTAGGTTTATAAGATATTTATAAATAGAATAATATACAATATCACCTTTCACCCTTGACAACATCTCCCAGTCACCTTTTCCTTGTTTAAAAGTAGAAAGCTTCAATATGTCTAAAATGCTAAATGTATCAGACTTGTTTTCCCTCTGCTGGGCTTTCTAGGTAATTGGATGAGAAAGGAAGTCATAGACTCTGCTACCCTAAGTTCTTCCTAGATTACCCTCTGCAAGAGATTCAATTTTATATGAAATACATGACTTCCATCTTTACCAAATCTTGAGGCATTTGTAAAAAGTGCTTGCTTCACAGAAACAACCTTGTAGATGACTTACTCCCTACACACTATCTCTAGTTTCTATAATTTAGTTTCATTCTCATAAAAACTGAATCAATAGATGATTTAACAGTTTCCCTCAACCAGGAAATCATGTATAACACAATCAAAATATTGAAAGGGGTTTGTGGTGGAGAAGAATAATTGTCATAGCAACAACAGTCAAAAACTTGGATAGAGACAGTTAGTTCATGTGTGTAATTTTAGCTACTTAGGGAGATGAAATCTGGAGGATCTCAGTTCAAAGTGCCCAGCCAGAAAAATTTATGAGAATCCATATCCAAAATAACCAGCACAAAGCTGGGTTCATGGTGTGGCTCAGATGGTAAAGTGTCAGCATAGCATAGCAAGCCTCAGATCTTGAGTTCAAACCTTAGTACTGCAAAAAAAAATATTTAGCAACATATTTGTAGTCTGAAACAACAATGTTGCTGGCTGATCAATGAAATGTTTGGGATTTAGTATCAGGTTGGTGAACTATGATTTTCATCTATTTATCAGTATTTGTGTCTATGCAGCATGCTATGGACACAATTCTACATGGCTTATTGATACTTATTCTATATACCATATAATTCACCCTCTGAAAGTGTATAATTCAGTAGTTGTCAGAGTATTCCCAAATGTGTGTAACTTTCACTACAGTTAATTGAGAATGCATTCATCACCTCAGAAAGAAAACCCCTGCCTTAATCATCATAAACTATGTGCCCTTCCCCCCACCCCCAACCACGTAGTAATCTGCTCCTTATCTGTAGATTTACCTACAACATGTTAAAGCCATACCTACAAAATGATGGAAGTCGTATTATATGGCTTTTTTATCTGGCTTCTCTTACATAGTATAGAGTCATTCTTTGTTTTGTTTTGTTTTTGTACTGGTACTGGGTCTTGAACTCAAGGCCGGGTGTTGCTGTCCTTGAGCTTTTATGCTCAAAGCTGACACTCCCAGTTCCAGCTTTTTTGGTGTTTAATTGGATTTCAAGGAAAAGTCTCAAGAATTTTCCTGACCAGACTGGCTTTGACTCAAGATCCACATATTTTAACCTCCTGAGTAGCTAGGATGACAGGCATGAGACACCAGCACCAGGGTATATAGTTAGTTTTTGTTTGTTTTGTTTTGTTTTTTGCAGTTATGGGTTTGAACTCAGAGCCTGGGCACTGTCCTGAGCTCTTTTGCTCAGGTCTAGTACTCTACCACTTTGAGCCACAGCTCCACATCCAGTTTTTGAATGGTTAATTGGAAATAAGATTCTCACAGCGACTGTTTCTGCCTGCCCAGGCTGGCTTCAAACCACAATCCTCAGATCTCAGCCTCCTGAGGATTACAGGCGTGAGCCACCAACGCCTGGAGAGGCTAAATAGTGTTGCAGGTCCACCTAGCATATTTCAGCTCTTTGATCCTTTTAACAGCTGCACTTTTAGACATATGTATAATAGTCAAATTTTCATAACTATAACCCATTGATAAGATTCTATAAGAAATACAGACAATATGCCATGTATTTATCCAGAAAATTTCCTATACTTCCTTTCTGGAAACATTTGAATTACAGATAACAATTCCTGGCTCTTATATAGATATTTTTCTGTTTTTTATTTTACTTTCTATTTATTTTTATTATTGTAGAGGTGATATAGAGAGAAGTTACAGTTGCATGAAACAAGTAATGAAAATAATTCTTTTTGAACCATGTCTCTTCTTCCATCACTCTCTCCCAGTTTTTCCATCCTGTCCCCAATACAACCAACCAAGACAAAAGGAAAAGCAATTAAAAATTTTTCTTGTTTTCTTTTGCTGAAGTTCATTTCATAAAATATTATTTTATATGATCATATGCACATAAATATTGAGCCTTTGTGATCTTCTCCTATGCATATCTTCATTTGGCCTCAATAGGTGAATGTCTAGAGTTCTATATAATTTATCATGTCCCAGTGTGTATGTGTATGTGTATTTATATAATATAGATATTTTTCTTGTGTAAACTTAATACCAGTTTTTCTAACACTGTATAAGGCAACTGTGGGTATTAATCATTTAAAGCATATGAATATTTAAGGGTCAAATTCTATTTCATAACTCTCCAAATGACTTGTATATGATTGGATTTTATTCTTTATGTTAATGATTTATCACTGAGACACTTGTGTTTCCAACCATAAATCTCATCCCATTTTCAAACAACAGATTTTATTCTCTTAATCCTTAGTACTCATGATTATCTAGATGTGTTTGCAAGTTTTCATAAATTATTAATGTCCTACAATTTCTAAATAATCTCTGAAATATTGATTATTAAGTGCAAAAGTGAGTTATGATGTTTAGTATACTTAAATACAGTTTCATCAGAGAAATGCAAAGCTTAATTAGAAACCATATCTAGCACAAAAGCCATTAATATAGAACTCTGAAATCTGTTTAATAATTAATCAAGACAAATATTGTGACTGTAGATTCATGAAGATATTAAAGCAAGGAATTTAATTTTAATGAAATTTTACTTAGGATAATTTAATGTCATTAGGATGTTGGCAGATTTTTTCATCTTTATCTCTAGGTTAGAATAACTATTAGGTTAAGAAAAGGAAGTTTTCATAATAACAAGAATTAATTTAAAAGCATTCACAACATTCTTTTAAAAGACATGAAGAAAATATGTCACATTTTGTATGTCACATTTTGTGTTTTTTATAGATGAAAATAAGCACTTTGATTCAGAAGAAGATATTCCTATGCTCTTTTTTTTGGGGGGGGTGGTCAGCTGAGGGGCCTGAACTCTGAGCCTGGGCGCTGTCCCTGAGCTCTTCATCTCAAGGCTAGCACTCTACCACTTCAGCCACAATGCCACTTCTGGCTTTTTCTGCTTATGTGGTGCTAAGGAATCAAACCTAGGGCCTCATGCATGTAAGGCAGCACTGAGCTACCTTCCCAGCCACAAAGTCTTCATTTTTGATGTGGAATTTTCTAGTAATCAAATAGCTAGTTTATACAATCATAACAGTGTGTTGGTTTATGAATAAAAAATTAGTGTCATAACTAATAAGCAGATTCAAGAAAGACTTGTCATTTTTCAGTGTTATTTTTCACATTACATAATAACCTGTCTACAATAGTACATTAAAAAAAGTTCTTCATAGGTACTATTGAGAGGATAAAGCAATATAGAGATGTTTTATAGCTCCGAAGATCTACAATGCATTTTTAAGAGTATTTCAGTTATATTTTAACAGTAAAGAGCAGGAAGATAATGGTTCCATTAAAAAGTGATCAACTTGGGGCTGGGAAGGTGGCTTAGTGGTAGAGCGCTTGCCTTGCATGCTCAAGGCCCTGGGTTCGATTCCTCAGCACCACATAAGCAAAAAGAAAAAAGCCGCAAGTGGTGCTGTGGCTCAAGTGGTAGAG
>NW_012267225.1:27124919-27187430 GCF_000151885.1 Dipodomys ordii
CTTTTTTTTGGGGGGGGGTCCAGTTGTGGGGCCTGAACTCTGGGCCTGGGCACTGTCCCTCAGCTCTTCAGCTCAAGGCTAGAGCTCTACCACTTGAGCCGCAGCGCCACTTCCGGCTTTTTTAATTTTGCTTATGTGGTGCTGAGGAATCGAACCCAGGGCCTCACGCATGCAAGGCAAGCACTCCACCACTGAGCCATCTTCCCAGCCCCTATTCCTATGCTCTTTATACAAAGCATTATAGTTTGGGCCTAGGGGGTGAAAGATGGAGATAATCATTCTGACTTAATTTTCTGGTTTGTATGCTTGTATTGTGGCTATATGGAGGTGAACTTCATGTGATCCTACCCGTATTATCTCTTTCAGTCTGTTAGGGGAAGTCAAACAACATTTTCTTAGGACAGCAAATAAAAGTTGTCATATTTATTGCTGAATGCTATCAGGGATCACAGGAGACAAGACACCGAGAAGCTATGTTTTTAACTTCTATCAGAAGAGCTCCCTCTCATATGAGAATAAGAGAAAAGAAATTATACAGAGGAGGAAAAACATATTCAAAGACATTTAAAGAAATGAGGAACCTGTCGTTTGAGCAAAGGATGTGTGAATTGAAGCAGTTTAAAGCTGAAAAGAAAAGCTGGTGACAGCCATGCTAATACATAGATTTAACAGTGTCATGTTATACCCACTCCTTGGAGATTCACTATGCAGTGTAGCATATCAAAGTATTGGAGAAACCCTGCTGTTAACAAACAAATCAATGAAAGCTAAGGAGAGATGAACCCTTCTGACTAAAAGGCACTGAGGACATGGCACACCTAAGTTCAATATGTGATCCTAGATCAAAAGCTATACCACAGAAACAGTTGTTGAACTTTATTAGGATCTATGGATTCAAAACTAGAATCACACCAGTACTGATTTCCTGCTTTTTTAAAAATTGTGTTTGTTGTAATCGTTTGCTTTTGGTTTTGGTGGTACTGGGAGTTGAGCTTACTAGCTCTTGCTTAGTAGACAGGTGCTCTACTACTTGAACCGTGACCCAGCCCTTGTGTTTGTTTTAGTTATTTTCAGGATATATCTTATGATTTATACCTTGAACAGCCTCCACTGTGATCATGCTGTTATGATTTCATAATTTGGTGAGGTGACAGGCATTGTACCACCTTACCAAGTTATTGGTCAAAATGAGTTTTCATTAACAAGTTGCACAGGGTAACCTTGAACCACAAATCTCCCCATCTCTACTTTAGATTACAAGGATGAGTAACCATTCTGGCTCAATTTTCTGGTTTTTAACCTCTTGTGTTATGATTGTGTAAGACACTAACATTTGAGGAAACTGAGTAAAGGATATATGGAATCCTTTGCACTATTCTCCAAATTTCCTCTAAGTCTAAAATTACTGTAAATTAAATTTTTGTAAGATTTTTAAATAATTAAAAACTTACATCCTTAAGCAGCTTTCTAAAGAAAATATTTTGAGGACTACTGGAGGTATTTAAGGAAATGTTAGAGAATATCAGTGGGAATGAAATTCAGAGAACAGAGCCAAAAACATCACTGAGACTTGGCAACCAGATGAAAAAGGAGGTGAAGAGCAAAACAGGGTTCAGCATGCATGTCAACCAGAGAAGGGGAGTCGTGCATCCATGTAGCAGCCGGGAGACAGTGCTGTACTGATAAGAGACTAAATGAAACTACTTTGGACACATTCTCACTCTTTAACATTTTAGCAGTATTTTTTTTTCCAAATGATTCATTACTTGCTTGTCATACAGAACTATCTTATCTTTCTCTTTGGAGGAGTTGAGCCTCTTCATTGCAATGATTGCTATGGAAAGAGACAGTAGAGACAAAATTATGCAACAGAATACACAAGATTCAAAATATTTGAATATTTGAGAACATATATTCATTGTCTTACTTTATGTATTTCGGAACAAAATGTGCTACTGGTTATGGTAAAGTTGTTGAATTTTTCTTAAAATGTGAGCAGCAGCCAGGCACTGGTGGCTCACGCCTGTAATCCTCACTACTCAAGAAGCTGAGATCTGAGGATCGTGGTTCAAAGCCAGCCCTGGCAGGAAAGACCGTGAGACTCGGAAGTGGCGCTGTAGCTCAAGTGGTAGAGCACTCGCCTTGAGCTGATGAGCTGAGGGACAGTGCCCAGGTCCAGAGTTCAAGCCCCACTACAAAAAAAAAAAAGTGAGCACCACTACCACCACCACCATCACCCCCTCCCTGGGACAGAAAGGGAGAAATAAACAGGATGGCTTGAGCTTGAAATCCTAGCTACTTTGGAAGTAGAATTTAGCAAAACACCATCTCACAGCAATGGTTGGGTGCAGTGGCACACACCTATTATCCCAGGAACTGAGAAAGCACATCAGCTGATCTCTGTGGCATAAACTAGCAACCCAGGGAAGTAGCAGGCGAAGGCTCACATCTCAAGCCAGCATGCGCATAAAGTGCTACGATCCTATCTCAAAAATAACCAATAGAAAAAAGGCAAGATGTAGTTAGTTACTCATATTCATTTTTCTACAATCTATTAGACAAGAAAGACATACACTAATAGTTTTCAAAACTATATTCTCCATCCCAAGTAGTCAGAAAAATATTCATCTCCAGACCGAATATTAAATGAGAATGGAAAAAACAGGCTTATTATGACTAGCCCATCAAAATTATGGCCTTAAATATTAGTTTCATTTTTATGTAAACTTCTTTATGTGATCAAATGTTGGTTTGTTTCTGAAAACACACTAGAAGCATGCCCAAGCCTCTGGATCCGTCCGTGAGGATGGCAGGAGTGGCATTGCAGGATGCTGCCCACATTTCATGTCTTCAGTCTGCAGTTCGTGCTCACGTATGGCAACTCATGGCAATTCACTTATGCTCACAATATGGCAATTCATCTGCCATATTTTTTCCGAGTAGGTTTATTACAGAAGACAATTTTCTATTCTATTTTTTCTCAGCTTGTCTTGGACATGACAGACTCAAAACATATGCTGCATAATTCCTAGCTTATGAGCTGTTTGTATATAGGTAGATATAGACAACCAAGCAAGTTAGTTGTAGACATTCAGAAGTCATACAAAAGGAATGATGGATTCCATGAAGGTGTGGCTTAGGGTCTGTAGCCACAGAGCCTCTCGGTGTAGTGAACCCTGCCCCTGTCCTCTCTGGAATGGGGCTCCAAGTGTGAGTTCTGACCATTCCTAGACACTTGAGCATTCATTACTTGACTCCAGCTTGAAGGGTGATTTCAGTTTGCTATTTAACTGTTGTCAGAAGAAGCTTTTCAGGTTTCTAAAAGGACGGATAGCTAGGCCTTCACAGAGTAAACCAGTCAAGTTGTGGGACTGCCTTTATGCTATTTGTGAAAGATAGAGGAGGGAAACTTGGACTCTTGACTTCCTCTAAATATCAACCCCAGCAAAAGACTGATGGTTCACATAGATCTAATTGTCTTAGTCTTTACTTTTCAGATTGAAGCAGAGAGATATCTCTTTAGGAAATGGCATTTTTAAGCTGAATAAAATCATTTAAAGAGTAAGGCTAAAATATTTCAGAAGAAACAAACATTCCTATGGCTAGATCTTGGACAATAAGGGGAAATGATAATTAAGAGATGTAGTCAGAGAAGCAGGTAGGTGTAAAAGACATTTTGTCACCGAATTTGAGATTTATTCTAAGATACTGCACAATGCTGATGTCTTTCACATGATAATACATGTCTTCATGCATTATCAGAAAAGCCAATGTGAAACTTCTCAGAAATTGTATTACAGAGGAAAAAAACTAATAGAAAATAAACCAATGAATAAATGCCCAATGAATAAATGTTTAAGGATAATTGCATTTACCACTGAAGTGCTGTATTATTTTTTATCCTACCTGAGATATTAGTTTTTAAAGGTTCCTTTTATTTTTCTATATTGGTAGAAAGACAGCTTAGAAGTGATCAAAATCGTATACAAACAGTCAGACTAAAGGAGGATTCCCTTAGTTGGTGGAACACAATGGTGTAACTTCTGCGAACATTTAAAATAATATTTATCAAAACAAATTACAGGAAATGGAAACATGGATTTTGTTGTTGTTATTGTTGGTGGTTGTAGTGATGGTGTTTGTGCTTTGGGCTTTTTTTTTTTTTAGGGAGGACCAAAAGGGGATTGTAGGAAGGGAGGCAGGAAGGGTGAACAGATGCAATCATGCTATTCAGTATGCAAGGTCAGATAAGGTGATGTTAGGGAAATGAACCCTAAGCTCAAATGTTTTTTTCTTTCATGCGATTGTTTCTAACACATTTATAAGATTCTTTGTTGCTTTGTATGTCCCTCTCCCATAGTATAACCCCTGCTTTCACTGTATTTGATGAAGGGGAAAAACAAATCATTTAAATAGGGATACAGGTGGACCCATTACAAGTCGTTATGTCGAAAACTAACTACAACTTTCCTGTGCTGGCAGGAAGAGGGGGCAGGAGCAGGGAGGATTGGGTGGGCAGGCAGGGGAGATGGGAAGGGATGGGAAGGGGAAACAAAGGAGAAGGCTACAAGGCTTGGTAAGAAATGTACTCATTATCTTGCCCATGTAATTGTAACCCCTCTGTACAGTATTTTCACAATAAAAAAAATTAAAAACAAAAAAGAAAATGACCTATGTGACTTGTGGGTAGGGATAGGAGGGAAAGTCAGGGAAAGTGAAGGAAGGGGTGATGTTGTCCAGTTAAGGAAATGTACTCACTCCTTACTTGACTTATCTAAATGGTAACCCCTCTGTACAACACCTTAATAATAACATTCAAACTATATTTTCATTAAAGATTTTCTAGTAAATCCCAGCCTCATCCCAACACTCCATAGAGATTTCTACCAGCTCCCAGAGTGGCCAAGTTCTGCTTCACTACACATCTTCTCATATAGAAAGATGCATATGGAATTACTTAGCTAAGTTGAAGAATATCTCCTACAGGAGCCATCATGGGTGATCCAGGGAGCAGTGACAGAAGGGCACAAAAAAGAGAATTGGTCTTGTAATTGCATTCTGTCAAGCAGCTATATAAGCAGCCAGCAGGTTTGCATTAGAATGCATTTGGTTATCTCATTTACAATGGGCTGGTAATCCCATAAATATTTATGCTGAAGAAAGCAGCATACGATTTTACTGTTTGAAAAAGGACTGTAATGTGCATGGTGTCAGTGAAGTATGAAACCCAAATGATTTGGTTACTTGTTAATATGGTAAAGGCGGGGTGAGGCTTCACTCATGTATCCATGCTGAATAAGGTTGTCAGAGGCACACTCTTCGAGGGCAATTGTGGGAATATCCTTTAGCTGGTGAGCTATCAAACCCACAGCTGTTCTGTACTCTGACTAAAGCAGGACAAGGTGATTCCCAGAGATAGGCAGACGAAGGCTTGAATGATTGGGAATAAGGAACCCCTGGGTGAACAGACTTTATATAAGAAGAGAAAGAGGGAAGGAAATATTTTCCATGAAATTATTCTAGATCTATGTACATTACATAACATTAATCTTTTACCGTAGCTTGGAGGAAATGAGTTGATTCTTTCTTTGATAGGTATAGCCTCACTCAAACAAAAAGTATATACTGTGTCAAATGAACAAGTATTAAAACACATTGTGGTATTTATCATGTGCTAAACAAACCTTTGAAGGTAAATTAGCAGCATGACTAATTTAGCCATTGCTGTCACTCACCTTCAGAAATGCAGAAAAATATCATATATGGGTTTTCAGATATTTATATCCTGTCTAATCTCCAAAAACTTAGGCAGCTAATCATATGAGCATAGGAAAAAAAGAGATCCAAGATAGGTATTAATAAGACAAAGAAAATCGTGAATAAAAAAAGGTAAAGAACGTTGCAGCATACAGGCTGAGAAAACTCTGCAATAATTAAACATAATAATTATTAAAGTTCTGTGCAAACCCAGAACACAAAAGAGAGCTCAACGAATAAATACTATTATCCTTATATCTAAAAAAGTTATTAGGATGTGTCCTAAGCTAAACATCACTGCATCTTTCGTTTTCTTGCTGTACTGTCCGGTGCTCAGTACCAGCTGTCACTAAGCAATGGGCTCCTGTGTGTTTGTGTGTGAATAGACATCAACATGTCTATTAATCTGTAAGTGGAAAGCTCCAGAGCTACTTGTGAATTTGAAGGCTGGGTTTTATAGAGTAGGAATTCTAAAAGGGGAACTCTGAAACATTGCTATTTCTGGAAACTTTCCAAGCTCTAGAACTACCCAGAGACAAAGCAATCATGGTCCTATCTTCACTGATAAGCTACTGAGAAAGGAACAGTTTGAAACAATTCGTTGTAATTCTGGTAAATGTTACCCCCATTTAACAAAGGTGCCTCCTTCTCCTGGCACAAACAACGAAGAACTTCAGCCTGGTCCCAATAACCAAAACATCTATCGCTGCCAAAATGTGTGGTGCTTCAGGGACTCTTTTCTAGAGTCACAATGTATAGGTTGGAATCCTGCCTTGGTCAATGGTGAAAGTCTGTAACTTGAACCATGTTATTTAGCCTCTTTGTGTTCTCTGACCATGATCTCTAAGGTAGGAATAATAGCAGAGCCTGACTCCCAAGGAAATATGGTAGTGTGAGGATTAATAAGGCTTCTTACATCAGCCATGTGGTTCTAGTAGCACTGTAGACAAAACACTAAGGGCCAATGGAATCCTTGTCTTGGAATTCCTTAAACTACATCTCTACTCTTTTCCTTTGGTCAAAGCACATCAGGAAGCCACCAAATTTAAGAGATAGGAAATAGACTGTATCTCTTGATAGGAAGAGTTGCAAAGCACCATGACCATTTTTGCAATCTTCTACAAGACAGCTGGGAAGGGAAGAACACTGGGAACAAAGGACAGACAGATGTTAATGCTTGTATTACAGAAATGGAAGTGATGAGGGAAACAAAAGCCAGATTTTCTATTTGGGCAAATTCAAATGGATATTATGTCAGTCACTGAATGTCTGATTTCAGTGCATTTGAGGTTTTAAATTTCAGATTTCAGATTTGGGATGCTGAACCAGTTAATATTTCCAAACATGGAAATCTCCAAACTGAAAGCTTTCTGATTCCAAGCTTTCTATAGAAGGGATATTCAACTTGAATTGAATTGTGAATAAGCTCAAAATTTGAAATACAACTTTATAATAGCTTATAATACTTTGCTATTGTGTGGGACTGATTTTTTTCAAAATATGAAACAACAACTCAGACTGTTTTAAGTTTCATAGCCCTCTTTCATTGAAAAAAATGTTGAATATTCCTTAACATATATCTTAAAGACTAAAAAAAGTTCTCTAGTGTACAAAAAAAACTAGGCACAATTACCTGTATTAGGTCCATTAGAACCAATTCCACCAACACTGTGATTTGCTTCAAGTTTTATTAGAGAGTTGATAAATTAGAATAGACTGAGTCTAGAAGCTTTTCAGACTACTCATGAGTATGAAAATTTGGTTTCTTGATTGTGAGTTCTATTAAATACCTCTCCCTATCTTCCCATTTCCATGGCCACCACCTTAATATTGATTATGAACCATTCCTTAGCAATTTTTCTTGCCTATGTCTATCTCTTTGGACACTATTCTCTGCATATTTCTAAAATGCAATTATAATCTCTAATTTCCCTACTTAAAAAGTCAATGTCTCCATTTTACCCACAAAGTCCATTCCACATTAACACTGGGTTCCAGAATAAATTCACAGATTAACTTATGCCAAGATTTCCCCCAAAGATTTATTACAGCATTATTTACCGTAGCTAAGATATGGAACCAACCCAGATGCCCTTCAGTAGATGAATGGATCAAGAAAATGTGGTATATATACACAATGGAATTCTATGCCTCCATCAGAAAGAATGACATTGACCCAGTTGTTAGGAAATGGAAAGACTTGGAAAAAAAATCTATTAAGTGAAGTAAGCCAGGCCCAAAGAAACATAGGTCCCATGGTTTCCCCTATTTGCAATAACTAGTATATGTCTGAGTCAAGCAGAAAAGGTCAGATAAGTTGATGTTAGGGAAATGAACCCTAAGATATGTATTCAAATGTTTTTTTTCTTTCATGTGATTATTTCTAACACATTTATAAGATTATTTCTTTGTTGCTTTGTATGTCCCTCCCCCACAGTATAACCCCTACTTCCACTGTATTTGATGTTGTTATAATTTGTGGAGGGGAAGGGAAAAAACAAGTCATTTAAATAGGGATACAGGTGGATCCATTGCAAAAATGAGACATACAAGTCGTATGTCGAAAATGACTTTACAACTTTGTGGTGGGGGGGAGGAAGGTTGGGTAGGGGGTGGAGGGAGGATGGGATGGGAAGGGGAAACAAAGGAGGAGGCTGCAATGCTTGATAAGAAATGTACTCATTATCTTGCCCATGTAATTGTAACCCCTCTGTACAGTATTTTCACAATTAAAAAGGGAAAATATATACTTATTACCTGACCTATGTATTTGTAACCCTTCTATACATCACCTTTATAATAATAATAAATTAAAATTTTAAAAAAAGACTTCTCCCAAGAAAGGATATATCTACAGGGAAATAGGGAAATAGGATTTTATTCCAAAGTCCAGACTATTCACCTAGGAAATGAAGTGGAAAGAAAATGAGGATAAAAAGACCTTTGTAACTGACAAGCTCTGCATTTTTCCTGCTTGCCACTCTTGAATTTCCCTTTGTAACTCCTTACCTCAAGAAATGCTTTAATTGATATAAAAACAGCAATATAGGTAAATTTTGTGGAGGAAGGTATATAGATTTCCCCAAGAGTTGCTTCAGGTTAAGAACTACATGTAAGCACAAAAGTTTCACTTTTGCCTGGTGACATTTATTAATTGCATTTATTAGTGCCAGTTGAATGGATTTTTCTTATTCTGACACACCACACTGGAAGAGCAAAAGAGGCTTCCTATGGCATTGGTCTCACGTTCCATCTGCTATTCATTAGAGTCAGGCTGGAATCTACACATGCAAACGAAAATAATTACCTCATTATGAGGTCATTTATTGCTAGTCAAGCCACCTTACTTCCTGTGGAGAATCAACATGACACATGGTGTAGTGACTAGTGGTGACAGAGATGAGAGAGGAGGGAGGTGTTTTCAGGTGACCTTTTTTCTATCCACATTTTCTTTTCTGGCCATCTCTTAAATACTTTATCTTGAGGATAATTGTCTGGAGGATAATTTGGAAGATAATTACTTACAGCCTCATGATATTGTATACGACGTGTCTGCAGAGAACTAAAGAGACTAACATGGTGGAAATGCAGAGTAGCTTCCCAAAGGGACTCTCAGGCAGAGAAGAGTGAGTGGCATTGTAGCTGCAGAAACAAAACACTGCACAAAGTCAATCTTGGCTCCTGCTATTTCTGACATTGTCTTCTCCCTTTCTAGTTTGTTATGAAATTGTTCATCTACCCCTCCATCCTTTTACAGCTCTTGCTTAGTACCTTCAAATTGAATAACCAAGTGGAAATGATCAGAAGTTACCTCAGGACAAGACATATTGAAAATTTGGGAAAGTACTGTCTGGGACTTAGGATATCTGATCATCAGATGTGTCTGAGTAATATTTTGTCTGCAGGCCCTAATGTGTATGACATCAATTTCCTCCTCAGCTCCTCTCTACTGACTATTCAAAAATTATTTCTAGCCTTTCTGGCCATCTTAAATGAAAACAAAACAAAAACAATAACAGGCACTTAGTCCTGAGACTAAGATCTGAGGATGGCAATTCGAAGAAGCCCACGTAAGAAAGTCCATGACACTCTTATCTCCAATAAAGGACCAAAAAAGTCAAAATGGAGCCGTGGTCCAAGTGGTAAAGTGTTAGCCTTGAGCTAAAATTCCTAGGAGGGCCTAGTTGAAGCCCTGAGCTGAAGCCCCAGGACTGGCACCACAAAAGAAAAAAAGAAATGAAAAAGAAAAAAATAGAGGAAAAAAGAACCTGGAAAGAAAGGAAGGAAGAAAGGAAGAAAGAAAGGAAGGAAGGAATGAAGGAAGGAAAGAAGGAAGAAACAAAGACAAAAAACAAAAGTTAATGTTTCTGAGGTTTTGCTAACATTTATACATAATTGGAATAAATGCTAGAATTCAGTAAGAGGTGAATGAAAAGAAAGATATACTATTCCTGTATCATGGTCATGGACTCCTAAACTCCCTGCACAAATTTCTCAAATATTTGTTTGCTCCAGGTTAAGAAATTTGTAAACATGGATTTTAAAACAGTGCTATGTAGTGAAAAAGACACCTGGTCTCTTTTGAATCAGGCAAACAAATTCAATCCCAGCTTCAAAACTCTCTGTCTGTAGGTCCTAGCTAAGTTAACTTAGGAAGCTAACTTAGTTAAGTAAGTTAACTTAGTTTTCTTCAGCTTTTAAATGGAATTAAAAGAGATTAATAACAATAATGCTACCTATGTTTTTACATTTAATTAGGTAAAAGTCTGGACAATTGTGAACATTCAAAAATATATCTCAAGCACATCCTTCACTCTACTTCAAAGCATTTTAGTTACATAGAATATCTTTAGGCCCAAAAAGATCAGAACTCTGAACTCACTTGGACACTAACAACAAGCCTTTGTATGCACTGAAATCTCTACTTTACATTAACATCTTTAGATAATATGGGTGCACATACAAAGTGACACTAACCTTAAAATTTATGATGCTTCAAACACCCATTGAACATTCATTAAATCTTTCCACTAAGCCTCAAGCCCTTTCAGAAAACATTTCAAATTTAGTTGATTTGATAAAAAAAAAAGACTCCATTTAATACTATTTAATGTTGGTATTAGAGTTCTTGATTATAGCCATTCTAACTGGGGTGAGGTGGTGTCTCAGTGTTGTTTTGATTTGCATTTCTTTTATGGCTAGGGAGGTTGAGCATTTCTTCATGTGTCTATTGGCCATTCTTATTTCCTCTTCAGAGAAGTTTCTCTTTAAGTCTTTAGCCCATTTATTTATTGGGAAGTTGTTTTTTTGAGGATTTGTTGTTGGGGGATTTAATTTTTTGAGTTCAAGTTATATTTTAGATATGAGACCCTTGTCCATTGTATGGCTAGTGAAGCTCTTCTCCCAGTCGTGGGCTTTCTATTGATATTACTTGCTATGTCCTTTGCCATGCAGAAGCTCTGAAATTTCATGCAATTCTATTTGTCCAATATTTCTTTGATTTGTTGTGTTTCTGGGTTTCTATTAAGAAAATTTCGGCCTGTGCTAAGGAGACCTAAGGTTTCTCCTATTCCATCCTGCAATGTTTTCAGAGTGTCTGCTTTGACAGATGCTGGAGGGGATGTGGACAGAAGGGAACCTTACTGCATTGTTGGTGGGAGTGTAAACTTGTTTAACGACTTTGGAAAGCAGTATGGAGGTTCCTCAAAATACTACACATAGAGCTCCTCTATGACCCAGCAATCCCACTTTTGGGCATTTACCCAAATGATCACAAACAAGACCATACTAAAGCTACCAGCACAACTATGTTTATTGCAACATTATTTACCATAGCTAAGATATGGAACCAACCCAGATGCCCCTCAGTAAATGAATGGATCAAGAAAATGTGGTATACTTACACAATGGAATTCTATGCCTCCATCAGAAAGAATGACATTGCCCATTTGTTAGGAAATGGAAAGACTTGGAAAAAATTATATTAAGTGAAGTAAGCCAGGCCCAAAGAAACATAGGTCCCATGGTTTCCCTTATTTGCAATAACTAGTATATGTCTTAAACAAGCAGAAACGGTCAGATAAGTTGATGTTAGGCAAAATGAACCCCAAGATAAGGACTCAAATGTTTTTTCTTTCTTGCTATTGTTTCTAACATATTTATATGATGATTTCTTTGTTGCTTTTTATGTCCCTCCCCCATGGTATAACCCCTGTTTTCACTGTATTTTTGATGTTGTTATAATTTGTGGAGGGGAAGGAAAAAAACCCATTGTTTAAATAGGGATACAGGTGAAGCCATTGCAAAAATGAGATCTATAAGACGTTATGTCAAAAAACAAACTTTACAAATTTGGCGGTGGGGGAGTACAAGGGGGGAAGGGGGAGGGGTTGGATAGGAGGGCGGAGATGGAGGAGGCAACAATGTTAGAGATGGAATGTACTCATTACGTTGTTCATGTAATTGTAACCCCTCTGTACGGTAGTTTCACAATAAAAAATACTATTTAATGGTCAACAAGTTGTCAGCTGTTCCTAGTGATGTTAAGTCCAACAACAGACAAGAGCTATTGCCTCCATCAGCGTGAACACAGCATCTCTACCCCTGCACAAACATACACCCTCATTATGTATCAAATATAGGAAAATCAATCTTAATCCCTCACACTTTGCTTTTTGGTGACCAACTATGTATTCATCCCTGAAAGTGTACAGAATATTTCTTTCTTTATTTTTTATTATTGTGAAATACCATACAGAGGGGTTACAATTACATGGGCAAGGTAATGAGTACATTTCTTTCTTTCTTTCTTTCTTTTTTCTTTTTTCTTTTTTTTTTTGTTTTTTTTGCCGGTCATGGGGACTGAGCTCTGGGCCTGGGCGCTGTCCCTCAGCTCTACAGCTCAAGGCTACCACTCTACCACTTGAGCCACAGCACCATTTGCAGCTTTTTTTTTTGCTTATGTGGTGCTGAGGAATTGAACCCAGGGCCTCAAGCATGCAAAGCAAGCACTCTAACACTGAGCCAACTTCCCAGCCCATGAGAACATTTCTTATCGAGCATTGTTGCCTCCTCCTGTACATTTCATTGTTGCAATGGGTCCACCTGTATCCCTATTTAAACAATTTGTTTTTTCTCTTCCCCAACACAAATTATACCAACATCAAAAATACAGTGAAAACAGGGGTTATACCATGGGGGAGGGACATAAAAAGCAACAAAGAAATCATCATATAAATATGTTAGAAACAATAGCAAGAAAGAAAAAACATTTGAGTCCTTATCTTGGGGCTCATTTTGCCTAACATCAACTTATCTGACCGATTCTGCTTGTCTAAGACATATACTAGTTATTGCAAATAAGGGAAACCATGGGACCTATGTTTCTTTGGGCCTGGCTTACTTCACTTAATAGAAATTTTTCCAAGTCTTTCTATTTCCTAACAAATAGGGCAATGTCATTATTTCTGATGGAGGCATAGAATTCCATTGTGTAAGTATACCACATTTTCTTGATCCTTTCATTTACTGAGGGGCATCTGGGTTGGTTCCATAGCTTAGCTATGGTAAATAATGTTGCGATAAACATAGTTGTGCTGGTAGCTTTAGTTGTACAGAAATATTCTGTACAGAATATTTCTTGATAAGAGTTAAACCTCAAAGACTCAGTTGAATCAGGGTCTCCAGTCCCAGCACGTCTTGTAACACTGAGCAGATGAACAATAACAGACAGGACACTTAGATTATATTATACAGATTTAGTTGGTAAAAAGCATAATGTTTTGATGAGCAAATACAATACTGGTTCTTCTGTCATGTATATGCACACATGCACATGTGCATACACACACACACACACACACACACACACATTGCACTCACAAACACAGACTATATATAGCAAGAACTTAACAAATATCACTTTGTCATTCTGGAAGTGATCTGGCAATTTCAGTGTGAGTTCATCCTAATGTGCTGGTCATCCCAGGAAAGGAGAGTTCATCTCAAGTCATTTGAGGTTGTTTAAAAACAGATCTGAATGCTCTCCCATGAGATTTGCTAAAAGAACAATTGCTCCATTGTGATATAAAAAAATTAAATGAAAATATCTCCTACCTATTATCTGTTCTATATGTTTTATTTGACTTTATCTTTCATTTGTTCTCTGAAAAGAAGTGGAATATTTTTGTCTCAGAAAATATGCCTTCTCAGAAGGCTTAAAACTTTTCTCATGAGGAAACCACTTTTTTAGCTAAGCCATAGCATGCTAATGGGCTTTTCCAAGTCCTATTTGTTAAGATTCAATATAATAGCTTCTTTGGTCTTAAGCAAATTTATTAAGAGGTACTTCTAAACATGGTCCAAACATGCTAGTTAAACCAAATCTGACCATTAAAATGATCAGTTAAAACACCTCAGGAAAAACAAGATTTTTCTACTTGAAATAAAGGATTCACAATGGCCTGTGCGTCTCTTGCTCTTCCTGTCTCTTGCCAGATCTTGAGCTTCTTTAGCCCTCTCTGCCTTGCTTGTTCATTCTAATGTCCAGGAGAACTTCTTATACATGCTGAAACTTAGGAAAATCAATGAATAAATGACAAAAGAATTAAACGAAAACGATTTAAACAAGGAGCAGTAGTTCAACAAGGAAAAGAAAGCATAATTTAGGCTTGGGGGTATAGCTTAGTGGTAGAGTGCTTCCTAGGAGCCAAAGTAAACCTTTCCTCACTTTTTTTGTCAGTCATGGACTTAAACTCTGGGCCTAGGCACTGTTCCTCAGCTCTTCCACTTGATCCACAGCACCACTTCTGGTTTTCGGGTCATTTATTGCAGATACCTGCCCGGGCTGGCTTTGAACCACAGTCCTCAGATCTCAACCTCTTTAGTAGTGAGGATTACAGGCATGAGCCACCTAGCACCTTTCCTCATTTTTAAGTTGATTTATCTACATATTTTGTTACAGTGATGGAAAACTAGCTGAAACAGGTAGATTTCCTACTTACAGTTAATCTGATTTTACTCTATGTCTAACCACATAATTATGTCAGATATAGTAGTAATAGATTCTGCCAACTGCTGCACATGGGAGAATTTCTTTGGTGGAAAAAAATGTTCTAGTAGTAAAAATTGGCATGACTATGGAATAAGACCAAAGACTTCTACCTTGTCACCTATGAATTGTGTTGAAATTCCACTTTAGTACTGAACCTCATAATCTAGTCTCAGATATATACCTAAAAGCAGGACTTTCCCAAAACAGAACTGAAAATCATAATGTGGATGATGAGACATACATTCTGTACCTTGAAGAGATTTTCTCCCCCATCAATTCTCTATGGAGAGTTTAAGTTAAATTGTTCCATCTTTAAAAAAAAATCACTAGCAAGTGTCATGATTATTTTTAATTTGCTATGGAAAACAAAGTTTCTGCTGCACTGGGGACTAAAGCTTGTCCTTAGAATAGTGAAGGTGAGCATGCAGAACAGGAGATGGATGATGAGCAAAATAGTTCACTGATAACTTTGTTCAAAATCATAACTAGTTATGCAAATAAGGGAAACCATGGGACCTATGTTTCTTTAGGTCTGGCTGTTCGCTTATTCACTTCAAATAATTTTTTCCAAATCTTTCCATTTCCTAATAAATGGGGCAGTGTCATTCTTTCTGATGGTGGCATAGAATCCCATTAGATAGATAGATAGAGAGAGAGAGAGAGAGAAAGAGAGAGAGAAAGAGAGAGAGATGTATCTATATATACATATATAGATACATATGTATATACATATAGATACATATATATATATAGATACATATATATATATATATATATATATATATATACCACATTTTCTTGATCCGTTCATGTACTGAGGGGCATCTGAGTTGGTTCCATATCTTGGCTATGATGGATAATGCTGTGATAAACATGGTTGTGCTGGTAGCTTTAGTATAGCCTTGTTTGTGATCGTTTGGGTAAATGCCCAAAAGCAGAATAGCTAGGTCATAGGGGAGCTCTATGTGTGGCCTTTTGAGGAACCACCATACTGCTTTCCAAAGTGGTTGAACTTTGGAAATGAACATTTCATTTAGATGATGCTAAATGAAATGAACCCCAAAATAGGGACACAAGAGGTTTTATCTTTGTCATTGTTGTCTTTAATGTACTATGTGATTTTTTTGTTTCTTTTATATGTTCTTCACCTATGGTATAGCCATGTTGTCATTGTATTCGATTCTGCTATAAACATTTTCCTAATTTGGGGAGGGAAAGGGAAATAACAAAATGCTGAAATAAGGATACAGGTTGATCCACTGTAACAATGAGATGTACAAGACACCATATTGAAAACAAACTTTACAATTTTGTGGGGGGAAGGAGGAATTGGAGAGGTAGGGGGAAAGGATGGTAGGGGAAAAACAAAGGAGGAGGTAACAATGCTCAATAGGAAATGTATTCATTACTCATGTAACTGTAACCCTTCTGTACAGTATCTTTACAATAAAAAATACATTAAAAAATCAAAACTAGAGCATTCCCTAAAACACATACCCATTGTAACAATGAGATGTACAAGTCATTATGTCGAAAATGAACTTTACAACTTTGGTGGGGGGGCGGGGAGGATTGGGTGGGGGATCAAGGGGATAATGGGAAGGGATGGGAAGGGGAAACAAAGGAGGAGGCTACAATGCTTGATAAGAAATGTACTCATTATCTTGCCCATGTAATTGTAACTCTTCTGTACAGTATTTTCACAATTAAAAAAAAACACATACAGGTCTATGTCACCTGATAATGAGAGCTTTGTAGTTGTGTGATTTATCATTGTGTGAACATCACAGTATACCTATGTTGCTATGTACTAGTTAAATGCTGTGTAAGTGATTTTGTTTTCAGTCGTAGAGCTTGAACTCAGTGCCCAGGCGCTGTCCCTGAGCTTTTGAATTCAAGGCTGGTGCTCTACCACTTTGAGCCATAGTATCACTTCCAGTTTTCTAGTGGTTACTTAGAGATAAGTGTCTCATGGGCTGATAAGAGTCTCAGGGTAGACCTCGAACTGCAATCCTCATATCTCAGCCTCCTTAGTAGCTAGGATTCCAAGGCATGAGTCATCAGTGCCCTGCCATATATAAGAGATGTGTAGGGCTCACAGGACTGGGAGTGGTTCTAACAAGAGTGAACTTCTACATGTGACTGTACATTAGCAATGCCACACCAAGGCTGCACTGCCTTTGTATTCCAGAATTCTCCCTCAATGGTAAATTAAACCACTCATTGTAACTTTTTACTTTATGAACATTTTTACCTTTAATTCTTCTATACTCACATTTACACATTGTACATATGGACAAAAATATTTTCTCTCCTTATATCCTTATTCTGTGAGAATGTTCATTATTTTTAATTTTTTTTTTTACTTTTGAAAAGTTTTGGTAAAGACTATAACAAACACACATTAGCTTTGACCTACAATGCCCTTCAGTATAACTGAATGCCACCTCCAGATCTTATCCAGGGAAAGTATCCCAGCAGGAACATACACAGAGCAATCATCCATGTTAGCAGCATTCTCCTGGAGTCCTTCCTGCAGCCCCAGCTTTTGTGTGTGTGTGTGTGTGTGTGTGTGTGTGTGTGTGTGTGTGTTTGTGTGCACATATCAAATATGCACACAAGTACATTTGTGTGTGCTTATATTGTTCACATTTGTGTTATATGTATGTGTGTGTGTGTATAATAGGAAAGAGCATAGTAAGTACATAATTGTTTACTATTGCTTTCAACTATTATATACTGTAAAATCTTGCAAGTGTTATACTGTTGTACAATGATCCTCAGTGTAGAGATGTTCACAACACCCTTGGAACAACCCCTTTCTTTGTATCACAGCCACTCCATTGCTATGCAGAGGATTTTTAAGTTCTATTATCATCCCTAGGACTACTGTTGGATATGCAGTGCATCACTAACCAAAATATTGTTATATATGACACATGGCTCTATTGAGTCCTCACTATTTCATATATCAAGCATTTTGGTTTATTAGGGTTTTTTTGCTATAGGAGATGGGCTTTCATTTTGTTAATTTGTATATGTAAGCACTTGTGAGCATAGTCATTTATAGATTTTTAGTGTATATTTATTTCAGTTGGTAGAAAATAATGCAACAGATGCTTTCATACTCAAAAATTGAAAATAAAAACTTTAACTTTTTTTATTTCTAAAGTACCTTGCTTTTAGTTGTCTGCAATTTCTCCTCAGAGTTAGCCATCCTGCTCAAGTTGATATATATCCTTCTAGGTGTTTTTGTAAATATGGGAGTAAATATGGGAGTAGCTTTGACAAATGCAATCTCTGGCTGCTTGCATGATTTTGTCTTACTTCCTTTCCTACTTCCAGTGAGATCGATCATTTTGGTCGCTCTTCTCCTTACTCCTTTTCTGCTGGTTAAAGGGAGTGAATTAATATATCATAGTTAATGTATCTGGACTCTCAGTGATTACACTTAAATTTTAACATTTTACTTGATTATTTTAAAATCTAAATTTATATCTTTAATCACCCTTTGATGACAATAATGGCTTAATAACACTTTAATGACAATCATGCTCCTCATTTTGAATGTTGGTTTTTATCTACAATGAGCCCAAATTAGTTTCTTTTGTTGATGGAGTTGGGCGGGGTGGGGGGAGGTTGCTGAGGGGTTGTATTCTAGGGATTGAACTCAAGGCCCCCCTTTTGCCAGATAGAAAGTCTACCACTTAAGCCATGCCTCTAGCATCCTTTGAAGATAGAATCTTAGTTTATACCCCAGATGCTCTGCCTGTGATCTACCTATTTGTGCTCCCTTGTGTTGGGGAAAAACAGGTGCACATCATCACTCAAAGTTATTGGTTGAGATAGAGGAGTCTCCCAAACTTCTTTTCACATGTGCTGTCTTTGAACCACAATCCACCCAATCTCTGCCTCTCAAGTAGCTACAATTACAGACTTGCATTACGGTGTCCAGCTCATAACTTAGTGTTATTATAGCAGTTTACTGTTGTGACATGTTCACATGCTTTTCAATACCATTATCCTCATATTTTGTCTGAGTTCAACTTCCTGTCCTGAAATACAAACTTTAGTGGTCTTTTCACCAAGAACTCCTGAAGATTTTAGCTGTTCTTTACTAGTCAGGACATCTTTATTTCTTTCTTAGCCTGTAATAGTTTGACTGTTTTCCTTAGCAGTGGTTATTCTAGGTCAACAGTTATTTTCCTCAGCATCTCTTCTCTGTGTATCTTGTTGCTATATGAGCTCATTAATCACATTTATTTGGTAAGACTTCACAGAAATATGGATGTGGGAAGAAAATGCTTGATCTGAAATTTTTAGGAGAAAACAATGTTAAAATTGGTTAAAGAAGTTATACTACTAGCATATTTAAATAAAAATCATTTTAAAATATATTGAATGCTTCCAGTAAGCAGGAGTTTTTTATAAATTTATCCCACTCAATCTCACAATTACAGGAAATTGGTTTAGTTGTTCTGTATTTTACAAAGCCAGAATTGGAAGCCCACTATAACCAAATAATCCAGTGTCGATCACACAGCTAATAAAAGGTCTCCATGATGAAATATCTGTTAATTCCAAGTCCAGAATAGTTTCCTAAAGAATCAATAAAACTTATTTTCATCCCCTCACTTAAGTGAAAGATCATTAATTAATACTCAGAGACTTTAGTTAGCCTCATTTCATAACCATACAATTCATGATGGAGTCTTTCTGTACTGGTCGTGATGAAAGTCTGCCCCAGAAGCTCAAGGATCAGAAACCCCAACCGAGCCAGAGGGGGGTTGTCGAATTTGCTCTGCTTTACAGGACCAGAGTTCAGAACTCAACTGCTTGCTTGAGTAATCAATCATGAGTTTTAGATTCAGAGTAGGTTCCCTTGGCAACATGTTAAGAAAATGAAAAATGGCAAAATTGAAAAATAAATGACCTTTGAAATACAGAAAAGCCTTTACTCTGGAGAAAAATGTAATTTGGTATTCAGGCATATTCAACTTCTTTTATGATTTGAAGAGGTCTTAAAGTGTGCCAGAAGTATAATGGGATATATTGGGGAAAGTAGGTCATGTCTAAGGTAAAAACATCTTTTATTATTTACAGCATGCAATCAAGAAAATTAGTGGGACTGGTTTCAGGATGGATCCTGGATCAGATTTGTTACATAATGTTATCAGTGAGAAAAGCTAGATAAAATAGTCCCAGGACTCAATGTACAATTTTTGCAGCTTCTTGCAAATATGTAATTATGATTTTAAGTACTGAGGCCCTACATATGTTAGACAAGTATTTTACTACTTGTCCTACATCCCTATTCCTTTGTGTTTGTATCTTGGCTTTGAGATAAGATCTCACTTGCTTTGCCCAGACTGGCCTTGAAATCTAGACCTCTTGCCTCTACCCCAACAGTGGTTAGAATTACAGAATGCATCCTTAGGCTCTGCTAACACTGTAATTGTTTCAAAATACATTTTGAAAAGAAAACAACTTTTCATTTCTAGGAAAGGCCATATAAATAGCATGATTGTGTTAAAACCAAAAGCACATCTTTCTGTGCAAGAATTAGGTAGTTCTGGAAATAAACACCTGGTACACACTACAAAATCATGTAGCCTTATATATGGAAAGTGTGAAGTAACTTTACGCCATCTCTTTTCCTAATGATATTTCTATGCAATTTTTCTTTCCAAATAAGCTTCATCTTCAGTTGTATTTGTTCATCTATTCAGATACTTAACAAAGTTTCAGTATGTGTTAAGGATTACATGACACCCTAAGGAGTATCAGAAGAATCCCTGTCTATAAGAGTCTGCTAATCCAGATATCTAAACAGTTACAAAGTAACCTGACAGATCTATAAATTAAGTGCTACAGATAGAAAAATCTCTCTCTGGGAATCAGTGACAGAGTCCCAAAGTGAACATGTGAGCAAGATCTTAAAAGAAGTATTTCTTGGAATGAGAAAAGTTCTGTGGAAGAGTTCTATTAGAACTTTACAATTTAGGCAGGGATGGGAGGGTAGTGGAGGAGGTGGGAGGGCTGGGATGGTAGGGGAAAAACAAAGGAGGAGGCAACAATGCTGGATAAAAAATGTACTCATGGCCTTGCTCGTGTAACTGTAACCCCTCTGTGCAGTATTTTCACAAAACTTACTTTAAAAAAAAGTTCTAATGTTGGGCTGGGAATGTGGCTTAGTGATAGAGTGCTTGCCTAGCATACATAAAGCCCTGGGTTCTGTTCCTCAGTACCACTTGAACAGAAAAGCTGGAAGTGGTGCTATGGCTCAAGTGGTAGAGTGCTAGGCTTGAGCACAAAAAGCTCTGGGACAGTGCCCAAGCCCTAAGTTCAAGCCCCAGGACTCTCAAAATAAAAAGTTCCAGTGTATACTACAAATAAATGGTAAAAATGAAAGGGAAGTTGGATTAATTGCTACACACTAAATAGATGCTTAAACATTTTAACAAAATACAGTAATATGCAGTCCTACTCAAATAAAACACAACTATAAAAAGATATTTATGGGATAATCAAGAAAATTTGAGAACAGATTGAATGGGCTAGTAAGGAATCATTAGTCCATCAAATTAAAATTACACTATTAAAGCCAAAGTCTAAACTAGAACTAATAACATCTTACCAATTTTGTTTGATGATTCAAGTAATTTTAAGGCTATTGATCAATACTTCTATCAAATCCAGGACAAATTTAATAATGAAAGATATAGATAACGCTATAATAGTGTTAATCACAATGAGAGTAATTTTAGTCAGACTTGTGAGGACTGTGACAGAAACCTGTGAAAAACAACTGCAAGAGATAAATTATTTAATTTGCTTCATGGCTCATCGTCCTTGGCACTGTTGATTTGGTCCACTGTGAAGCAAAACACTATGATGTCAGGAGCATGAGGCTACTCACTTGATGGTAGACAAGAGGCAGGCGTGACAAGGAGAAAAAAGCAGAGAACAAGAAATACCTTTCAAAGAACGCCACCTATAACCTACTTCCACCAGCTAGATTCCTACCTCTGAAAGTGACCAGAATCTCCCAACATAGCACCACAAGCTGGGGACAGCCTTCAACAATGAGTCTTGGAGGAAATTTTCATATTACAACCATAATAGTAGTTAAGTAGTGATTGTTAATTTCATGGGATATTAGTTTTGTTAGAAATTATTGTGTTCTTCACTAAAAAAAAATATCAAAGTTACAAAATGATGTATGATAACTAGGATTTGCCTGTGAACACTCCACAAAAATTAAATGGTGGAGGATAAAAGACATGTGATTGACCAAAGTTACTAAAAGGTAAAGCTAGTTTATGGGTGATAAGGAATTCATTAACACTCTTCTCTCTATGCTAATTCTGTTTGGAATTTCCATAAGAAAAAGTAAAATATCTTCCTCAATCATCAACCTTTTACATAATGGTTTTGGATTATTTAGCACCTAATCTTCATTTTAATTTATTCTGAGTTGGAGACAGCACACTGATTAATTTTTTCAGCCACAGTAATAATACATTTTTTCTTCTCTCTTATAGTCATGCATATTCTAATTAGGAACCTAGATGTGACATCACAGATATAAAAGAATATATTACAGTATATACAAATGTATTAAATGAATTATTGTAGATTTAAGGGAGAACTCAAATAGTGTAATACCTTAGAAAGTCAAAGTTGAACAAAATAAACAGCAATAAGAGGGTACTTGAAAGGGGTAGGGTGGGATCAAGGCAAGAGGGGTAGATGAATGAAGAGGAGAGTTGGAGGAGCAAACAGTAAAGAATTATAGATAGATAGATAGATAGATAGATAGATAGATAGATAGATAGATAGATAGATAGATAGATATGTCCTACAAAATTAAGAAAATTGAGGCAATGAGTGGGTTGGGAGGGATGGGTGAGAATATTGAAAGAAGTGGCATTGATCATAAACTGCTTTAACTGCAACGCCTTTGTACAACTACTTGATGGTAATAAAATAAAAATTTTGAAAATAATTTAGTACAACTCTGTTTCCTTCATTGATGCAATAAAGCTAGAGTTTTGGTCAGAATAAATTATTGGAAAAAATATATAATTTTGCCTCCATTACTATCAGCCTATGACTGATTTTTATCTGCTCTGAAATGTATACCCTTCTTTTTTACTTTGGGAATAGGATCTTAATCCTCTAAGTAGGATTTTAAAACTTTCCACCTGAAGAATTGCACTGCTGAAATAACAAGAGCAAAAAAAGCTTTTGGTAGAAGTGTTTACTTCTTTAAAAATTAAGTAAAATATGCAAATTTGGGGTGAGGCTACTGGATGAGGGAAGAAAAGGACGTGACTTCAGGAAATAGAAATAGTATTAAGAAAACGTGGGCTGGGAGGGTGGCTCAGTGGTAGAGCGCTTGCCTTGCATGCGTGAGGCCCTGGGTTCGATTCCTCAGCACTACATAAGCAAAAAGAAACAATTGGAAGTGGCATTGTGGCTCAAGTGGTAGAGCGCTAGCTTTGAGCTGAAGAGCTAAGGGACAGTGCCCAGCCCCAGAGTTCAGGCCCCATGACTGGACCCCCTCCCAAAAAAAAAGAAAAAGTGGCTATGTTAGGTATTAAGAAAATACCAAAATATTAGCTGAAGGTGAAGGCTTGCTGAGAACCAAGAAGAGAATGTGAACCGAAAGACACCAAGGAACCACATAAATGAGGGTGCTGTCTAAATGACAAAGATTTCCCACTCCAATTGTGTTTAATCTCATTTCCAAAAGAACACTACTGTAGGTTTGAAAGAGGTGAATTTAGGGACATAATGAGTGCAATCATTCATTAGTGCATCAGAGTTTAGGATAGCAATTTAGGACTGAGTTCAGCTGCCCTTTTTTGCAGCAAAGCTACCACTTTGCAAAATTAAAGCAAGAACACATGATGCAAAAGGTTAATATCTAGTGACCACCACAAAACTAATGTGTGACTACGAGAGCTGATAATTGAAAAACAATAAGAAAGTTAGGCACAGGTAGCTCACACTATAATCCTACCAGCTCAGGAAGCTGAGACCTGGAGCCTAATGTTTTGAAGCCAGCCTGGGGAAAACAGTCTGTGAGACTCCGTCTCCAATTCACTAGCAAAAAAATAGACGGGAAAATTTTTTTAAAAAAATAGACTGGAGGTGTGACTCAAATGGTAGAGTGCCAGCCATGTGCAAGAAAGCCAAATAATGGAAAAAATTATATTAAGTGAAGTAAGCCAGGCCCAAAGAAACATAGGTCCCATGGTTTCCCTTATTTGCAATATCTAGTATATATATGAGTCAAACAGGAAAGGTCAGATAAGGTGATGTTAAGAAAAATGAACCCTAAGATATGTATTTAAATGGTTTTTTTCTTTCATGCATTTGTTTCTAACGCATTTATAAGATTATTTCTTTGTTGCTTTGTATGTCCCTCCCCCACAGTATAACCCCTGCTTTCACTGTATTTGATGTCGGTATAATTTGTGGAGAGGAAGGGGGAAAACAAGTCATTTAAATAAGGATACAGGTGGACCCGTTGCAACAATGAGAAGTACAAGTTGTCATGTCAAAAATGAACTTTACAACTTTGGTTGGGGAGGATTGGGTGGGGGGTGGGAGGAGGCTGGGAAGGGATGGGAAGGGGAAACAAAGGAGGAGGCTACAATGCTTGATAAGAAATGTACTCATTATCTTGTCCATGTAATTGTAACCCCTCTGTACAGTATTTTCACAATAAAAAAAATGGAAAAAATATAAAAAAAGAAAAAAGAAAGCCAAATAAGAGCACAAGGTCCCTGAGTTTAAGCCTCCAAACCTGTGGGGGGGGTGGGGGGGCGCACATGTATGCACGCCAACACACCCAGGGGAAAAAAAGACAGGAAAAAGAGAGGAAAGAAGGCAGGAAGGAAGGAAGGCAGGAAAGGAGAAAAGGAGGGAAGGAGGGAGGGAGAGGAGGAGGGAGGGAGCAAGGAAGGGAGGGAGGAAGGGACGGAGGGAGGGAGGAAGGAAGGAAGGAAGGAAGGAAGGAAGGAAGGAAGGAAGGAAGGAAGGAAGGAAAATAAAGTGTATAAGAAAAGCCATAGAAGAATGTTAGTAATTTTAGAAAAGCTTCATGGAATAGCTAAGAATTTAAGAAAAACTTGATTATGTTAGAATACCATATTAGGGAGTTCTAACAACCTACAAAAATGAAGCAAACAAACATAAATATAGATGTGCATATTTAACTAAATGATTGGAAGCAATCTAAGTCAATAAAGCCTTTATTTTTTGTTTAATTATCATTGTAATACTTACTTGCTGCTAGTTTGTAGTCTCCTGAACCTTTCATGGACATAATCATAAGCAAGAGTATTTTAATTAGTGTTGATTGCATTTTACCTGGAGACACTTACAGAACACAAAGCCTAAATTATCTTTACAGAAATGAGCTTTTGGTTTCCATAAAATGAAAAATGAGTTAGGAATGATACCAGTTATTCCCTAGTAGACTTTATTGACAGTAGGTATTTCCTTTCATTTTGTACTTGATAAAGTCAACTCTCACATCTCTCACTTGACAAACAGGTGATAAAGTGTAGCCAAGTTTTACACTTCATAGAGAGGGGGAAATGATGGCTTTTAACTTCTCTTGCATTTATTTCCTCTTTCACAATGTTGAAATTGAGGTCTTGTCTCTGTACCAAAGTTCACCTTAAATGCTTAACCATAATATATTATTCCAGTATTAGGAAATTCTTTCTTTTCAAAATAGGAAGAGAAAGATCAGTTAGTTGGTTGCTGACTGGTACTTCTCATCAATCTAATCAACTAACCCTCACATGAGAAGGGAAAGAACATTTTGAGCAAGAAACTGAATTTGGGAGATACATAGCTTCCTAGTTCATTCTGAATTGTGCATTATTTCTGAAGTGCTCATGAATTCCCAAATCATATTCAAAAGGTCACAGCCCTACGCGTGTTGATCCACATTTTCAGCAGAAGAATTAAGTACTCCTTGAAGTGATAAAAAAAAGATAGGATATAAACTTACTAAAAATATGCTTTCTGAGGTCCTATACTCATCTAATTTGATGAAGAAATAAATGAGAGAATCTCAAGAAGCCTACTATGCTAACCCCTTGCATTCACATACTCACGTGTGTGAGTTTTACAGAGTGATACAACATCATTAAAAAAGTAAACTTTGGCTAAAAATGAGCTTCATGTTTGCTGCATATTGGAAAAGGAATCCACAGAAGTTGTCTTTTTGAGGCAATTCACTTGTTATTGAAAAGCCAACATACAGTGCCCAATGACCAAAGTTGTAGATTAGACCTGGGGAAGAAAGTCTCTCCCAAGATGCAACCATAGCACCCAATTTCTCATTTACTTGTTTATGACCCTGTATGAAGTTTAAATTGGGTTGGGCAAGGGTGACCAAATCCTTCTGTTATCAATACGAAGCATATTGTCAAAAGGAAAAGGCACAAACTGATCTATAGTGGTTGTTCTATTGCTGATTTTATCTTCCTGATGGTAGGGCATAATTTATTTCCTCTCACTGGAATGGAAGAGAATATTGGAAGGATTCTGAGTAAAGCCACCAAATAAAAAAATTCTACCAATAAATGTGCACAAGTAGCAAGCAGGTGAAAGATTTTTTTGGTATAATAAGAATGTTTCAATGAAAACATTATTATGAAGTATATTATATGCTGATCAATTTAAGATATTTTACTTAAGAATCTGATATGTATGTACATAACACAAATGTTAACTTTGTGTGGTTTATAGGTACTGAGAGGAGCATCACAAAATACGTTAAATAATGGAAATGGAGCTAAATAAAGACAGTTTTTAAAGACATATTTCAATCAGGTTTTAGAACTGTTCTCAACTGTTTCATTTTCTGCACTGATGTGGAATAGTGGCTGGTGCTAAATTATACTTGTGTTTGTCCTTGAGCTGTAATGTGTAGCTTCAGAAGTCCTAGGGACTGTCCTTAAGGGTCTTGCTTTACTCAGCAAAAGCAAAGTGGCCAAATCAACAGAAAAACCACAGACCATTTCCCCTTGATATTGCAGTGCTAAATACTATCAGCCTTTGTACCCTGTGGGCTCCGTATCCATGGGTTCAACCAAAGACAGATAAAAATATTTGAAAAACAATTTTTTATACTGATAACCTGTAAAGAGTATTTCCTTATCATTCCCTAAACAATACAATATAAAAATGATTTTCATTGCATTTACATTATATTGGGTATTGTAAGTTATCTAGAAGAGATTTATTGAATACCAGAGGATGGTGTGAAATACAAGAGAAAAGAATTCTAAGATTTGATGTCTGTGGGCATTCTGGAACCATCTCTTGTGGACACAGAAGGATGACAATTTAGACAAATTATATGTAATGTTGCATAACAAAAATCACAGGATCTATTTTAAGGATGTTACAAAGTTAAAGCCTAACAACACATTTATATAACATCTATAAAATGAATCACTATTTAAATTTGTTTTAAAACCTAGACTTCAAAGGTGATCTTAACCATGAATCCAAATTTTCTTAAAAATCCAAGTAAGGGGGGAGTGGAGATGGGAAGGGATAGGAAGGAGAAACAAAGGAGGAGGCAACAATGCTTGATAAGAAATGCACTCATTACCTTGTCCATATAATTGTAACCCCTTTGTATGGTATTTTCACAATAAAAAAAATCCAAGTAAGGAAATATTGGCATTTTTCAGGACCACCTACTCTCAAAGTAAAGATTTAAGGTTAGGACCAAGTTCATGGAATCCCCTCCACACCCTTACACCATATGTGCCCACAAACAAAACCATTTATGAGTCTCCATACTAGGAATGGAAAGGTTTTTCTCCCTAAAATAGCAAATTTTTACTGATTTAAGTGATCTTAGAATTCCTGTGTTTTCTTTGGTTCACTACACATTTTGTTGTTGTTGTTGTTTTGGGACTGTCCTGGGGCTTGAACTCAGGGCCTAGGCCCTGTCTCTGAGGTTTTGGGCTCAAGGTTAGTGCTCTACCACTTGCCCCACAGCTCCATTTTTGGCTTTTTCATGTTTACCTGGGGCTAAGAGTTTCACAAACTGTTCTGCCATGACTGACTTCACACTGCAATCCTTAGATCTCAGCTTCCTGAGTAGCCAGCTGAGTCGTGGACACCTAGCACACACATAGTTTGATTTTTAAAAAAATAGCATAAGTGTCTTTTATTGTAGATTCAATTAGTGATTGGAGCAAGCTCATAATAAATTGTGCATACCCAATTGAGTTACCACAGAGAAATAGGAAATATTTTTGTTCTCTAATCGGTATATTCCAATTCCAAAAGACACTACATTTTGTAATGAGATAAAATTTACTAGATTAAATGAATATCTAGTTTGATTAGCTTTGACAATTTGTGAACATGTGTTTGAGTGTATATTTTGTTGTCTTTAAGAAGGTAAATTGAAGACAGTTAAATAAACTAAGTGGAATAACCCCACTGATAATTGTAATAACCCACTCAGGAATCTGGACAGCACCTCATACCCTCATTAATCATAGGAAGTGAAAGACACATTCATGCCAGCACTTGCTCATCTCTAATCAAAATGCTGGAAAGAAGCCCTGTGACTAGTCCTATTCTTGAGGCTAAAGTAGCATTAGATCATTGAAAAGGCCTGGAAGGCTATTAGAACATAGATAAAGTATTATCATAAGACTTTATTCATCACTAACAAATACATATGAATGTGGGTGTAAACTTAAATCTAGCCCAAGAAAGTGAACCAACTTGTATTTATTTAAATTTGCTTGTGGAAGGTAAAGTATTTATTACAAAAGCAGACCAAAGCCCTACTCTAAAATGTGATTATCATCTCTACTGACTTCTTTATTTAATTCAGGATGATTAAGTTCTCTTAGGCAGTACATATTAAAATTTCCTTAGAGCAAGAGTCCCTTTACTCTAACTTCGTTAAATAAGACTTCCCATGTTAAAAAAAAATCTATCCATTCCATAGTAACAAGGTTGATTTTAAAAGGATAAACCCAGAGAAATTGAGTTCCATTCCCTAAGCACTCTATAATTACCAAATAAGAGGCACTGATTGCTCCAAGACAAAAACCTTATCTCATTAGTACCTGCTGTTTGGGTAGAGAGAAGACAATTAGATGTGAAGGGTACAATGCTTTTGGAAATGCTAATTAATTATACATTATTTATTGGAAATACAATGCTGTCCTTGTACTGTAGAGAGCAAAACAAGGGAAGTGAGTGAGAAATTAAACAGCTGAGACAGGCTGAATTGTAATGAGCTACAGCCATTTGCTGGAAGTCTGGGAACTTTGGATGGTTTGGTTACAGTTTTGTATCACTATTCTCAACCTCTTTCCCCTTTATCAAAATGGGCTGTCAAGGTATAAAAGTGGGGAAGGGAAATTATATTGTCATCTAAAAGGTTTTAGCCAATTCAATCTAGTCTGGATGATTTAATGTTTCTTTCGCACAGGAGGGGGCTTACAGATAAATAAATAAATAAATAACAAATATATAATTTCCCAGCCCAAACTAAAAGAGATGGTGACAAAGAGCCAGTAGCATGACATGTGCCAAGTTCTAAGTTCCTATACAGTATTCCCTTGCGTTAATGTTGTACAATTATGTCCATGCTAACATTATTACCGACTTGTTTTTCTTTTATTTGTAATAAGAAGCTATGAACAAACAGAATCTCTTTATACGTGAAGCAAAGAGGGAAGGCTTCCAGCCCTCCTCCCACTCCCCCACTTAGAAACTTGATTTTTTTCCAATACACATGTCTGCAGTGCCAAGGGAGAAAACAACCAGTTCAACATGACCATTTTTGCTGACCTCAATTAATCTTCTAGTATGACTTTCATTTTTGTTCAGTGCTGGGGACTGAACCCAGGATGGTGTCTTGAGCCACATCCCCAATGCTTTTGTCTTCATTGTGCTTTTGAGATAGAGGCCAGCTAACTTTGTCTGGGCTGTCTTTAAATTTGAAATCATCCTACTTCCATCTTCTGATTAGCTGAGAGTGTGAGTATGTACTTTCTCTTGGAACACGCCCTCAGGGCCTAGCTTTCATAAAAAGAGGAAGCACAAGCAGTTCTACTAAGGCCCCAACAAATAGTTGCCAGCCATGGGTAAGTGATGTTGAAGCGAAGTATCCAGCTCCAGGAATACTATCTCTGCTGACAAACATGGTCATAGATAAGACAGCCCAACAAGCCTTGCCCAAGTAATTCAGGCAAGAATACTTGCTATGTTGTTTCAAACTATTAAGTTTTAAATGATTTGTTATATATTAATTAAGAGATAACATAATAATAGGAGTGTTATACCATACATATATCAAATTGAAACAGTTCCTCAAAAAAGTTGGCCCTCAAAGTTATGAATGAGTATCTTAATACAGAGTTTCTTAGTATGTCGACCTTGAGAACCCAAACCATAGCTATTCAAATTGTGAAGATATGAAACCCTCACACGATGCCAGACCTCATGAGTAATAATCACTTGATCTGGGGATCCAGACAGTTACGTGGCAAACAAGCTGCCTGTGTGATTCTTTTGCATCCTGATGTTAGATGCCTAATATATCAGCCACATTGAAAAGATTAACTGGCAGTCACTGAACCAGATGATGATATCATATATCAACAAATTCAGTCCAGGAAGAAAAAGGCTGCAGGCAAGGCAGATAAAGAAAGTCCAGAAGTACACTAGTTCTCCAAGACAAAACAGAATGCAGCAGAAGATATATGTTAAATAGACACTTTAAAATAAGAGATAATCAAGATGGCTACAGTGGCTCATGCTTGTAATCATAGCTGATATTCAGGAGTTAAGGTTAGGAAAAATCATGGTTCCAGCTAGTTTGGGCAAAACGTTCAAGAAACCCTCATCTGAACCAATAAAAAAAACTAGTCTTGCCTTTCATCCCAGTAATACAGGAAATCTGAATACAAGAACCATGGTACAGGCTGACTTGAGCATAAATGTGAGACTCTATCAAAAAAAATAGCGAAAACCTAAAAGACTGAGTGCATGGTTCAATTGGCAAATGCAAAAACCTGAATTTTAACTCCAGTATGAAGCAGAAAGAGAAAGAGAAAGAGAAAAAGAGAGAACAGGTGGATTTCAAAAATTAAGTAGCACACATATTTATTTAAATAACCACATATTAATAGGATATTTAAGTCTTGTGGTTTTTAATAAATTAAAGAATAATTCTATATGAAGATAATATTAATAAGGCTAATATGTTTGTATTTAGGAACTACATAGATAAGAATGATAGATAGAGCAATTAAATAGATCAATAGAGAGAAAAGTCATTTTAAAACTATAACTACTTCTCTTTATATAAACACTGTTTTTACTTATTGAAGTTATTTATGCATAAACTAGACTCCTGTAGATATTCTTCTCACCTTTCATCACAAAATGAAAGAGAGAAAAAATTGCCACATCTGCTTCAAATTGACTTTGAAATGAAGCAAGACATGAATAAATTGAAGAAATAGTTGTCATCGTGCTCCAATTACTAAAAGCAAAAGGCATCCATCAAAGAAGATGGATTCTCCATCAAAGAAGTCAGAAAGTAGATATGCATTTGAACCTTAAGGTGATAAAAGTAGTCTCAGAAAGGCTGAAATAGAAAGGATCTAAGATTTATGACAGAACATAGAAAATTTTAGTTACTCCTTCAGGAAGCAGCATTTTCTCTGGGGTCTTTGTTTTTTACTATGATTGTAAGTCACATGACACAAAATTTTCAACAGTCAAATGATCTGTTGTTGGCTACCTATCAAGTACTGTCTACGATTCATAAATTATTACTGATTTCTCCCACTAAGATATCAACAAAACCAGACTCTTCTCACTGTGTTACATAAGGGGAAGTGTACTAAGATTACACCCCAGTTTTAATAGTGAACTCAAGGGCTAATATAAACATTAAGGAGTATTAATGAAGGGCTCTCATAATCAGATAATAGGAACAAACTATAGATCCTGGAATTCTATTATACAAACTCACTTAATAGAATTAGTCTTAGCTGTGTACTGGTGGCTCATGCCTGTAATCCTAGCTACTCAGGAGGCTGAGAGCTGAGGATTGTGGTTCAAAGCCAGTCCGGGCAGGAAAATTCATGAGACTCTTATCTCTGATTAACACCAGAAAACCAGAAATGGTTCTGTTGCTCAACGTAGTAGCATTCTAGCCTTGATGAAAGAGCTCAGAGACCATGCCCAGGCCCTGAGTTCAAGCCCCAAGGCAGACAGACAAGAAGGAAGGAAGGAGGGAAGGAAGGAAGGAAGGAAAAGAAGGAAAGAAGTAAAGAAGGAAGGAAGGAAGGAAGGAAGGAAGGAAGGAAGGAAGGAAGGAAGGAAGGAAGGAAGGGTTCGTCTTAAATACCTCTAAAACTGAATGCTTCCCTTTTGCTTCTCACAATCTCTGTCATGATTTTTTCTTGTTTTTTAAATCTATTCTCCCATCAGAGCTTGATCTTATGATTATATATGTGAATATAAATGTTCTTGCCAACAAGTTCTTGAATTACTGAAAACCTTGTGCTAGAAAATAAAGCGTGTAGTAATTGTCTTCTTTGGCAATATTGGGGTCTGAACCCAGAGCCTTAATGCTTTCTAGGCAGGCACTCTAACACTTAAGCCATGCCCCAGCATCAGCACCAGGAAACACGTACATGCAAGAGAAAATAAAGACAAAAGAAAATAAAGCACAAAATTTCCACTGGGAATAGTCTAAAATATTTTCTAATATTATATCTTTTTGGTTTAGATTTTAAATATAATACATGGTGTCCTATAACTATGATATTTAAGGTAAATTTAACAATTTTTAAAAATATAATCCTTTCTCTCACTTGTGAATTTCAAGACTTTTCAGGTATCATGTCACTGTGACCCTATCTCACCTTCTTCAAGATTTCCTTTAGGGAAACACAAACACAAATTAGTAACTGCTCTTGTCTAACACTTAGAATCATAGAGTTTGTCTTAGGCAGTGGGGGCAGAGAACCAGCAACATAGACAGCATATATTGAGGAAGCTTGGCAGGGGTTTCTCTGTGTTTGTGTCTGCCTCTACCATGGCTCAGGTGACCACAAGCTGTCCATGGTCAAGTCCATTTTGGAGATGATTCTGGCAGAATCTAGTATAGTAGCCAGAGATGATTAAGAAATAGAACTAAGGACCATCCCAGGAACTTAAGCAAAACTCAAAGAATTTGAAACTTAAGCATCTATATGAAAAGTGAAACATAAACTTTCTAACAAGGTAAAATTGAGTGGAAATTGAAGTGTGGTAGGTACATTCATTATTAAAAAGTCAACGCAGTTTCTGTTCAGTTCACTGGCAAAAGAGATTACTTACAGTCCTGTCTCCCTTTGACATTCTCTCCAGATTCCAGTATTTGTTTTCTAAGAACACATGAGCAAAGCTCTTCCAGCACTGGGACCTTGTAAGTGACATTGTATATAATGAGTTGGCATTTATTTTTAATGAATGTTATCTTCTTTCTGCTCTCACAAACTTGCAATTTATTCCAAATGTTTTAAGTTGCTTGATTCCATGCATTTCCAAGAGATCAGGAAGGTAACACTATCTCCATTTAAGTTGGAAACATTACTTCATGATTCTTTGAAATCAGTGATTAATGTTTTAATAGTGATCACAATCACGAATCAAAAGCAAGGTAGCAGATATTCAGAATATAGAGTCAAAGAAAACACAACTGGCATTCAACAACTTAAAGACTCTTCACTATGCTTGTAAGATTTTCAAGTTATTGTCCAATGGCCTTTAATTTATCATTGGAGAAATTTTCATCATGCATATGAAATCCAGGTAAATGGCATTGTATTAGAGTGACCAACTGTGGTAGTATTTTTGGTAAGCAGAGAATGGCATGCTGTCTGAACATTGCACCTTAGCATTTGCTAGTTTTTAAATCCATTGACTAATTTGTTACACAGTAATTTTTGGAATAGTTAATAGATGACAAAATTGAGGTGCCCTTCCAACAATATTCACATGATTTTCCTAAATTTAGTGTGCTTTGAGATTAATGAGGAACAAAAGACCCTGAGCTAATTCACTTTGTCTTTCATGCCAAAAACTATTTGAACTTACAAAAGCAATTTGTGTTAATTAAACATGATCCAATATGTCCTCCTACCAAGAGAACACTGTCCTAAGGGCTGTAGACTGCTTGGGAAACAGCAGAATAAAATCAAGAGGGTCTTTGAACTTAGTTGAAATTAGTTTGGCTGTGTAGTCTATATTTATAAATGTCTATTATGTTCAAGGTACATCATAATGCTAATAAAAACAATGAAAGTAAAGGTAATTCTTTGCTTTTAAAAACCTGCCTGAAAACAAAAATTAGTTAAGCTCTAGGATAGAATACATATGGGAAGAAACCATTTAAATTGCTTCCCTGAACATCAGAAGGAGACAGCTGGGACATTTAGAAAGAGATTTGTGGATTTGGTGGAAACTTAATTAGAAATGGAAGATGTGAAAAAGTAAAATTGTATAGCTAGGATGACTCTCAAGTTACCTCATAATTATCTTATGTGATGTATAAATGTTTATTCTGCTTCTAGATATCTGCATAAATTTCAGCAAGGGAAAATTCATCCTTCAGGTTGAAGAGTTGAGGGCATTGGTTGGTTGGGAGCTGCTAGCCATGTATGTGGATGTCTCTTGCATTTGTAAGACACAATTATTAGGTTTCAAGACTGAAAACACTATATTTTTGTTTTGGGTTTTTTTTCTTTTTTCTTTTTATTGTGAAAATACTGCAGAGAGGGTTTACAATTACATGGGCAAGATAGTGATTACATTTCTTATCAAGCATTGTAGCCTCCTCCTGTTTCCCCTTCCCATCCCTTTCCATCCTCCCCCACCCCCCCACCCAAACCTCCTCCCCTCCACAAGGTTGTAAAGTTCGTTTTTCCACATAACAACTTGTACATCTCATTGTTGCAATGGATCCACCTGTATCCCTATTTAAGCGATTTGTTTTTTCCCTTCCCCTCCACAAATTATACCAACATCAAATACAGTGAAAGCATGGGTTATACCATGGGGGAGGGACATACAAAGCAACAAAGAAATAATCTTATAAATGTGTTAGAAACAATCACCTGAAAGAAAAAAAACATTTGAATACATATCTTAGGGTTCATTTCCCTAACATCAACTTATCTGACCTTTTCTGCTTGACTCAGACATATACTAGTTATTGCAAATAAGGGAAACCATGGGACCTAAGTTTCTTTGGGCCTGGCTTACTTCACTTAATATAATTTTTTCTAAGTCTTTCCATTTCCTAACAACTGGGTCAATGTCATTCTTTCTGATGGAGGCATAGAATTCCATTGTGTATATATACCACATTTTCTTGATCCATTCATCTACTGAGGGGCAACTGGGTTGGTTCCATATCTTAGCTATCGTAAATAATGCTGCAATAAACATAGCTGTGCTGGCAGCTTTAGTGTGGCCTTGTATGTGATCATTTGGGTAAATGCCCAAAAGTGGGATTGCTGGGTCATAGGGGAGCTCTATGTGGAGTCTTTTTGAGGAACCTCCATACTGCTTTCCAAAGTGGTTGAACAAGTTTACACTCCCACCAACAATACAGTAAGGTTCCCTTCTGTCCATATCCCCTCCAGCATCTGTTGTTATTAGAGTTATTGATTATAACCATTCTAACTGGGGTGAGGTGGTATCTCAATGTTGTCTTGATTTGCATTTCTTTTATGGCTAGGAAGGTTGAGCATTTCTTCATGTGTCTATTGGCCATCCTTTTTTCCTCTTCAGAGAAGTTTGAAAACACTATTGTATATGTATTTTAATTTATATGAGATAAACAGAGATCCTACCCAAGGGAGTAACTCCTTAGCATCTGAGAGCCAGTTTCTGATCATGAGAGAAAAATATAGCTTTTCACCTACAACCAGACAAAATTTTTCATCCTGTGGTCACTAATAAAACTTACATTCTTCTAATAGGAAATAAATAAATAAATGACTTTTATTGACTTTATTAGCTTTGGATAACAAGGTGAAAAATGTAATGCACACTGGTATCTCCTAATAACAAGGATTATCAGAACTTGAATCCATACTTCCATAAAATGCAGATTTTTAGACATAATTTAAGCCCCTTCCTAATATGCCTACCTCCCCCGTTGTCACCAACACATAGAAGTCAGACAGGGATGTCATGTCTGCAACCTACTGTGCTTTATTCTAGTTCTTCCTTTCTCAAAGCTTAACAATGATTTCTTCATCTAGCTTCAATTTTATCTCCTTCATTTGTGCATGCACTCAGTTTTCATTGTTCATCAACCTAAAATATATTCAGCCTGAAAAAAATATTCAGCCTAAAAGAGTATCTTAATTAAATAGAAGGTTGTCTAAATTTTTAAAATGTAGTTTAATGCTAACACAGAATGGAATAAAGACCAAGAAAAGTCCTAAAATGTCTCTTACTTGGTATAGAAATATTAAAAGAATAGACACCTTGAAATAGTGATGTTAAGCTCATTAAGTTAAAAAGTTCTTAAATCTATAAATAAAAATAACTTTTTGTAAAGACCTCTTTATAAATCAAATCAGCCTGATTGATATAAAAGATGAAAGATATTTACATAATACCTTTACAAAACCTAGGCATCTCCTATTAAATGCAATAAACTCTCCATAGATTGTAAACTGAATTGAGAATGAGCAAAATACTATATTCATAATCACATATTCACCTCCACATATGTAAATTACCTTGTTCATAGTAAGCATTTAATAAATACCTCTGTGTTTGTGTGTGTGTATGTGAGTGTGTGTGTGTGTGTGTGTGTGTGTGTGTGTGTGTGTATGCTCGTCCTGTAACTTAAACTCAAAGACTAGGCACTGTCCCTGAGCTTTTTTTCCTCAAGGCTAGCACTCTACCAGTTTAGTCAAAGCTTCACTTCTAGCTTTTCTTTTTTCGTATTTAATAGGAGATAAATGTCTCACAAACTTTCCTGGCTGAGCTGGCTTTGAAATGGGATCTTTACAATGTCAGGTTCCTGAGTGGCTAAGATTACAGGCATGAGCCACTGGTGCCTGGCTTCAATAACTATTTTTAATAAGTCAATGGCTTTTGTAAATATACTTTATTGGTATCATTAACAGAAAAAATGTTTCTGCTATATAACTTTTCTAACTCATACAATCTTCCAATTTCTACTTTCTCATAAAAATAGAGATTTTAAAGTGGTCCTGATTTATTTATTGGCTTGATCATATAATGTTTATAATGCATATATGACTATTTAACACAATCTGCTGAGTTCTTCTGTAACATATCATCAGATTTTCTAAGAAATTAAATTTTAATGGAAAATGATTTTGCCCTTTCTCTAGGGCTGATTTACTTAAATCTGGAGTCAGAAAGAAGGAACAAGACAATGAGAGAGAGAACTCAAAGAAGTAAAAAATAGTTTTCTTTTGGGGATTCCTATCCTTTTACCTTGTTATCAACTTTTGTTAATGTGTTAAAAATATTTTGAAGAGTGAGATCACCTGAGAAGGTGAGATTAACAGTATCATTTCTGTCCCGGTGCTTCCAGAACTTCCAGAGGGAAAAAGATCTACAAATTAATGCTGTGATTCTAAGCAATACAAACGAAACTGGGGTGATTTCTTTAGTCATTTTAGGAGTAGTATTTTCAATCTTGTCTACATTAAAAAGTTGTAACCAGCCAGGCTTATACCTATAGTTTTAGTTACTGAGATGGTTGAGATCTGAGAATTCTGGTTCAAAGCTAGCCTGCTAAGAAAAGTCTGTGAAATTCTTATCTCTAATTAAACAGGAAAAAGCCAGAAGTGGAGCTTCTGGTAGATTACCAGCCTTGAGGATAAAAGCTAAGGAAGAATACCCAGGCCCTGAGTTTAAGTCCCAGTACTAGAGTACACACACACACACACACACACACACACACACACTGTTGGTTACTCAACCCATCTAAAGAAAACCTGAATCACAGCAAAGGAAAGAAATAAAGTCCTTATTGAATAGGAGTTAGTGAGGACCCTGACAAAGAAAAATCACATGAACAATTGGGGAAAACATTTCATCACCACAGCAGCTCAAGAACTGACATATATGCTTACTTTCATTTTTCTCCTGGACTTTCAAGTCAAATTGTGTGGCTACATCTACTACAGCCAGATATTTGTAGTAGTTCAAATAAGCCTTCCTCACAAAGAAGTTTTATCCTAATCCTGAGATCCTGTTAATATGCCACCTTATATAAAACAAGGGACTTTGCAAGTGTGATTGTGGTTAAGGATTTTGGAAGGGAGAGCTTTCCCTGAATTATCTGAAGAAGTCCAATATTATGTTGGGTCTTTGAAACTGGATGAAAGAAGCAAAAACACGAATCAGAAAGATAAGACTTAGTAATTCAACCAGTCATTGCTGTCTTTGAAGATGAATGAGTCAGAGACCACAGGAAGATTCCAGAAGCTAAAAAAGGCAAGAGACTGATTTTCACCTAGAGGTCTAGAAGAAGTACAGCTCTGCTGCCATCTTGGTTTTAGCCTGGGAGACCTAAGTTGGACTTTTGTTTGACTTCTGGAACAAGAGGGTTGTGATTATTTTTTCAATTGTGAAGCTTGAACTGGGGGTCTCTCCCTGAGCCTCTTTGTGCTCGAGGCTAGCGCTCTATTACTCCACTTTAAGCCATAGCTCCACTTCCAGTTTTTGAGTGGTTAATTGGAGATAAGAGTCTCACAGAGACTTTTATGCCCCAGCTAGCTTTGAACCACAATCCTCAGATATCAGCCTCCTGAGTACCTAGAATTAAAGGAGTGAGCCACTGGCACCAGGCAATTTTTTCTTTTTAAGTCACTAAGGCAATTATCTGCAACAAAAGAAAGTAAGCACGTTACTTTATTATTTTTATCACCTGTGGTACCAGAGGTCTGCAGCTCCTTCTGAAGGTGTTCTGGCTTTGTGGGAGATCAGTCCAGTCCATCCTGCAGATCTCTCTTCTGCTTTGCTGCTATTCACACCAGTTCATGACATCCCACCTGCACAAATGAAATGCCATTAACAAAGTGAGAAAACTGGAGAGTAAATTGCTTGATCTATAGGGCTCCAACTGTTAATGACAAAGATCCTAAGACTTATAACTAAGGAATGACTTGAGATTCTTTGCAAAATTATGATTTCAAAAAAGCTATTTTATGTCAAATAAATACTATAATAACTAACTGCCAGGGCAAAACTAAACCATGAACTTAAATGTCACTAACACACAGATCATTGGTCCTGCCTCCTATACAGGGCACCTTTGGCTGTAGGATGTATTTGCAACTCAGTGCATTTGCTTTTTTCCCCTGTCCTGTTAAATGAAAGCTCTATTACTTCTAGAAAACATATGGGAGAATTCTACAGGGCCATGAATGTTAGACTGGGTAGAAAGAAAGAACAACTACAGAATAAAATAAATTCTAAAAAAAAACATCTACATAATTCTGTGCAACCAAAAAGAATGCTTTATCGTTGAAAATGCTAAGGATTTTTATCCTTTTCAGAAAATGTTTGGTTTACTGCTGACATTAAAGAGTGTTGCTTAGTCTTTAGGTTAGTACATAGAACAAAATATAATCAGAGTAAGAGAAAGTTTTAATTTCTCATCCCAGAAAGTAGTAGAGTTACTTTTGGCTTTGCAAGAAGGTCTTCATTGCCATCACCAGATGCTATTTTAATTCCCTTATTTCAATAGCATTAGACATTCATAGTAGCGCCATAATGAGAACACTTTGGGGATTTTTGTTGTTTTTAACACTTTTTTGTATGCTGTATCCATTTGGGCAATAAAAAATACTGACACATTAGAAGTGGGTGTGAATTTCTTGAATATCAAAAGAATATTGTTGGAAAAGAGAAGAATGAGAGTGTGTGGTCAAAAGAACTCTTTTTGTTCATGTGGCTACCCCTACTTGGGCCTTCTTGTAGACATTGATCACTTCCAGGAGTATGCAAGGATAGCAGCACTAGGCTTTGGCAGCCACCAAGAAGAAGCATCATGACAATGTGCTTCCTTTGCCCAACTCCTTCCAATGCCCACTGCCTTCATGCCCTGCAGGCTGACAGTCACACAGTGAGGATGAAGTAATACTTATATTCCCTACCAAAACTGATTCATACAAACAGAAATCACTGAAGAGCCATGATCCAGACCTAAAACACATTTCGATATGTTGGAAAGTAAAAGAATATTCTATCATTGGCTAGATTTATAGTGTTCATATGAAAGCAAATGTCCAGTATTAGTGATGTTTTTATCATGCTTAAATACTTTTACTGCCTTGGTCATACATATTATCTCTTCTTCTGATTCAAAAGTATTTGGTAAGCCAGTAAAAAAAAAAAAACATATATTGTACCTAACAACTGATTTCTCTAGCTCTATGGTTATTTAGCACTCCTATTTCTAACACTCACCGTTCTTTCCCCAAACAAGAAGTTTAGCAAAAACAGATCGTGTATTCTTCAGCTTGCTGGTCCTTGTCTTCCCCTCGCAAGAATGTGAGTCATTCCAGGAGCAGGGATGAGCAGGAGCAGAGTGAATACAGGACCCACAGACCAGGACAGAGAACTGCTTAAGAGATTGATAAAGCATTTGAATTTGTTACCTTGGCTATCAAAGTTACTCCAGAACATGTGAAATAAAATCAGAGGGGAAGAAGAGTTTTAGACACAGAATGAACTAGGCTGACATGCAGAACACTGACTAGGCACTACATCCTAGCAGGCAAGAAAGACTGAGAAAACTGACCTCATGTGAATTAGGATCAGATACCTTATTAGCAAAATAGAAAACAACAACAACAAACAAATGGCAAGTGTCCAGTTTTTTGTATTCACTACATTCTCACATGCTACCACATTTAATTCAATGTCACCGAATGCATCATCCCTCTTGTTTTCTGTTTTCAGTGTTCTATTGTTTTGATTTAAAAAATCCCACCTAGTGATTTTTATCAATACACTATGGTTCCCTGTTGTTTGGGAAGAATTAAAATTAATTCATAATATTGAATTTCCAAGACTAGGCAGTTACAATATAGAAAAATACCACTCAGAAGTTGAAATTTTAGAAATCCATGTACAATCGTGCAGCTATCAAAGGAGAATAAAGATCAAAAGCACTAATACGTCCTGGAAAGGGCAGAGGGAGAGGCACATGTGCTTTTAGACCGGTAAATGATGAATGTGTAACAGAGAAGCATGAACTAAAAGAGCTCTGACAAATGAGTTTTCTTAGAAATCAATGACGAGATGACAAGGGCAAGATTTATCAAAAACAGAAGTGCAGCTAATGGTTCAGGTTCTCTGTTGCTAAAAATGAAAAGTTGATTCATTTGATTTCTTTAAATTCATGATTTAAAAACTCACATCATGCTAATAACTTTTCAGTACCCAAGGCAAATTTTAATCATGTTTCAGTATTTAATCAGTTTAGCTTATGAGATGATGCCAATGGTGAAATGTCTCTCTTTTTTATGTTTTGGCAGTACTGGGGTTCAAACTCAGGGTCTAATTTTGCTAGGTAGGTGCCTATTGAGCAGAGCAAGAATTTTTAGCTTTCTGTGCAGTGATTATTTTCAGATAAGATCTCAGTTTTACCTGGACCTTAATACTGCTATTGTATGTTCCATGTTGTATTTGGATGACAAGCATGTATTGTTATGGCTTTGGTTGAAATGGACTCTTACCAACTTCTCTTTTCCTGAACTAACCAGAACTGTGTTCCTCTTGATCCCAGCTTCTGGCAAAACTAGATTACCATTGTATACCACCCTACTCACATGTTGGTTAACATAGCTAAGACAGAGTTTTGTCTTAGGCTGCTGTTGAATCATGATCCTCTTTATCTCAGCCTTGAAAAGTAGGATTACAATAATAAGCCACCACACCTAGCACAAGAAAATATAATTTTCTTGCTAACTTTTTTTTCAAAAGTTTTCTCTCCTTTTAAATGAAAGGAATTTCTTTGTCTGGTTAGTTTTTCAGAATCTTTGCTACAAGTTAAAAAACTTTATGAAGAGCTATTTGGAAAGATTCTGGTTGCATTTAGCCAAGATCAAATACACACCTTAATTTTCTTTAGGGGTAACTAAAATAAAGAACTCTCACTTCCCTATTTCTTTCCCCTTTACAAAGTTAATGATTTTACAGTCTTCCCTACCAGTCCTCAGCACAGAACAAACTTCCACATACAGAGACAACATCTATGCCTAGGTGGGTGTTGATATGCTTCCAATGGTGCTGGTATCAGTAGCATACAGAGGATACAGCTCATAAAAGGAAGGGCAGAGTAGAATAAAATGTTTAATAGCTTTGCTCTCTTGATGCTTTGTCTGAAAGAATCACTTTTGCACTTGACATTTGTTGCCATTTTGCCTTTTCATTTTGAAATGTGGAGCCAGACTGTGTCTGTATGTTGAAGGGAAAAAGAAGAGGTGACCTCAGAAATGTCAGAATTATTACTAATGGCAGCCTTTAAGCTTGGGTAGAAGGGTGAGAGTATTTTATCCATCTGCTTTGGTGCTGACTGCAGGCTAGGGACCTGAAACAATAATGAGACACCATTTAAAAGTTAGAGGAAGCAAAGTATGTCCTATGACACATGTTACTTCTTTGCAAACAAGGCCTTGTGGTGGGGGTCGGGGGAGAGCAGATGCCCTAGTAAGAGGGATATTATCTCAATCCATCTAAATGTAACTTTGCCCCTGTGCTTTTCTACTTGTGACCTTGGGCAGGGTCCACAGTCTGAACTTTATCTTTCTCTTCTATAAAATGAAATCATACCACTGGCCACAAGGGGTTGTTGAGATTACTGATCATTATATATGCAAAGTTCCAGATTCTGTAGAGGAAAAATGTATTCTTCCATGATTTCTAGCTTATTTTAATATAGCAAATAATTTTTATCCATGGGGGATCAAGAATGAGATTCCAGGCTATTTTGAGAAATTAGCCTGCCCCACATATGGTGCTTAATTCATTTCCTGTTTAATACAATCCAATCTGCCCGTGGAAAAGTCTAAACAGTCAATGGCATTTTTCCACATATTTTTTGGGTATAGTTTTCAGGACAGTGGTCTAGGATGTGGGAATTTGCAGGCAAATTCCTCTAATTAACAATGGCTGAGCACTATTGCTTTTCTAAGTGGTAACTGAGAATACTTGTCCAAGACAACTCTCTTGTCTTACATATGATCTATAGCCAAGAGCTAGCAGCTTCCAATTATTTACCTGAGACAGAAATCTAGTTACTTCCACCCACATTTACTGTTCTTAATGGGGACACTGAAACTTTCTGGAACAGGGCCAGTAGTCTGGCCTCATTCTGGTCAGAGCAAAGGCATTATGCTGAGCACTTATTTAAACCTTAAGCTTGTTGTATATGACAGCTAGTTTGTTTATTAGTCATTACTCTCCAGACAGCTATGTGTAGGATTCTTAGCCTTCTTCTAGGCTTAGCACAGATATGTCTTGATTAGTTATGATGTCTGCTTTTGGGACTGAGGAGAATTACTGAGACACATAATTACTGAGACACATAGGAAACCTATCCCCTGAGAATTCTCAGGGTTCAGCTTTATTTTGGTGAGGACATTGACCATTACTGAATAGGTGCCTTCTCTTTGCACATACAGTATGATGTCATGATTGAGTCATTGCTTAAGCTGGGTTATACCACCATGAACCCAACATCCGAAGACAATGGCAATGACAATCTCTGGTCAAAGACAAATGTGGTCCCATAATCGCTAATAATTTTGAAAGCTATCAGGGATAAATACGCCTGGATATAACCTGAATATTATCATCACAATTATTTTTGGGGATTACAGGTTTTGCTGTACATCACTGGAAATCATTCCTTGAATGCCAAACAGCACTGGCAATTTCCATAGCACTCCTAACAGCAACCTTAGGCAAACACACACACTAGAATACAAAAGCAAACACAACCCATGGGCTTAAATAGAAATTTCAGGACTTTGAGACTTGTTTAGATCATTCAAAATTTTTTTTAAAAAATCTTTCTTCTTTCTCTACTCATGTGTCTATTGATCTCCTGCCAGATACATGTATTCATGTTCAGTCAAAGACAGCATCCCATAGAGAATTGAATGAAAGATGTTTACAGAAGGGTCCCATCTGTCCATCTATTGTCTATCCTACTTGTCAAGAAGAGAAACAAGGATGCACATTTGTGCAATGAGCACCAGGTGTTGCATAACATCATTACCCAAAATCAATGTCTCCCTTGACTCCAGGCTTGCTATATTAGCACTAGTGAGTCATGGTTCACACGAAAGAGGTATCATCCCTCAGAACACACTGGTCAGAACCATTAAAATAAAAAGATGAAAGGCTATAATTTGAAGTTCTTATGGCCATTTTGGCTGTATATGATGGCCTCTGAAATTTTTCTGATCCTATTGAGACATAACATAACTTGAAGTTGGATGACATTTTTTTCCCTCACAAATCATCCAGACCTATGCAGTCAGTAGTAGCCATACTATGAAAGCACCAAGCTGACACCCACATCAGGAAGGACACATTTGACTTGGCCTTGGTAGGATATTGAGACTTAGACATGTGTCCTTCTAAACAGTATAAATCTGTATCAGAAATATCCACAGTCCTCCATGTGATGTATTTCTAATGGAATTTTTATGTATTTTTAATCACAAGATATTTGATGCTATGTTTGAAATGAAATTTTACCAAGAATCACTTATAATTTTCTATGTTGGTCATAACAATATACCACATAGTGGTTAGAATAGAAATTTATTATCTCAATTCTGGAAGCTAGGATGTCTGAGATAGCAAGACTGATTCTTCTTAAGGACTGTGAATGAGCAACTGTTCCAGTCCTTTCTCCAAGCTGCCCAGCAACCTTCAGCATCCTTTGACTTGTGGAAGTATCATCCACTGTCCATCTTCATGTTCGCATAATGTTCTTTCATGCTTAATTAACATCTACACTAATGACCTCATTTAAGTGTGATATTCTCCAAAGATCTTTCTCCCAAATAAGGTCACATTCACAGCCACTAAAAAGTAAGACCTCAACATTTTGGGGGAGAGATTCATTTCAAACCATAAAAATTCTCTATTACAAAACACAAGTAAAGATGCCACACATTGAAGTGGAAGGCAAGAGTTTTCTCTGCTTCATATGTCTCTCTCTTTCACTCTCTCACCTTTTTATCTCTGATGTTTCTGCATCATACCCTAAGTTGCACAAAGCCCAGATTTATTCAAATCACTGCTCCAACAAAATTGGTAGACAAGTTACCTGTGGTCTAGCAAGAGCTAAGTATTTGTATTTACTGTTTTATTAGTCCTTGTATTTACTTTTTTAACATCAACTCTGTCTTTAACTGTTCACTCTAGAAGGAGCATGGGAAAGCTGCCAAACCTTTAAGGAAGATTGTCAAGGGAATGCCTCTAAATAATGTCTTGATGGAGTCTAACCACATCACTTGGGAGGAGGAGCTATTTTTCCATCCAACCCTCACTATCAACTCACAAAATGTCGGTGGTAACTTTTGGGTGGGAGACAAACCTTCCATTTGCCACAGCATAGACCAGCAAAACCACAATGACATGGACAGGTCAGCCAAGAACAAATTCATTTATTGGCCTTCTTCTTTCTTCTTGCTGCCAAATCTAATACCTTATCAAGTCTGAGAGCCAGAAAACCAACTCTGAATTCACTGCATTTTAATTTCTATAAGTCCCCAAGTGTTCAGTTGCCTGCGATACAACGAATTCTTTGAGAACATTCAGGTTTGGTGAGGCCCATCTCCAACCATCCCTTCCATCACAGTCCCACCCATGTCTGAATTGCTCTGCAAGCACACTGTCATAAAATTACTGGGAAAACATCCCCATTCTGTGCTTCTGGGAGATCAATACTTCTATCATGGAGAATGATAGACCAAAAGAATTTTTCTACTAAAGTCCCAGAATGCAATAGAGTTATTTTTTCCAGACACTTTGTTACCTGTTCTCATCATACAAGTGGGTAAACTGAGTGTTCTATATAAATTATGCCCTAATGAGACATACACATTTCAAAAATGTACAGTAAAAATCATCAGTCTTGTTGAAAAGATGTAAGTCAAAGGAACTACATTCAAAAATAAGCATAAAACATTAGCAATTATTAACACTCATATTAGTTTTGCATATAATACATAGCTAAGAAACATATCTGTGACAATAAGTATGATGTTTTCTCTTCGTAAAAACACCTACCATTTGCTTGTGGAAGTGCACAAATGGAGTAGTGGTAGCTAGTGAGTCCTTAGAAGTTCTCCAAAATTGGATGGACAATTGTAACTCAAGATGTGGATAAATACGGATCATGACACATGGATAAATGTTTGGTATGTGTGACCTTTGTTCATTCCTCCCCAAGTTGGTTCTCCTGGGTGAAGTTATCTTATTGTTTCTCATAGTACAAATCATTCATAGTTAGATGCAAGATCTCCATTACGTTCAATATTGCTCAATTGTTACTAATAAGTAACAAGGGTATCACAATCCTTTGAGTATTTTAAGGCCAGGGAGCAAATGATGCATATTGGCAACTAAATGTTCCTTGAGATTGCAAACAAGATTGGGTTTACCATTTCATATACCTCTGATGAGTCTACTACAAAGCCAAAGGGAGAGCATCATAGTCAAACTCTTTATAGGGTTTTCATAAACTGTCCCAGCCATATAAATCATCTCCCTGATAATCTCACCATTCACATTGTATTTCTCATTTCTTCTGTGATAGCATTAACTTGCATATGGAGTGTTACACTCAACATTTAAGTCCAAGTAAAACACAGAGAAAGCGTATTATTTGGGACTCTGAAGATGAACAGATATCATGTTATATTGTGGAAGGCCCAAATTTGTTTGGACACAATGCTAACCACAGACTTAGATGTAAAGGCTTTCCCTGGAATCCATCAGTGTTTCTACGCCACTTTCTTCTCACAGCTTTGTAGGTTGTATACCTGGGGCTCTCGCCTTCCTACATCTCAATTTCCTTCCTTCTTTGGGCCAAAGCTAATGTCCCAGGTTCTTCTTTGCTGGACCTTGGAGCTCTATCAATGAAGAATAAATAAGTGAAGAGTAAATTAAAAATGTTTCCATGTCTGCTTCTTCATACACCTCCAGATAAATCTTTCTTCTTTATGTGTTAATTCACTTGTCTACTTTAGAATGTACTTTGAAGCTGCTTGTTCAAATTTGTCCAGGGTTGGATCCTAAAATTATTCATAGTATCAAATTTTAATTAAGTGCCGAGGCCCGAATGAAAGTAGCACAACAGTGCTGAGAGATTAACCTTGTCAGAAACTATGATAGGTCCTTCCACCTATCTACTTTGTCAAAGCTCCATCATCACAACAAATCTGTGGGGCTTTCTGTTCCTCTTGCCTATTACCTCATTCACCTGCTCTTGTGCTCCACTCTAAGCTTCACCTGACTAGGTAAACAGTGAGATCACAGGGAGGGGTTTTTGTCATGATCATGGTCCCAGGAGGAGTTCAGGAGTTTCTGTTACACCAGAATGAGAACCTCATATAATTCTTCAATTTGTGTTACCTTCAAAATACTGTGAAGGGGCTGAGAAGGTGGTTCAGTGGTAGAGCGCTTGCCTTGCATGCATGAGGCCCTGGGTTCAATTCCTCAGCACCACATAAGCAGAAAAAAAAGCCGGAAGTGGTGCTATGGCTCAAGTGGTAGCATGCTAGCCTTGAGCTGAAGAGCTGAGGGACAGCGCCCAAGCCCAGAGTTCAGGCCCCACGACCAGACCCCCCACCAAAAAAAACCCCACAAAATACTGTGAAAATTCACTGTATATTTTAGTAAGTTCAACTTAGTCACTCTAATGTAAAAAGAAACAGTATGTTTATTCTTTCCAGATAATACATCTATAATGATATTTTGTAATTTTGATTATATGAATATTTGAAATGAACATTCTTTTTGAATAAACTGGTATGCTATTTTCACTAGAAGTTTGGCATTTCATTAATATTTTGTTTGAATGGTTTCTGGTTTCAAACCTGGGAGAATCTGAATGAGCAGTCTCGTCTTCATATTTTAAAATAATGTTAAATGAATAAACACATAAAGAAGATTCAACCCATAGTGTATGAAGAAACAGACTTGAAGGTTTCTTCATCATTCTTTGATGCCATTTGTGAGAAAAAGTAACCTCCTAGATACTCATATGGTGCATTTAAACCTCCAGTTCTCTTATATTACAAAACCATACTTATCATAACAAAATCACTACATTTGACCCATTGCATTTATTACATTTGATCACAGTTTAGTTTGACTACTAATACAGAATATTAAAAAATGACTTTGACATTGGTTATTGAATTATAAAAACAATACTAATAAAACCAAATACCTACTTCTCTGCATGTTAGGGCAATAAAAATGATTTGACTTTTTATTTATTTGGTACAGCCAGTGCATCATGAAATACACTGAAATAGAAGAAAACGTCTTTTTAGATGTCAGTATGCAAAGCAGTTCATGTTTAAAGAGAAAGAAGTTTGGTTTTCAACATAATATCTTGTACATCTCATTGTTGCAATGCAACCACCTTTGATGGGGGGATGGGGGTGAGATGGGAGGGCAGAGATGGTAAGGGGAAACAAAGGAGCAGGCAACAATGCTTGATAAGAAATGTACTCATTACCTCACTCATGTAATTTTAACCCCTCTGTATGATATTTTCACAATAAAAAAGATAAACTACGATTTAGGTGGGGATGGGGGTGGGGGGGGCTGCGTGCGGGGGAGTATAGTTGTGGAGATGGGAGGGAAGAGATGGTAGGGAGAAAACAGAGGAGGCAACAATGCTCGATAAGAAATGTACTCATTACCTTGCTCATGTAATTGTAACCCCTCTGTACAGTATTCTCACAATATAAAATCTTCTTAATAAAAAAGAAGTAATTTAAATTGAAAAGATTAAATAAATAAAAGATACTGAAAGAACTAATGAGTGAGTTCATAACATTATCACACATTAACAGCAAAAGAAAGTGAAGATAAATGTATTATTAGTTAAAGTTTTAAAAGTTTAAGAGATGAATAAAGAGGAAAAGAGGAGGAAAATGAAGACAAGAATCCAATATGTAACCTATAAAATTAAGAAAAGTGAAGGAAGGGGTGAGCAGGAGAAGGATGAATGAGAATGTTGAAAGGAGTGACACTGATCAAGGTATACTGTATTCCTAAATTACTACATATATGTATACATATATGCATGTATATATTTATGTATACATATATACATGTATATATGTATATCCACATAAATATGCATGTATAAATAAGTATATATATGTATAATGTGTATATACAGATATTCATGTATATGTGTGTTTGTGTGTATTTAGATCTATGAGTATATTTTAAATAAACATAGGAATATATATATGTATGTAGCTGTGAGACACATTTGTAGGTCTAAGTATATGCCATGTCTACATACATATGTGCATAGGAGACTCTAGATACACCACCTCTGGCTATTCTGTATCACTGAAGCTAAGGAAGAGATAAAGGAAGAGAAATTATAGGACGTTTTTTTATGCAGAAAGGAGGCAGAATACCCTTATGGATTTAAAACATGGATCAGTTTAAACACAACTGTGTTTAAATTCTGATATGTCATTTCTATAATATGTCACATAAGATTATTGAATAATTGATTTTTTCAAGCGGGACTCAATTGTGTAGCCTAGGCTGATTTTCAAATTGGGAACCTCTTGTCTCAGTTCCCCAATTGCTGAGATTATAGTCATGTACCACCACACCCAGCTACATACACAGTCTTTCCATGACTCAATATATTACATACAAAATGAGAATAGTTGTAAATGTTCAGAAGATTGTTTCAAATATTTAATGAGATCACATATAAAGCCAGCTTAATAGTACCTAGCACAAAGTGTGCAATTAGTAAAGGCTTAATGATATAACCATTACTTTTATAGTAAACATTTCAAAGACTAAGCCAAAATAATACAACAACAAAAATATAAGAACAAACTAGGAATAAGAGGAGAGAACCAAAAATTGACCAATCCATATCTGTCATAGCTATAATCAAGAACTCTAATAACAACAGATGCTGGAGGGAATGTGGCCGAAAGGGAACCCTACTACATTGTTGGTGAAAGAGTAAACTTGTTCAACGACTTTGGAAAGCAGTATGGAGGTTCCTCAAAAGACCACACATAGAGCTCCCTTATGACCCAGCAATCCCACTTTTGGACATTTACCCAAATGATCACAAACTAGACCATACTAAAGCTACCAGCACAACTATGTTTATTGCAGCATTATTTACCATAGCTAAGATATGGAACCAACCCAGATGCCCCTCAGTAAATGAATGGATCAAGAAAATGTGGTATATATACACAATGGAATTCTATGCCTCCATCAGAAAGAATGACATTGTCCCCATTTGTTAGGAAATGGAAAGACTTGGAAAAAATTATATTAAGTGAAGTAAACCAGGCCCAAAGAAACATAGGTCCCATGATTTCCCTTATTTGCAATAACTAGTGTATGTCTGAGACAAGCAGAAATGCTCAGATAAGTTGATGTTAGGCGAAATGAACCCTAAGATAAGGACTCAAATGGTTTTTCTATCTTGCTGTTGTTTCTAACATATTTATAAGATGATTTCTTTGTTGCTTTGTATGTCCCTCCCCCATGGTATAGCCCCTGTTTCCACCATATTTGATGTTGGTATACTTTGTGGATGGGAAGGAAAAAAACAAATTGTTTAAACAGGGATACAGGTGGACCCATTGCAACAATGAGATGTACAAGACATTATGTCCAAAAACGAACTTTACAACTTTGGCGCTGGTGGGGGGGAGGCGGGGGCAGGGGAGATGGGAAGGGTTGGGAAGGGGAAACAAAGGAGGAGGCAACAATGCTTGATAAGAAATGTACTCATTATCTTGCCCATGTAATTGTAACCCCTCTGTACAGTATTTTCACAAAAGAAAGAAAGAAAGAGAGAGAGAGAGAAGGAAGGAAGGAAGGAAAGAAAGAAAGGAAAGAAGGAAAGAACATTATATACTTTTTCTAGCTGTCATTTTACTAGAAGTCTGAAAAGACAGGTGAAAATCTTTTCTTTGAGCCAAGTCCCCAAGTGAAATACATCTTGTGGCCATATTTGCATGAATATACTGTATGAAAATATGCATATATATTTGCAAATGCATGCATAGTGAAATGCACAATGTCCAGCTGTGTATGAATAAATGTCTCTAAAACATATTAGAAAATCAACAACTAAATCATTAAACTGACAGAAAGCCTTGTTCACTGTTCTCATGTCATTCTTTAAAAAATATATCAGATGAGACTAGAATGCATTAAGGCCAGGGTGCCTGGAGTGTGAAAAATATCTCTAAAGGAAAAGGAACAGAGAAAATGTGTGGAAGCAGATGTTCTCACTAGAATAAAAGGCCAAATTACCAACACTTGAGCTTTACAACAGCTCTAAATAACCCTCCATGGTGCAGAGTAAGAACTTTAAACTTTAATGAAAGCAAAAAGTGGTTTTATCGTTTCAACCACTGTGTATTTTTTCTTTTTGTGCTTCCTAGTCACTCATTCTTAATCTATTCTCATTTTCTCCCTCATGACCTTTAATTTGCTTCTCTTACAAGATAGGACTCTACTGGCAAAAGCAAACAGACCAAGGAGACATTGTCAGACATTTGTCTGAATAATTCAGGCAGAAACAATTTATATTTGAAATAGGAAGAAGTTTCAGACAACAGAGAAATTTTGTTTGAATTAACCTCGGATTTGGCTTTAGCTTCACAATAACAAAGACACCCGCGGCTCTGTAATTTTGATTCATCCAGTATACTAAGTCCAAGCGGTGTTCCGGGACCCTGTTGTGATAATGCCAGCATTATCCTATACATGAATGCTTGCTTTTAACCAATACTACTCAATTCTCATGTTATGAAAGACTCAGCAAAGGAAAATTGCATATATACAACTTTCATAAACCTTGATAAGCTCAGCTTCAGAATACTCTAGTGAATGTCAACTAGAACTGTCCTTATATCACAACATGAATAGCTTTTCTATAACCTGCCAACAGAGTTCAGTAACCCATTCAACAGCTAGACAGAGATACCTCTTGCATTTGTATTCAGGACTTCCTCACTGTTGCAGTAGAGGGGAAAAAAATAAACATGGAAGCATTACATCTTTTTTTGCTTTGCCTCTGCTCTCTTCTGGCAACAGTTTCAATTGGTGGGAGGCAAGCACAGGAAAGAAATGCATGGCATGAGAAATACAAACCCAGTAATGGAAACCAGGTAGGAAGGTGAAGTCTTTTGCTCTTGACCTGTGTCCTCTTGCAATGAATGACCTGGGCTAAGAATGCTGCAGGAAAGAGATGTTCATTCTAAAGAAAAAGTATGAGAGACTCTTAGAAAAACAATTTACAAGTAGAATATTGGAGAAAATAATTTTTGTCATATAGTGGTATTGTTTCAATAGTCAACGTAATATAACAGGAAGTACAATGGTATCTAACCTGAGAAATAAAGTAGATACAGGACTGATATCATAATTTTAAAAGCAATACAAGGAAGCGAAAACAAATGATTTTGTAGTAAAGTAAGAAAAATATGACAATTTTAGGTAAGATTTTGATGATAATATTTGAGATGTAGAAAAATGGAAAGCATTAAATTAAGCCATTTACTCTTGTTGTTTAGCTTTAGAAAAGTAGTTACAATGCTTTGTTGAATGGTAACTCCTTTGTGCAACTACTTAAAGGTAATAAACATATTGTTTAGAAAATAAAATTTTAGCATGTCTTAAAGCAGTTAGAAGAAAAGCTTATTTTTATACTTTTTAAATTTTCTTCTTAACACAGTAAAAATCATATTGGAAAAAACAAATTCAAACCAATGCAACAGCAATATATACAAGACAATATGTTGGAAGTGATTTGTACATCTTGCTGGTGGGAGGGAAACTAGGAGAAAAATGAGGGAAGGGGTAACACGCTTGAAAAGAAATATAATTACCTTACTCATGTAACTGTAACCCCTCTGTACATCACCTTGACAATAATTTTAAAAAGACAAGTTTTTACAGCTTTATAAATGTATAACTTGGGGCTGGGAAGGTGGCTCAGTGGTAGAGCTCTTGCCTTGAATGCCTGAGGCCCTGCGTTCAATTCCTCAGCACCACATAAGCAAAAAGAAAAAACTGGAAGTGGCGCTGTGGCTCAAGCACTAGCCTTGAGTTGAAGAGCTGAGGGACAGCGCCCAGGCTCAGAGTTCAGGCCCCACGGCCGGACCCAAAATAAATAAACAAATAAATAAATGTATAACTTTATAGAATTATAAATTTATAAAATTGACAAATAGAAACCATATATTTTTCCAAAGTCTAGAATATGATATTTTGATACACTTCTGTTTGTGAAGTGATTGCTGCCATAGACCTAGAATTTCTCATGGGAACAAATCAAGGGCTCATTTTTTTCCTCACATAGATACCCTATACTTAGTGCACCAAAAGAACACTTAAAGTTTACTCTTTTAGCAAATTATAATCATACATACATTAGTAACTATAATTGTTATGCTTTAAATATCTTCACAACTTACTTTAACAATAATTTTATGATTTTTAGATCAATGTTCCTCATTTCTTCCACTGCTTAGCTGTTGGTAACTACTCTTAAATTTTTTGCTTCAACTAATTCCATTCTTCAGATTCTACATATAAGTGAGATCCTGCAATATTTGTCTATGTCTAGCTTATTTTACTTAGTACAATGTCCCCCAGACTAATCTATGTTGTCATAGCATTCCCTTCTTGCTGAAAACTGAATAATATTCCATTGTATATATGAAGTACATTTTTATCTACCCACTCACTGAAGGGCAGGCAGTAGGATGCTTCTGTATCTTGACTGTTGTTGATAAAGCTACAGTGTACAAGGGAGCACTGATCTCTTCAAAAGAACAATTTCATTTTCTTCTGACTTTAAGAAATTTTCTCAGAGGGCTAGGAAGGTGGCTCAGTGGTAGAGCGCTTGCCTTGCGTGCCTGAGGCCCTGGGTTCGATTCCTCAGCACCACATAAGCAAAAAGAAAAAACTGGAAGTGGCGCTGTGGCTCAAGTGGTAGAGCAGTAGCCTTGAGCTGAAGAGCTGAGGAACAGCGCCCAGGCCCAGAGTTCAGACCCCATGACCAGACACACAAAAAAAAGAAATTTCCTCAGAGAAGTTTTCTGGCTTGGAAAGATTCTATACACTAAAAGCAATTTAGAAGAAGAGATTCAGTTTACCTTATCCGTATACCTACTTTTGCTCTCAACTTGTGGTCAAAACAGAACTCAATAAATAAATATAATGAGGTAAGCCAAATGTTCATCCCAAGATATCAATATTAAATACAAGATTCTGGTTGGGGCCAACATAGCTGGCTTCAGGGCCTGAGATGCCCTTCCCAAAGGACGGTGCTGAAGGACAGGAGATGGCAGGCTCATGGCAGGCTTTCTCCAATAGCCCTTCAGGTTTCAGTAAAATCTCTTCATGTGGAAAATGATGACGACTGAGGGATCCCTCCCCCCCATCTGTGTTCTAGCCATGAAACAAATCAATTTAGGAAGGAAATTAATAATTTCCAACTTTAGAAAAATATAAATAGAATCCATTTAGGGATTTGAAAGAGCAAAGCTATACCTGTATGCACAGGCCAGAGAGCTCTACAGCTGAAAAGTAGGGCAATGCACGCGCTGATACTGTGGGGAAGGGCTTCTGGCATAGGTTGGGATTTTCAAGTATTTTCTTCTTAATTACTGGGGAAAGTGAAAGTGCAAAGAGCAGGATCATCTAAAATGGTGCTCATCATTCAGGCACTTCCTTCCCAAGCACCTAACCGGCATTTTGAGCATTGTGGTGCCATGCCTGTAGGTTCTTTTTGTTGTTGTTGTTTTATCTTTGTTGCTGTTGTGTTTAATGTATTATGTGATTTTTTTTGTTTCTTTTGTATGTTCTTCTCCTATGGTATAACCTGTTGTCACTGTATTTGATTCCGGTGCCCTGCATCTTGTGTATACTTTTGTCTAACTTGGAGAGGAGAAGGTAAATAACAAAATGCTGAAATAAGGATTCCGGATGAGCCATTGTAACAATGAGATGTACAAGACACTATGTTAAAAATGAACTTTACAACTTGGGGGGAGGGAGGAGTTGTGGAGGTAGGGAGGACAGATGGTAGGGGGAAAACAAAGGAGGAGGTAACAATGCTTAATAGGAAATGTACTCATTACCTAACTCATGTAACTGTAACCCCTCTGTACAATAAATATACATATATATTTTTATATATGTGTATATAAAGGTTAAGAAGAATACAATCTCAACAGCGACATTGTGGGAGGAGAACAGACAATGAAAGATTATGAAGGCTGCTTAAGTTCTAGAACCTCCTTAACTCAGAGTACCAATCTCAACATTACAACGCAGATGATATTCCAATCTTCAGTCACTTTCTTTAAAATTATTCATTTCATCCAAACCCAAACTGAATTCATGGGCTAAGTGTACTATTATTACAGGAAGTGAAAAACAGAGAGACAGAAAAGCTTATTCAAAGTCAGGAATCTCACAAATGGAGAGGTATGAATGTCAATAGTCTGAAACCTGACCAAAACTCTAGAGCCCACTCCAAGTGACATGAAGGGACAGAATTCACACAATTCCCTCATGTCACTGTCATCCAATGACCCAACCAGATGGCTTAACAAGACAGAGATGAGGATTCTTTATTCAAAAACCACCAATTAAGTTTACCTGAGGAAGACCTATCACTTAAAACAAAGCACCCTATATTTCCTGCCATAGACCTAGAATTTCTCATGGGAACAAATCAAGGGCTCGTTTTTTTTTTTCAATGAATTGTGGCAAAAGGAGATGGAGGACTAAGAGGAAGAAAAGTCCTTCAGCAACTCAGTGTTTACATTTGAACATCATTGTCCCATTGCCTTTAAAAATGAGAATTGTTAAAGATTGTCTATGGTTTTATGTACACACACACACTCCCTCCAGCTCTCTCTGTTTTATGATGCAAAAGAGATAGGATGTAGCTGGTATAAAACCTTTTCTGTGAGAACTTCAGGTTAAGATTCTTAAACCTGAAGAATCTTTTTCTGCTTTACTTTCTACTGCTTCACGTTACCTTCTGCTGATTAACAGAGTCCAATCTCTAGTAAACACTGGAAATTGGGAGACATGACTAAGGTTATGGTCTAGAATTAGACTGCTAACTACAAATCCAGTTGTAGATCTCTGTAGTTGGCTCAATCTGCATGTATTTAATTTGCACACTAAAAAGGCCTATTTTCTAACAGACTTTATCATTTTACTTTCATTCACTTTGGCTGTGAGCCTAAGGCACAATAAAATAGTTTTAACTTAAAGGTCCTAAATTAGAGTCGTACATTTTTTACAAATGATGATCGCACCCTGAGAATCAACACTAAAAGTCCATACAATTATGTACTTCAAGGTTCACATTCAGTCTTTATATATTCTGTGTTTATTATATAAATGTATCTATTATTTTAGTCTTATGCATAATTTGATCATGCTAAAGATTCTGTGTTCCTGTTCTTCCCCTCCCCCAACCATAGCCACTGTCAGTTTACTGTCTCCATAGCTTTGCTTTTTCCAGAATGTCAGAGTTAGTTACATAAAATGTTAGCCTTTTAAGACTGGCTGTTCTCTCTTAGTAATATATGTTTAAGTTCTTCCATGTCTTTTATGACTATGACTAGTCTTTTTAAGTTAAGTAATATTCTACTATCTGAATAAACCAGTTTATTTATGCATTCGTGTGCAGGAAGACATCTTCATTGCTTTCGAGTTTTGCAAGCACTGATAAAACTGCTATAAACGTTCATGTTTAGTTTTATTTTGTGTGTGTGTGTAGACATAAGTTTTAAACTCTTTTGCATAAATACCAAGGGTGATTTCTGGATTATATAGTAATATGTTTCAGGTTGTAAGAAACTGTTGTCCAAAGCTATACCATTTTTGCATTCCCACAAGCAATGAAACTGCCTACTCACTACATATATTCACCAAGTCATCAGATTTTGGTTTTGTCAATATTTCCTTGTTCTCTTTTTTTCTTTTTTTATTACCTTTAAGTAGTTGTAAAAGGAGTTCCCAGTTAACAAAGTAGTTTATGAATACAATATATCTTTTTCAATGTCACCTTTTCAACAATCTCACTCATCTCTCCTTTACCCACCCTTTCTCTCATTCTTGTTAATTTTGTAGGACTGAACTCTTGACTATGTCCTCCTCCTCTTCTCTTTTCCCGCTTCATTTGTCTAGCCCTTTTCACTTGACTTCACCCTACTTCTTCCAAGAACAAACTTTCTGGTGTTTATTTTGTTGAACTTTGACTATTTTTTTCTATCTATTGGATGAATACAAGTATCTTGTTTTAATTTGCAATATGGTGAGCATCTTCACATTTGCTTATTACTATGTGTGTATATTATCTGCATGTATTTATATCTGCTCATATATCTGATCCATTTTTAAATATGTTGTTGATGTTCTTATAGCTGAGTTTTAAGAGTTCTTTGCATTGCTGAGTGTGAGTCTTATCAAATGTATCTTCATCTCCCAGATTGTGGCTTGTCTTCACTTACTTTTGAAATTATTTTTGATGGAACAAAACTTTTTAATTTTAATCAAATCCATCTTATCAGCTAATTCTTTATGGATTATGTCTTTGATGTTATCTTAAAAAAATTTCCATATGTGAAGTCACCTAGAATTTTTCTTGCATATTATTTTCAAGGAATTTTATAGCTTCCTGTTTTACATTTAGGTATAAAATGCATTGTGAGGTAACTTTGGTTAAAAGGATACTTTTTTTAGGGGGGGTCCGGTCGTGGAGCCTGAACTCTGGGCTTGGGCACTGTCCCTCAGCTCTTCAGCTCAAGGCTAGCACTCTACCACTTGAGCCAAGCACCACTTCCAGCTTTCTTCTTGTTTTTTGTTTATGTGGTGCTGAGGAATTGAACCTAGGACCTCATGCATGCAAGGCAAGCGCTCTACCACTGAGCCACCTTCCCAGCCCCACATACTTTTTGTATATAGAGTGAAGTTGTTGCAAGATCATTTGTTGAAAAATCTATCTGCTCCAATGATCTATTTGACTATTCCTTTGCCAATACTACATTGCTATTGCTATATAAGTAAGTCTTGTATTCAGAGAGTAAGCATCCTTCACCTTCTTTTTTTTTTTTTTTTGGTCCAGTCGTGGGGCCTGAACTCTGGGCCTGGGTGTTGTCCTTCGGCTCTTCAGCTCAAGGCTAGCACTCTACCACTTGAGCCACAGCGCCACTTCTGGCTTTTTTCTTTTTGATTATGTGGTGCTCAGAAATAGAACCGAGGGCCTCCAGCATGCAAAGCAAGCGCTCTACCACTGAGCCACCTTCCCAGCCCATCCTTCACCTTCATAATGCTATCCCAAGGCTTTTTATCTCTTCATATAAGCTTTAGATTCCATTGGTCAATATACACAAAATAACTTGCTAAAATTTATATTTAGATTTCCTTTCATCTGTAGATCAAATTGGGGAAGACTTCCCATCTAGACAATGAATGTGAATATGAATTTTCTCTCTATTTATTTTTAGTTATTGAATTGCTTTCATTGGGCCTTCATAGATTTCTTCAGAAGATCTTGTATGTATTTCTTAGTTTTATATTGAAGTGTTTTGTTTTGCAAGGGTCATAATGTAAATGCACTGATTTCAAATGGCACTTAGTTCACTGCTTGTATGAGGAAATAGATGGTTTATAAGTGTCAGGAAATTTTTATTGTATCTTTCAGCCTTTGTTCATAGATTATCATTTAATCTGTGAACAAAGAGAATCTTGGTGTTAGTATTGTGTTTGCTTTGAGTTAGGGTATTACTACACAGCCCAGGCTGGACTTGAAATTATCACTTTCTGCTGCTGTCTCCTGATTGCTGGAATTACAAGTATATACCACCATGCCTGTCCCCCAAAGAAATTTTATTTCTCCCTTTCTAATCATTCCTCCTTTATTTTCTTTCATTTATTTGTTTTACTTCATTACCTAAGAATTCTAGGTCCAAAAGAGAAAGGAATGGTAAAAGAGAATAACCTTGAGCCTATTCTTGATATAACAGGAAAGTTTCTGAAGTTTGCCAAAAGATTTCTTTATGAATGGTATGCTATTTTTCTATTTGTATACTGTAAGTTTTATTCTTTAGCCTACTAATGCAATGGATTATACTCATGAACAATAGACTGGTGAATCAGCCTTTCATAATTGAGATAAATCACGCTTACTCACAGTTGAATTTAGTTTCTTAGTATGTGGTTACAAGTTTTTGTACCTATGTTCAAGAAAGAAATTCATCTGTAGTTTTCTAGGGATGCATATCGTAATCTGGTTTCTTACAATTAAGAGTGCTTTCTTTGCTTTTATGTATGAAGACATAATTCATTTCTGTTTTAAATATTTGGCATTATTCAGCAATAATTCCATTTGAGCATGATACTTTCTGTTTGGGATAGCTAATAATAGTGATTCAATTTCTTAAACAGTTATAAGCCTATTCAAATCATCTAATTCTTCTTTTGTGAGCTTTTTATAGAATATACTTTTCTAAGAATTTGTTCATTTTATCTAGCCTGTCCAATTTTTTGCCAGAGCATTCATTATTATCTGTTGATTGCCCATACATATATAATAATGGCTCTTTTTATTTTCAATATTAGTAATTTGTGTCTTCTCTTTCTTTTTTCTTTTTTTGTTGTGAAAATACCATACAGTATTTGTCTGAGTCAAGCAGAAAAGATCAAACAAGTTGATGTTAGGGAAATGAACCCCAAGATAAGTATTCAAGTGTTTTTGTTTCTTTCATGCGATTGTTTCTAACATATTTATAAGATGATTTTTTTGTTGCTTTGTATGTCCCTCCCCCACAGTATAATCCCTGCTTTCTCTCTTTTTCTATAGACAGCCTGGCCACAGTAATATGCACTTTATTCATGTTTTATTTTTATTTCTGTTACTGTTTCTTGGAATTTTTCTATTTATTTCCTAATTTCAATTTTATTCATTTCTTCTCTAAATTTTATTATTTCTTCTATTTTGCTTATTTTGAATTTAATTTGCACTTTTTTCTATTTTTTAAGGTATAAGCTTAGATCATTAATTTTTATCTTTCTTTTCTAGTATACATATTAAATGCTCAAAAATTCCCTCTAAGTGGTGCTTTCTCTGTGCCTCAGAAACTTTTGATAAGTTATATTTTCATTTTCACCCTATACAAGGTATTTTAAAATTTGTCTTGATATTTCTTCTTTGATCCAAGTGTTAGAAGAAGAATGCTGCTCATTCTCTAAGTAGTGAAAAAATTTTCAGCTACCTTTTTGATTGGTTTCCAGTTTAGTTCCATTGAAAGTGGATACTTTGATTTCGAAGATTTTATTTATGGCCCAAAATGTTTTCTGTTTTGGTGAACACTACACAGGGGTGTGTCTTGCTGATGTTAGATAAAGAAGTCAATTGATATCAATTACATCCATTTGCTGTTGATGCTTTTGAGTTCAACTGTGAGCTTACTGACTTTAGGCCAACTGGATCATTGATACCAAAGTTGCCTGGTGTAACTGTGAACTCATCCATTTCTCCTAGAAATGCTGACTTGTTTTAATGCTTAGGTGTGTAAATAGCTAGACACTCAGGGTTACTATTTCTTTTGCAGGACTGACCTTTTTATGATTGTACAGTGCTCTACTCTCTCACTAATAATTTTCCTTGCTTTGGAGTCTTCTCTGTCTGAAATTAATAGCTACTTCTTATTTACATTACACTCAACAAAATACATGTTTATCTTTCCCTTTCATTTTAATGTGCATATGTTTTTATTTTAATGAAGGTTTCTTATAGATAACATATGACCTGGCCTTCTTCAGGGCTTTACTCTAAAAATCTGTTTTCTAATGAGTATATTTAGTCTATTGACAACGTGAGTGATGATTGAAATATTCAGATTAATATCTACCATAATTTTTAATTTTTATTGCTGCCCTGATTGTTTATGGGGTTTTTTAATATATTAATAAGGTTTTTGTGAAAATAGTGTACAACGGGGTTCCAATTACATAAGCAAGGTAATGAGTACATTTCTTTTTTTTTAATTTTTTTATTGTGGGAATACCGTACAGAGGAGTTACAATTACATGGGCAAGATAACAAGTACATTTCTTATCAAGCATTGTTGCCTCCTCTTTGTTTCCCCTTCCCATTCCATTCGATACACCCCCTCCTCCCACCCAATCCTCTCCCCGCCCCTCCAAAGTTGTAAAGTTCGTTTTTGGACATAACGACTTGTACATCTCATTGTTGCAATGGGTCCACCTGTATCCCTAGTTAAATGATTTGTTTTTTCCCTTCCCCTCCAATATTATACCAACATCAAATACAGTGAAAGCATGGGTTATACCGTGGGGGAGGAACATACAAAGCAACATAGAAATCATCTTATAAATATGTTAGAAACAATTGCATGAAAGAAAAACAAAAAACAAAAAAAGTTGGAATACTTATCTTGGGGTTCATTCCCCTAACATCAACTTATCTGACCTTTTCTGCTTGACTTAGACATATACTAGTTATTGCAAATAAGGGAAAACATGAGTATATTTCCTATTAAGCATTGTTGCCTCCTCCTTTGTTTCCCCTTACCGTCCTTGCCCTCCCATCTCCCCCACCCCCTGCCAAAGTTGTAAAGTAGGTTTTTCATCTTGTATATATCATTGTCGCAATGGGTCCACCTATATCCCTATTTAAGCAATTTGTTTTTTCCCTTCACCTCCACAAATTATACCAACATCAAATGCATTATTTACCATAGCTAAGATATGGAACCAACCCAGATGCCCCTCAGTTAATGAATGGATCAAGAAAATGTGGTATATGTACACAATGGAACTCTATGCCTCCATCAGAAAGAATGATATTGCCCCATTTGTTAGGAAATGGAAAGACTTGGAAAAATTATATTAAGTAAAGTAAGCCAGGTCCAAAGAAACATAGGTCCCATGGTTTCCCTCATTTGTAATAACTAGTATATGTCTGAGACAAGCAGAAAAGGTCAGATAAATTGATGTTAGGCAAAATGAACCCCAATATAAGGACTCAAATATTTTTTCTTTCTTGCTATTGTTTTTAACATATTTATAAGATGATTTCTTTGTGGGTTTTTGTCCTCACTCTTTTTCTGCCTTTTGTCATTTTAGTTAAGCATTTTCTGATTCTTTCTTTCCTCAATATATCAATTATACATTATTTTAAAGAAACAAACTTTTTTTAATTTTATTTTATTTTATTTGTGAACATACTGTACAGAGGGGTTACAATTACATGGGCAGGATAATGCGTACATTTCTTACCAAGCATTGCA
>NW_012267225.1:27187480-27189534 GCF_000151885.1 Dipodomys ordii
AAAGAAATGCAAATCAAAACAACATTGAGATACCACCTCACCCCAGTTAGAATGGCTATAATCAAGAACTCTAATAACAACAGATGCAGGAGGGGATGTGACAGAAGGGAACCTTACTGCATTGTTGGTGGGAGAGTAAACTTGTTCAACCACTTTGGAAAGCAGTACGGAGGTTCCTCAAAAGACCAAGCATAGAGTTCCCCTATGACCAAGCAATCCCACTTTTGGGCATTTACCCAAATGATCACAAACAAGACCACACTAAAGCTACCAGCACAACTATGTTTATCACAACATTATTTACCATAGCTAAGATATGGAACCAACCCAGATGCCCCTCAGTAAATGAATGGATCAAGAAAATGTGGTATATATACGCAATGGAAATCTATGCCTCCATCAGAAAGAAGGACATTGCCCATTTGTTAGGTAATGGAAACACTTGGAAAAATTATATTAAGTGAAGTAAGCCAGACCCAAAGAAACTTAGGTCCCATGGTTTCCCTTATTTACAATAACCAGTGTATGTCTGAGTCAAGCAGAAAAGGTCAGATAAGTTGATGTTAGAGAAATGAACCCCAAGATAAGTATTCAAATGTTTTTGGTATTTTTTTTCATGTAATTGTTTTTAACATATTTATAAGATGATTTTTATGTTGCTTTGTATGTCCCTCCCCCACGGTATAACCCATGCTTTCACTGTATTTGATGTTGGTATAATTTGTGGAGGGGAAGGGGAAAAACAAATCGTTTAATTAGGGATACGGGTGGACCCATTGCAACAATGAGATGTACACGTCGTTATGTTGAAAAACAAACTTTACAACTTTGGTGGGGGGGGAAGGTTCGGGTAGGGGGGACGGGAGAGGGGGGTTGGGAAGGGATGGGAAGGGGAAACAAAGGAGGAGGCAACAATGTTTAATAAGAAATATACTCGTTATCTTGCCCATGTAATTGTAATCCCTCTGTATGGTATTTTTACAATAAAAAAAGAGACCTCCCATTTAAGAAAAGCTCTTCAAAGCAGAACTCACACCAATACTCCTCCAACTCTTCAATGAAATTGAAAGAGAAAGTTCACTACCAAACTCTTTCTATGAAACCATCATAATCCTCATCCCAAAACCAGGCAGTTATTTACAATAGCTATTATATGTCTGGGACAAGCAGAAAAGGTCAGAAAAGATGACGTTAAGCGAAATGAACCCCAAGATAGGGACACACATGGTTTTTTCTTCCTTGCTATTGTTTCTAACGTATTTATAAGGTACCATGTGATTTTCTTTTTGCTTTGTATGTCCCTCCCCCATGGTATAACCCCTGTTTTCACTATATTTGATGTTGGTATAATTCGGGGAGAATAAGGGAAATAACAAAATGTTTAAATAGGGATGCAAATTGACCCATTGCAACAATGAGATGTACAAGAGGCTATGTCAAAAAAACAAACTTTACAATTTAGGCAAGGATGGGCGGGGTTGGGGGTGGGATCTAGTTGAGGAGGTGGGAGGGAAGGGATGATAGGGGAAAACAAAGGAGGAGACAACAATGCTGGATAAAATATGTACTCATTACCTTGCTCATGTAACTGTATTCCCCTGTGGAGGGGAAGGGAAAAAACAAATCGTTTAACTAGGGTTACAGGTGGACCCATTGCAACAATGAGATATACAAGTCATGTCGAAAAACGAACTTTACAACTTTAGTGGGGGGGTGGGGGAAGGATCAGGTCGGGATAGGTGGGGGGAGTATGGGAAGGGATGAGAAGGGGAAACAAAGAGGAGGCAACAATGCTTGATAAGAAATGTACTCATTATCTTGCCCATGTAACTATAACTCCTCTGTATGGTATTTTCACAATACAAAAATAATTTTTTTTTAATTTTTAAAAAAGATTAAGGAAGGATGGGGCTGGGAAGGTGGCACAGTGGTAGAGCGCTTGCCTTGCATGCATGAGTCCCTGGGTTCGATTCCTCAGCACCACATAAGCAGAAAAAGCTGGAAGTGGTGCTGTGGCTCAAGTGGTAGAGTGCTAGCCTTGAGCTGAAGAGCTG
>NW_012267225.1:27189584-27195770 GCF_000151885.1 Dipodomys ordii
TTGAACATTTCTTCATGTGTCTATTGGCCATCCTTCTTTCTTCTTCAGAGAAGTTTCTCTTTAAGTCTTTCGCCCACTTATTTATTGGGCAGTTGTTAGAAACAAACTTTGAAGATGCATTTAAACAAATGCAACCACATTTTAAAATTGGCTAATACTATTCCATTTCCTGATAGGATAAGCACCTTATAATAATAAAACTTCCTTGATTCCTCTACTCAGTTCCTTGCATTACTAGTATCATTAATTTTACCTCTAAAGAAGCATGTGTGTCATTATTATTATGAGTGAATTTACCTTTTACATCAACTAATAATAAGGAAAAATTATTTAGACTTTAGTCCTTTTTTTCTTTAATACTTCTCCTTTCTCTGTGTATGTAGATCTAAAGATGGCTAGACTTTCAATGTGTACAGCAAGATGTTCAGATTTGGATCTGAAAAGAAAGAAAAGGCATCTTATTAATATTTTTAATTTCATACTGAATAATCACAATGAAACTAATAAAATCATAGTTTCTTCCCATAAGATTTGGATTAATTTCAAGACAGAGAAAACACACAATGCAATTACAAGGTTATCTTCTCCACTAAATTGTGGTATGAAGAAATGGCTTTAAGAAGATCTTCTTTTCAACATATATCTATGAATATATCTATAGATGTATTAGAAGATCTCGCTATTACAATCCATATTACCTTCCCAAAATGATTAGTTCAAAGCATAATTAAAATGTTTTAATAATCCTTTTTTGGAAGGAAGCAGGCTAACATTTACTAACCTTTCCAAAAAGCATTGCCTCTCAGAGAGGATTACTGAAACATTTTAATACTCCAACAGCAACAAAATAAGTGTATTTATCACCAAATATATCTTTAACAAATACGATGGATAGTTCTGTCTTTATTTCTGAGTACCCATAAACAGCTATTTTGCACAACTGTGCAAGTATATGCCATTTAGAAACTTCCCTTTTTCAAGCCTACTGCCTATATTCACAATGCATAAAAAGCTGTTATTCAGACACATATTCTTTCAATCCATTTTTGCTTAACAACACTGAAGACGCAAGTGAAAACTTGTTATTCAGACCAGTTCTTCCTTTTACCCAATGTATGTTTCATGAGGTTGTTTTCTAACTTATTGAAAGGTAATTTCTTGCCCATAGTCAAAATTCCTCGTTTCCCTTTGATCCTTATATCAGAGAGCAAAAAGAGCATCCAGGTATAAAATGTATTCAAACATAAACAATTACCTTCCCAGACCCTTTAGCTAAGGTTTCTTCTTGTGTCTGCTTGGAGTGCCACAGATGTCCCTCTTAGGGCATGCGCGTACTTGCACACTCACTACCAGCCTCTCCCTGATAAGAGTAACAGGACTTGAGGGCCTCTCCCTACAGGATGGCTTGCTTACCCAGAAACAAAGTAGTACTTCCTTCTTGGGCTGTCATGTTCCCTGTTCATATAACTCCTCCATCACCAAATAATGCCTGTCTCAGTCACTAGTTCATTTCCCAATTTTAATCCCTTTGTAATTGTTAGATGGCTGTGTGCTTTTAAAGCATTATCCTTGGAAAGCTTCTAAATGTCATTGGCTTTGCTCTTTAACACAAATGAGATATATATATGAATAGCCAGAAGACAGGGTGATAGCAGCTTTGGCGACACTGACCCTCTGTGAGGCCAATGGGCAGGGGAGAGTACAGCAGTGGGAAACAGATGCTGCCAGAGAGATTTCACCATTAACTATTCAAAGATCCATAGCTATCTTTTTAGCAGAGTTAAAATTCCTGTCTTAACACTAACTCCTATGGTATTTTAGCTGTTTCTAGGATGTAGTTGAGATTCTCCAAAAGCTATGGATAGGCTTTCAACCTTAAGAATGTGACTTTTATCTCCTCCTTCTCTTCATCATGCTCTTTCTCCCTATCATTTTCACACAATAAACGCTAATTGGAGAAAAATGAGAGAGAAGAGATGTTAAGAAAGATACTAATGAAAACTACTTGATAGCCCACAAGGAAGTAGAATAAAACTTAATTTCCTGTCTGCCAGGTTCAAACTAGTCACAATAATAAAAATAACAACAAAACTAGGGCTGATGAACATGCATACGAAAGGTTCCAATAGATTCTTCAGGCCACTTTTATTCATTTTCACATGGAACATTTTAATAGATCTTGGTTGCAAAAATATATGTCTAGGTATATGTGAGGAAGAAAAATCATTCAGAATTGAGAAAATAACAATAGACAAAAATGAAAAACAAAGGAAACCCAAGAATGCTGTATATAACACTTTTTCAATCACAGTCTAACACAGGAAGGTTAACATTTCAAGGATTATCTGGAAATTTCTCTAAGAATCTTCTTCTATCCCAGTCTCAGATTAATTTAACTTCACATTAGCAAAGTGGGAGAGAGAAGGAAGACATTTCTTAAACTATCATCATAATAAGTGATGTGAGAAAAATATTTCTTTATCTAATGAAGTATGAATGAGATTTATGCAGACACTTTCCAAGCAGTTATAATCAGCTTCCTAGTGCAGTGTTCCAATCAGATGTTTGAAAATTGTACATTCATATACTTCCAGAGAAAAATAAACAAAAAGCAAGTTTATCATTCTGATTCAAGTAATAATAATTCAACTATGAACACAAGGAAATCTTAAATCTAAAGATTATGAAAGTAAAAGCTATTCTTGTGTCAAAATACCAGCTGTATAATATGGCAAAAAATATTTTGATAAGTATTTATTTGCACAGATTTATGTACATAGCTTCTATTAGCTTCCCATAAATACATACTAATAATAAAGCCACTCCCACCAGGAGTCTGTCATTAATTTGGCAAGGTCAAACACACAGGCATGAGAGTTTAGGAATGGAAATGAGACTTGTTGGATGTTGATAAGTAGCACTGAGGATGAGTTTTGAAGGTCACCCTTCAAAATGCAAGGGTGGGGGTAATTTTCATTCTGTAGGCTTTGTTTCATCTTAAAATTTCAGTATACAAAGCTGGCTTAATAAGGAGAAAATATACTACAATCTTCTCATGTTGCTATAGACAACCAGTATGCAGTACTGCATATAAAGAATATTGAGGTTGTGAATTTGTAAAAGCAACAGACTCTGTTGGAGGTGCCCACAAAGTTTCACACGGAAGTTCCTGCGGAGGATAACTCATTTACTGCACCTCCCATTTACTCACCTCATGCATTTGTGTCCACTTTGAGAATGCCCCATACACATAGGAGAAGGAGAAAAAGATAAATGACTCAGAGCCTATGCAAACTCAGAAATCTTGATGCTGTTCTTTCAGAGAGCAGCTGCTCTACTATGACTTGACTGGAGACATGCAATTCTACTTCCATGTTTTTAAGAGAAACTAGAAATTTTAACTTTGATGTAAAAGTCATCTGAAAATGTCCTTTCAAAATGATGCTTTAATTATTTGATTATGACTGCACAACTATTTATATTTATTATTAAGATATCCACCATCTTAGAATGTGAAAGAAATGGTCTGAGCTAAATGAATTATTATGGCCCAGGGGTTAGATATGGACAAAGGACACCAATCTGTGACATTTATTCTGGCAAAACAGAAGCCAGGGAAAACCTACGGTATTTTTCTGCATTGGTAGACTTACTCCTTGCCCTTTCATATATATGGGTGCACACACCTGTGTATGCACAAGGTCATGAAAACTGGAAAGATCAAAAGCAGGTACACTACTAGATCCTAGAAGGGTCTATGATTAAAAGACTAGAACAGTGAGTAGTGTGAGTGTCTGAGTCACAAAGGAGATACACTTCCTAGTTACAAGTGATTGAAAATAAAGGGTTGTAACACAGAGCTTTGAAAAGGAAGTAGAAGGATGTTGGTGGGTGCAGATTCATGAACAATCTTGGTTAATTGTATTTTGAGTATCTGTGTCCACATTTTGATTAGTTGTGTCTCACAGGACACATGTAACAAAATAGCACTACCAGTAAAAATCCAAAACCTTATTAAATAGATCAACTAAATTGTATCAAGATCCAATAATGACAGTTTCAATCCTCATTGCCACTTTAGCCACTCACAGTTATCTACTATAAAGCTAATCTAGAAAATATGATTTCAGGGTTTTGTAAAATGCTGGACTTTCGATCATTTTGATAGTGATCCTGTTGTAAAAATTCTCCAGTAAGCAAAAGAGAATATCGCAGTTGAGCTGAATGTCAATTATGCATGCTAATTTCCATTCATGCACAAATATCTGATTAAATTCATATAATGCAGCTGGGGCCATTTTCATCTTTAATGAAAAGAAAATATCACTCAAAGGACATGAAAACAGGGTTTGAAAATTCAAAGTGTGTTTTGAGGTCTTTTTTTGTTTTTCAGACACAAAAATCCAAAAATTTTCCCACTATCGTTATTTTGGTTTTGCTTGTTTACTTTATTTGGGTGTTGTTAATTGTTTATTGTGCTTGTTTGTGAAAGAGGACAGAAAAGCATACTATAAGATTAAAATTTCCTCCTAGCCTTTGATAGGGTATGAGTTATTCTCTCCCCAAGCAACGTCTACTATTAATAGTTTGGATAAGCTTTCAGAAATATTGTGGATGCATAACAACAAAGACAGTGATTTTAGCATCATATAAAAGAAAAAACAAGTGAAAGTTGTTTGGACAGCCATAATAGGCATGTGATTATTAAATATGCTGTCATTTTGGTATGATTTTTTTTCTTTATGGTTTTTGGGTATAAAGTTTTCATCCTAAAGTCACATTGTATACAAAGTTAATGTGGCTGCTGGAGGGAAATCTATTACAACATTCTAGAAGAAAAAAGAAGCTTAAAAGCTATTGACTTCCAGTAATCACCTTCCTCTAAAGTGATAAATTGAATATCTCATATTATAGCTAATTGTTTACCCCTATCTGAGTCACTACATTTTAAGCTGGATAATTCTCAAACAGAGGAATTCAGTAGGTAAAGAATAAGGAAGGATGAGAGGCTATTACAATTCTACATATCGATTCTCCAAACAATGGAGCACCCAAATTTATCCAAGAAACTCTACTTTCTCTCAAATTTCACATAGATCCAAAGACATTAATTCTTGGGGACATTAACACGCCACTAGCCCCACTAGATAGATCAACTCAGCAAAAATTCAACAGAGAAACTGCAGATCTCAACAACTGCATACATCAACTAGATTTAACAGACATCTACCTAATATTTCACGCAGCAGCATCAGAATACACGTTCTTCTCAGCAGCATGTGGAACATTTCCCAAACAGACCACATTTTAGATCACAAAGCAAATGTCCAAATTCAGTAACATTGAAGTTATGACCTGCATTCTCTCAGACCACAAGGGAATAAAATTAGCACTCAACACCAAAAGCCACCAAAGAAAGTCTTGTAACACATGGAGGCTGAACAACACACTCTTGAATCACAGGTGGGTCATGGAAGAGTTAGAAATGAAATTCATATGTTCATGATATTCAACAAAAATGAACACACAAATTACCAGCTCCTCTGGGACAGAGCAAAGGCAGTAGTCAGAGGCAAGTTTATACCTCTGAGTTCCTATATCGACAAATTGGAGAGATCTGAAAACAACAATTTAATGAGACATCTGAACCTCCTTGAAAAAGAGCAGCAAACTAAATCCCAAGCCAGTAAATGGAAAGAAATAATTAAAATTAAATCAGAATTAAATGAATTAGAATCCAAAAAAAAACATAGAAAGAATCAACAAAACAAAGAATTGGTTCTTTGAAAAAAATTAACAAAATTGACAGACCCTTAGCAAATCTTATCAGAAAAAGAAGAGAACACACCCAAATAAACTCTGAGATGAGAATGGAAACATCACCACAGAAACAACCAAGATTCAGAACATTATAAGGGAATACTTCTCAAACCTTTATGCTAATAAGTTTGAGAATCTGGAAGAAATAGATGATTTCGTAACAAATATCGACATGCCAAAACTAAACCAAGATGAGTTAAACCAACTTAACAGGCCAATATCAAGCACTGAAATAGAAATAGCAATAAGAGTCCTCCCATCTAAGAAAAGCCCAGCACCAGATGGTTTTACAGGGAATTCTACAAGGCCTTCAAAGCAGAGCTCACACAATTCTCTCCAACTCTTCAATGAAATTGAAAGAGAAAG
>NW_012267225.1:27199623-27214609 GCF_000151885.1 Dipodomys ordii
AAGCAGAAAAAGCTGGAAGTGGTGCTGTGGCTCAAGTGGTAGAGTGCTAGCCTTGAGCTGAAGAGCTGAGGGACAGTGCCCAGGCCCAGAGTTCAGGCACCATGACTGGCAAAAAAAAAAAAAAAGATTAAGGAAAGATGACAACCTGCAATACATCCTTAGATAATATCACATATATTGTGTCATATAAATCACTATATTGTATGTGTATGTCATTTATAAAAAAGACAAAATACACCCCTGATTCCTTTACAAAGGAAAATAGACGCTGTTTTACCTCATCTGCTTATAATAGCACATGTTTCCCACCCTCCTTGGATTTGAAGAATTATTTGGGATCTCCTATAAATGTAGAAATCCTTACCTCCTGCCTACTGATTAAAATTTGCAATTTGACATTATTCCAGATGATAGAATGGAATACTTCAGTTTGAGAAATTGTACATATGTTAAGTCTTTCTAAGATCCTAATTAGTTGTAGCAAAGCTAGACAATGTATTAGCTGTTAGGAGCTGACAGTCATTTGATGTCCTAGGCAGAGAACCTACGAAAACCACATATAAAGCTGGGACTGGAGCCCAGCACCTGTGGCTCACACCTGTAATCCTAGCAACTCAGGAGGCTGAGATCTGAGGATCGTGGTTCAAAGCCAGCCCAGGCAGGAAAATCCGTGAGACTGTTATCTCCAGTTAACCGCTAGAAAACTGGAAGTAGTTCTATGGCTCAAGGGGTAGAGCACTTGCTTTAAGCTGAAGAGATGTGGGACAGCACCCAGGCCAAGAGTTCAAGCCCCACAACAGACAAAAACAAAAACATGGGGCTGGAATGAGCACTGAATGGACTTACTAATGGTCTCACTAGTCAGAAGCTCCTATTTGCTCAAGCTGGGCTCTTCCTCTTCTCCCCTTCTCTTTTCTGGCAAACTGGAAAGAAGGTAGCTTCTCCACCTTTCCAGATCCTGTAACTCTTCTGAAATGAGCCTCGCTGATTTATGAAGACTCTGAGACTTCGTTGCCACCCTCAATCCTGGTTCTTGATTTGTTTTATTATCTTGAGTCAGCACAACCTTGTTTAGGTGGCTATAGAAAAATCCCATAACTCAGTGTATGTGGAATACAAACATATTTCTCCAAGTTTTGAAGGCTGGAAGCCCAAGCCTGCATGGAACCTCTTTCTGGTTCACTGATGTGGCAAAACAAAGAAAGAGAGGACAAACTTTTGTTTCTTCTACTCTTCCCCTTTCTCCTCTTTCTCTCTCTCTTCCTTTTTTTTGGGGGGGGAGTGGTCTGGATTTTGGACTCAAGCCCCTACTCTTGCTAGATAGAGGCTCTACCACTTGAGCCAGCTCCCTGACATTTTTTTCTTTAGCTATCTTTCAGACAGGATTTTGCATTTTTGCCCAGACCAGCCTAGAATGAGATATTCCTGCTTAGGCTTCTTAGTAGCTAGGATTACAGGCCCCGGAGCCACTGTGCCTGGCCCCTCCTATCTCTTTTTATAAAGTCACTAGTTGTATCATGATGAATCTTCCCGCTCACGACCTAAATGACTTTCAAGGTTTTTCCCACACTAATTGTATGCCAAGCCTAGACTGGGTCAAACTGTTCTCTTCCGCCCAATGAGATATCCATAGAACATTAATACAGTGTTGCTAGTGACAAAGAGTGCTGTAGTTTGGGCCTGTAATATTCTCCAAATACCTATGTGTTTAATCCTGGAACCTCAGCTCAGTGCTATTGAAAGATGATGGAACCTGGTGGAAGAAAATGAAATTCATTGAGTGAGTGTCCTTGAAGGGACATTTAGGAGCCAGCCCCTTCCTGTCTCTCTCATTGCTTCCTGGATGCCATGAATGAGCAATCTCTTCCTCTACATGCTTCTGTCCTGCCCTGCAACAGGCCCCAAAGCTACAGTGACAGCTGACAATGGCCAAAAAGTTACTTAAAAGTTACTTATCTCAGGTATTGTTGTATTGACAGAAAACTGGTATGAATATTGCTTTGTTTCGTCATTCTGTAAATTCAAGAATTGCCTCCAACTGCCAAAACCAAGCTTAAATGCAGAGATAGGTTAAATGTTGCTAATGGATGGAGCTATGGAAGTGTGGCATAACCTGCAGGGGCATAGTGTCAATACTGTGTGAATTTGGTTGGATAAAAAGGCCATTCAATTTGACAAAATGTAGGTTGTTAACCTTTAAGAGAGCAAACTCAGCAGAAAAGTAGGGCCAGAAGCCAAACTGCAGTGAATTAAGGAAGTAAGGACAATCAGAGGAAAGGGAGCCAGCTAACATTTATTTCAAATATTTGTGGGTAGAAGGAAGAAGCTGTAAGACATAACTGAATCAGGTGACATTTTTGTAACATAGGAGAACTAAATTTTTTGAAGGCAATGGGAAAGGAGATGTGGGAGACAAAATTCAGAAGAGTAAAGGAAGGTCCTTGAGAATCAAGACTGTGGGAAAATAGTAGAAAGGAATCATCTGTAAAGAGTAGGGACTCCTCTGACACATTGTAAAAGAACAAAGAAACAAACATGGAGATAAAACACAGCTAGATGTGTGTGCAGATTGCATCAATTTGTCATCTGTCACTCAACAAAATGGTAGGCAAGACCAAGAAGAGTTTTGAAGTGTTTTCATTATAGGAAAAGTACAAGAAAATGGTCCATCCATGTTTTATCTTCATTCAAAGAAATGGGAGGCTGGGAAGGTAGCTCAGTGGTAGAATGCTTGCCTTACATGCATAAGGCCTTGGGTTCAATTCCTTAGCACCACATAAGCAGAAAAAGCCAGAAGTGACGCTGTGGCTCAAGTGTTAGAGCTGCTAGCCTTGAGCTGACGAGCTGAGGGACAACACCCAGGCCCAGAGTTCAAGCCCCATGACCAACATAAAAAAATAAAAAATAATGGGAAGCTGTGGATGAATAAGATAAACTCATTTGGAAAGATGAAATGACAGGAATTTAGCAACCATGAAGATTGTAAAAAAAAAAATCTCTGAAGACCATGAAATAGGGCTGAAGACAGAGTTTCCCACATACTGGTGATGATGCTAAGGCCACAACCAAGGATGAAGCCATAAGGAATTTGTTTGAGAATAGAGATGAAGATCAAAGAAGCAACTAAAAACAGTGACATTGAATTTGTTCCCAGGGCCAGGGCACTCTAGTTCTGCTCTTCTTTGTGACCCCAAGAATAAAAAAGCAGACCCAAAAGTGAGATTGGGTTGCGGTAGTATGATGGTCAGTGAGCAAGAATGAAGGAACACCACAGGGAGAGGGACATGAAGGGGCTAGTCTGAACTATATGAAAGGAATAGACCTTGGGAAATAAATATTTATGTTTGGTTCTGAATTCCACTACTAACTAGAAATAGAACATGAAACAACTAATGGATTCTTGATTTCCTCATCAACAAAGAGATAAAAAATAATACCCACTTCACAAACTGCCTGTGAAATTTGAATTGCCAATGATTTAACATTAAGTGGGAAGATCAAGCTCAAATTACCACTGAGCTATCCCTCTTGCCAACCTCTTGCTTGGTTCATGTAGGACTGAAAACAGAGATGAAGTGGTCAGGCCCATTGTCAAATCTTCTGTGACAAACCCCTGAAACAAAATCAAAGATGCCATTTTTGCTCTCAAATATACAAAGCATAATCTTTTATTTTAATTCTATGATTTTGAAATAGGATATCTGGGAGGATTTTTTCAACACTAAAGAGAAAGATTTTTAAAGCATTTAGATATTAATTGGTTTTTGAAGTAAAATAATTTAATCCAGAAAAGAAATTGAAAAAATATCTTTTAAAACTACTTTCAGCCCAGTATCTCTCCAATCCCTTTCTAGGGTCTCCCTAAAATTTGCTTAGGTGAGAATATGCTTCCCTCTGAAAGGAAACCATGCTCAATAAAACCAAAAGTAAAGTTTCATGACTCCAGATCATTAGACAGAAACATCTTGAGCTATTTTTATGCTTCCTACTCAAATTTTAAACTTCTGATACTCTTCTGAAAGGTAACATTCTCAACTCCCACACATACGCCAATTTCCTTCTGGAGTCTCCTTCTGGAGCTTGGTTAAGTGTGAAAATGCTTGCTTCTCTTTGACAGAAATTGGCAGGTAATACTTAGCAAAACAAAACAAAAATGCCAGTATCAGTGCCTCATGTCTATCATCCTAGCTACTTGCAAGGCTGATAGATTAGGAGGATTGTGGTTCCAGGACCACACAGAAAGAAAAATCCAACATACCCAAGGAGACTTCCTCATCTAAGAGCCTAGAGGTCATGCCTGTCTCCCATCCTAGTTGCAGCAGGAAATTAGGAGATGTTGCCTAAGCATGTAACCTGGGCAAGCAGCAAGATCCTATCTCCCAAAGCACCAGTGCAAAAAAGGGACGGGGATATGCTTAGTGGGAGAGAACTTGCCTAGCAAGCCCAAGGCCCTGAGTGCAAACCCCAGTAGTACCAAAAAAGTTTTAGGCAGCATGTTAACAGTACATAGTCTGCAGTAAGTGATGTGCTAAGTCAATGACAGGTCTGTTTAAGGATTACTATCAAGAATGACACTGTCTTCATGAGGATTATAATATGCAAGAGTCCATACCTGTTTGGCTAAGTAAATGCAGCTGCATATTATGGAGAATTACATATTAATCAGTAGTAAGAGGAGTCAAGTTCATGGGGTTCTGAAGCAAAGTGTTATTTCCTACCTAAGTGGTTTGGGGACAAGCTAATTAACCTCTATGTCTCAATTTTGAAGTGAAATGTCAGAAATGTCTCTCCTAAAACACTGTGGGTGCCACCAAATTAAAGAAGCACAAAAAGCAGCAGTATGCCCTAGTAAGCTGGAGACCAGATGCAAATTAGACCTAAGATCAGTAGGCCTGAGTGGCTAGAGAATGAAATCAACAGCCTCAAATGGGAAAAGGCAACAGAAGTTCCACCAAGCAAGTCTGAGTTCAGTCTGAATAGACAGAGAGCTCTAACCAAATCCAGCTTTTACTCCAGTTTCCTATTTAAAGGCTCAAACATGATGGATACAGAGATCAACGTGCCCTTGAAAGGTTACAAGTTCCCATCACTACACAGATGGGGATGCTCAGTACCTTCCACCACACATTCCGACACCATGACAAAAACAACTCTGGAAACCCAAAATACATTTATAATCATCTCACATATTTGTAACACCCTGTTTCATCTTACATTTATGGTGCAAAAGTAGCAAAATTAAGATGAACTTTTTCTTGATAGAAGTATTATTTATCTTCAAATGACTTTATAGTGCTGAGGTACAATGATCTTATGAAGCACCACAGAATACCACTTAGGAATTACTGAATTCAACAACAGACATTGAAACAAATTCTAGATGCCAGGATCTATTTAACAATGAACTTTTTTTTAATTTTAGACTCTTTACCTCAATGACGTGTGACCAAAAATGCATTCTGGAAGTCAGAAGAACATTTGAGTCCTCAGTGATATTGCTGAGCTGGTTTGTACAGAGCGTATTACAACAAGCCTGTCATTAAAGGTCTTATCTTCCTTGGTTGAGAAGAGAAACTCATTTGTTTTCCGTTTTGAAGTTGTCGACACAAGTGTTTCCCATATATGTAAGGGCAATAAATCCCCGGAGCCTGGATATAATAGGATGCTGCTGCTGATGTTCATTTTTATAGCCATTGTGAAGGAAACAACTTATTTCCATATTCATTGATTCATTTGGAGTCCAGGGTGCCAGTGGGACTCTTAAAAGGAGAAACCAAATGTCTTCACATAATGTTAGGCTTCATTTGGCATAGGACTCCTCCATAAGCAGATATAACTCTAACTGGATTCCTGAAGAAACAGTATGATCAGCTTAGTTAAAGTAAACAGGTCAAGTATGGAGTGGTCCAAATAAATAGTAAACCAGTTCCTCCAAAAGCTTCTTTCCCTGAGGATCCAAGTTTCTGGACTTAAATCCTGCTTGCCCTGCAAGTGAAAACAGATGGGCATGGGTGACAGTTGCACAGAAAGGCCCTCCAGGGAGCTATAGAGAAAGAAATGAATCCACAAAGCACTGGGAGATGAAACTATCTTCAGTCTGAGATTCTTTATAAACCCCCTTCAAAGGAGGGATAAACCTGTTGTGCAACCCAAAGCTGAAGATAAAGATATTGGTCAAAGCTGAAATCTTATCCTCCTAGAAGAGGAGCCAACAGTTTCCCAGTGATTGTATAAGTCTGGATATACTGTTGCTTGTCATCCTGACCTAGGATAAGAGGGAATGCTAGATTCAGTCTTGCTATTCGGGTTAGAATATCACCAGGCTTGGTGAAAATCATTGTGTGAACTCAGCAAGGTAGCTGAAAAGTTCTTATCATTTGTCCTCTCCCCAGTGAAGGAAGTAGCATGCATTTTGGAATAAACGTATCTATTTCTGTTACCATTCAAATGCTTGCGTTCATGCAAAACCAAGTGATGCTAACTCCTAAGTGAAAAGAGCTTAAGATCCCTGTCCTTTCCACATTTTTTAAAAGATTTTATCCTCTGTTTAAAATGGTACAGTCACTGGTCCATCCACATGCTTGTTGTATGAGCCAAACAATATCATAGCAAAGCGGTAAATAGCTGTGGGACTTATTCAATCAGGGCAGTAACTCTAGGGTACACAGGCAGAGCTGGCTTTGACATTGATGAAACATTATAACCCATATGAGGAACTTCAGAGTTGCTAATGTGCTAGAATTCTAAAATTCTTCCCTTTGTTTAAGACATACTGGCTTCCCTCTCCTCACCAAAAAAAAAACAAAAAAACAAAACAACAACAAAAAGCAGTTGATGAGTACCTTTTTCATACCAGGCAAGTACTATATGGTCAAAATGCCAAGTTGAACTGAGAAGGAAAAAAAAACCTCTCTCAAAGAGCCTGGCAGTGGAGACAAATGAGTAAACAGATAAATATAGTTCTGTGAGATGGGCCACAACTGAGAAGTATGAGTCTGGATCAGAGAAGAGGAGAAAGCACATTCTCTCTGAGGGAACCAGCAGTATTCACAGGACCACAGCGTTTGTATCGGCATATTCGGAATAAATTCCTACCTTCCATAACAAATATACACCTGGCTGTATTCCAGAGCAGTAGCTGGGAACTGCTGTTCACAGATCTAAGAACAAAGGGCAGAGACAGTTCATACCAGAGGTGGATCAAATGTGAAAATCAAAGAAAGTGACATTCATAACTGTTCTTAAAGGGTGTGTGCAAGCAGAGTTATGAGAACAAGGTGAGGGATTGTGTGCAAGCAAAGAATCTGAGAAGCTCAGTGAGCTGGAGCACAGCCACAACAATGGCAAAAAGAAAGAAGCTTTGATAGCTAAGTTGAAGCAAGCCTACAAAGTGCTTGGAGGTGGGTAAGAAATGCATGCATGTTTGAACAAACCAAATGACCTTGGTTCTGGGGGGCCTAAAATTGTCCATGAAGAGTTAAGAAACCAGTCATCTGTATCAGAATAAAAAATGCTTCAGTTCATCTACCTTAAAAAAAGAAAGAGAAAGGAAAGGAGGGGAGGAGGAAAGGAAGACAAAGGAAGGAGGGAGGAACGAAAGAAGGAAGGAACAGAGGAAGGGGGAAGCCTCATTGACCTCAATTTTTCTCCAGCTTTTATTGCTGTCTCTAGTTCCATTTCAGTAAAACTCCTTGAAAGAGTTTTTGCCATCTTATTTTCTCATGCACCTATTCTGCTCCAATTTTTGTCCTGTCCTTCACAAAAGTAACTCCCACCGAGTTTACCTACTTCCTATACATTCATTGCCCAGTCCAGTGGCTAAGATTCAGTCATTGTCTTTCCCTTACCAAAGACCTTTGACTCAATAACACTGCTCTGGTGAGTCCTTTTCTGTGGATTTTTGTGGTTTATAATGTTCCCACCTGCAAATGTCATAATGCTTCAAAACTTCTCCCTTGGATCCTTTTCTAATTTTACTCACTTCTTTATGATGTAATTTGACTCTGCCGCTTTTTTTAATGACATCAATTAGTTGTGCAAGGTTTTTTTCATTTTAACAAGATCTCTGGCTTCAAATCCTCTCTATACCATCTATCATCTAATTTACACTGAATGTGAAACTGATTTTTTGCCTGAATAATTTCTCTTATCAGTTCTCAGGGTGGTAGTTTCAGCAAGCAAAACTTAGGGATGAAATAACTTCTTACCTTTCTTTTAAAGGAACTTGATGTTCTCATCTGATAATATGGCCCACTGTGCATTGAGGGCATCCATTATGACCCAAAGAATATGAGAAAAGTTATATGGCACTCTTGCTGCTGTTGTTGATACGTAACCAAGTTCTTTGTCAGCATCCCTGAAACACTACCAGGCTACTTTGTTAATGTACCACAAAGTTAATTTGGCTTTCTCTTACAAATAACTTAATACCTAACCCTAAATTAATTGCATGTGGAAGCATTCTACTCACAAATGTTCTATACAATGACCTTCACAGGCACACAGCTCTGCAAGGGGTAAAAGTGTGTGAGTCCCTGCTCACCTCATACAGGACAGTCTTAAGCAAGGATTCTGTAGAGTGTTTGAACTTCAGGAGAAAAAAATAAGTAGAAGAAAGCAATCTAGAATATTTTAGATTATTTTGTTAACTGGAGAAGGCTCTCATCATTCAAACAATATGAATGATCAGAACTTTAGAAAAATGCTATACAAGGAAACTCTTGGCTTCCCACCAACCCATCAATCTTCTCACCTATAATCTCTCCTCTCTGTGTTTTACTGGATGAGCTTTTCTCACCAACACCTGAAATGGGGAAACACTTGTGATTTCAGAGCTGACTCAATTCTTTGACTCATTCTTAATAAGATTCACAGTGAGGAGGACACACTGCCAATGGTTGTCATCCTGGTGGCTGCAGGTATGAAATCTAATCCTGTCAATGCTTGCCTGTCAGCAGGTGAAAACAAATCAATTACAAGGACAAATCAACTTACTAATAAAAGCAAATCCATCTCTCATGTAAAATGTTCTGTTGGAAACGAGTCTTAGGTCATTTTCATTCACTCACTGTGTTAAAGAAGATGAAATTACACTATCAGAATATATAACATAAAGTTGATCATTTAAAAAACTAAAGAAATGACTATACTCAGATGAAAAAAGTTATCATTAAAAGGAATCGCTCTTTGAACTTCATTAAAAGCAAAAATATCAGGATGATCACCTTCCAGTTACTTTCTTAGTGTGTGTGTTTGTTATTGGCAAAAATGAATTTTATTCCATTTCACGTAGACAAGCAGAAAGCCGCAGGGACAATTTCAATTCATATTCTGGGAAACCAAGAAATATACAAGTCAGCCATCTACAAATTGGTGATTAACAGGATGTCTAGACAGGTTTCATGAGCATTACATTATTAATTGAACATCAGTTTGGTTAATCACAATAGCAAAAGTAATTTTGGGAATAAATATTTTATGAATATACCCTTCAATAAAGCAAAAGTAAAAGGAGTTATTTTAATTAATTCATTTGTAATGTTGTTGGGATTATGGCTAGGAAATTGTGTTGGAAGGCCTGGAGAAGAATCTCATATTTCTATCATAGCATGTCTTCATGTTATTGTTTCCAGCTAATGGTAGAGTATGTCTCAATTTCCTGGCCAAAAATCCTTTTATGTCATCTTTTAAGGCAATATTAAGGCCCATTAGTGACCAATTGGATCTGACATGTTTTTCTGTAACTGTATATTGTTTTGTTATTTTTAAACTGTACGTCCTCACATTTCATCAGTAAAAAAAAAAAAGATCACTATACAGAGAGAAATATTATGATGTCACTTTGATCAAATTTCTTACACTTTGTTTCTGTCGATCAAATAACACGTTATTTTGGAAAGGAAAAATGAGTACATTGGTCAGTTCTCTATAGCACATAGAAAATGAGTATTTTCAGAAAATACTTTGCTAACTCAATATTTTTAACAAAATCCTTAGTTTTAAACTATAGGGAAGAAATACAAGTTATACCAAATGTAAGTAAACATGTGTATATATATATATACATATGTATATATACATATAACTGACTTACAATCTTTTGTCTTAATGTGAGTTCACCTATGATCATCTTCTTAGTCATTCCTCCTAATTTGCTCAATATCATGCCCTATTCCCAAACCTTTCCTTGAATTTCAGTATTCCTTCAATGATCAGGGTAATAAAGTCTGCATCTACTTTTCAATGTTAACCATATGGTCAACCTCTTTCTACTTTGCTTGGAAGAAAGTTAGTGTTTAAAAATGTAAGTTTTGGGCAAAGAAAATAAAATAAAATTTTATTTTATGTTGTAAAGATTCTTTAGAGGGTACTTAGATTTGCATCTTTAAGCATATAATGAAACAATTTATGAATGAGCTATTAGCAGTTAATACTTTCCAGCCAGTTACATCAGCTGGAAGGCAAAGTAAAAGTGAGTGCTAGAGATGTAGATTCAGACCAAGGCTTCCTTATCAGGCTAATATTTTTTTTTCAAGACAAAGTAACCTCCTGTTGAGTTCCTAGACTCAACATCATCAAATTAACTCTGCATATTGATATGTGAGAAGAGTATTTCAGCATGGCTGTGTTGCTCTCAAGGGGCCTTCTCATCAATCCCCTGGCTTTTCTTCCAGTAAATGCCAATAAACCAACCAGTATTTGCTGATGTACTTACCAATAATTGCTGATGGACCCATGAATGCCAAAAGAAATGAGCCAATATTAGAAAAAAAACAAAATATGTATCCCCTGTCAAAGAAATTAACACTGTGTTAATATATATTGATACACATATTAGACATCATTCGCATCTCAAAGGCACCAATAAAAAAATAAATAATTCGAGGAGGGAGGGAAGGGATGGTAGGGAAAAAACAAAGGAGGAGGCAGCAAGGCTCGATAGGAAATGTACTCATTACCTTGTTCATGTAACTGTAACCCCTCTGTACAGTATTTTTACATTAAAAAACAATAAATAAATAAATATTTCAAATAACAATTAGCCTACATTGTCAACATAAATGTGTACATAGAAGTGTTACATTTTCTCTAGAAAAGCATAAACAGTAGAAAATTAATATTCATGGTAGTATTGAAATATTATGAAGACCTTGAGTTGATAGCAGAAGATCCCTATAGCATTCAATCAAAAATTTTTGACATATCCATGGTCACTTCTCCCCTATCTAGATGAGAAAAAATGATAATTCAGGGGATTTAATTTAACTTAGTTGATGGATAAAAATTGGATTATAAAAGCCATCATGCCCAAAGCTATCTCTTACATAAATTAGTAGTACAACATCTTTTGTCTGTGTGCCAAACAAAAGAACTAGTTCAGAACTATATTTCCATTATAATGTGATCTATTCATTCCACCTTTATCTTTCTTCTTCCTTGCAGAAACTGAACAAGAGTACAGGTTATTTCAAGCACACTGGATAGGAAGGCATATTTCACCTATCAGCTGCAACTAGGTCTAGCTCTTTTAGTCTTAAAAGAAATCTTATTTATTAATGTTGATGTCACAAGAGCTCAAATCACTTCAGCTCTTTTAACTATTTTATAAACAAGATTATCTTTAAAATTAGTTCTACAAAGAAGTTCATACTCCTCCAGAGAGATATACAATATATTGCTCAAGTGATCAGACAAACTGCCCTAGCACATCTGATGTCCTAGGTTTAATCTCTCATACTACAAAAATATATAAGTATATATTATTTAATAAACAAGCAGTAGCCAAGTGCCAGTGGCTCACACCTATAATCCTAGCTACTCAGGAGGCTGAGACCTGAGGATTGAGGTGCAAAGCCAGCCCCTGCAGAAACATTTTTGTGAGACTCTGATCTCCAATTAACTACCAGAAAACTAGAAGTGGCACTATGGCACAAGTGGTAGATCGGTCACATTGAGCTGAAGAGCTGAGGGACAGCACCCAGGCCCAGAGTACAAGCCCATGACTGACAAAAAAAGAAAATCAATAAACCAATGAAAAAGAGATGAAACTTAGGAATGAAATATCACAACTTCTAGTCAGGCACCAGTGGCAGCCTCCTAGCTACTCAGGAGGCTGAGATCTGAGAATCGTGGTTGAAAGCCAGCCCGAGCAAGAAAGTCCATGCGACGCATCTCCAGTTAACCACCAGAAAACCACAAGTGGCACTGTGGCTCAAATTGCAGAGCTCTCACCTTGAGCTGAAGAGTTGAGGGATAGTGTGCAGGCCCAGAGTTCAAACCCCACTACCAACAACAAAAAGAAAAGGAGATATCACAACTTCTTTCCTATTTATGTTTCTCTAGAACCCTAAGAAAAAAATCACTGTAACAATATTTGACTGATACCTTAACATTTGTGGCCTTGGTTAGGCCTTGGTTAGTTTTTATGTGGCACTGAGATGCCAGCTGTAGCCTAAGCGGCAGCAAGAGCATCACAGCATAATGGGCTTAGCAATGACATTCATGTTATGGGTATTGAGAGGAATTACAAGCTCTCTGTGTTAGGTAGAACAAATTACAGATTATGCTATCTATTTTTAAGAAAATCAATACTCACATAATTTCAATTCCTGTGTATGTTTTTCTGCAGGAATTTGTAGATTAAAGTTTTAACTAATTATAGACACATGCGTGAATGTTTTGTAAGGTTTTTTGTTAGTTTTTTTCTTTTCGTTTACTATAAGCTGCCAAGTATAATACAAGATAAAAACAGTGATGCTAATCAAAATGAAAAGACAACACCAGCAAATTTTAAACTGCCCCTATAATTATTCAGAATAAATGCTGCTAAAATAATTAGGTTCTGCTTTAATAAAACATCTTTATAGTAACGTTGGAAAGATGTAAGATAGATATGTGCACATTATTTGGCTGATAGACATTTCCTTGACAATATTAAATGCCATTATTTAAAATTGTGAGAGGGATGGGTGGACCCACAACATGATTTCTCAGTTTCTGTCAAGTGATGTTATGATCATACATTTCATGTTAAAGCTTCAATTATTTCCTCAAATCACTTCAGAGAATGTAGTTTAAGTTGTACACATAGCCTACAATACAAATATATGAGAGGTAGAATAATGATCCCTACAAGGTGTCCACACTTGACCCCTGGAAACCTGCAAATAATTACTCATGACAAAGGAATAAATTAAAACTGCAGATACAATTAGGGACAATAATCATTTTTTGATTATTACACATTTTATTACACATTCCGTAAAAGGCTACAATAAAGTACCACATAACGACGTACAAATACAAAATCTATAGTAACTAAAGGAGTAGAAAAATCACTTGCTTTCCATAAGTCTCAACAAATAAATTCACTTACTACCATTCCAAAGAGAAAGGTGCATCTTATACTAGAAGACCGTTTAAATCATCATGAAATGGACTCCAGTCAAACCACACAATATATGCAGGTTTCTCTTTTCATTCGACTGTTCTGCATATGTTTTACAGGAAGGTAACTGAATTGGGATTCTGGAGTAGGTGATGGTTGGCCTGGGCACTTTTTTTTGTTAACTCTAGGAAAAGACTTTCTGAAGGCTATAATAAAGATATTCTGCATTGAGCATAAAAGAAAGAAAGAGGGGCTGGGAAGGTGGTCAGTGGTAGAGTGCTTGCCTTGCATGCATGAGACCCTGGGTTTGATTACTCAGCACCACATAAGCAGGAAAAAAAAAGCCGGAAGTGGCCCTGTGGCTCAAATGGTAGAGCACTAGCCTTGAGCTGAAGAGTAGAGGGACAGCACCCAGGCCCAGAGTTCAGGCCCCACGACCAGACCAAAAAAATAAAAAGAAAGAAAGAAAAAAATAACTTGTTAAATAAACTCAGTATCTTTCCTGAGAAAAACAGATATGGAGAGGCAAAAACCTACCCGTGTAACAAAACCATAGCTTCACAGATTGTGACACTGTGAGCAATATGCCATTAGAAAACATGAATAATTTATTTTTGCATTGGAGTTTTTTCTTCTAATATGAGTTATGAGTTCATAATATGAGCCTTATAGGTCTTGATGAAATAAATACACATGCCTCGTTTTCTTCTTTTTAGTGAATTCTGGATATACATGTGTTATTCTCCTTTGATGATAGTTTAGATTAAAAAGAACATATGACTCAATAATTTGAGAGAGACAGACTAAAATAAATTGAACCAGAAACAATTACGCTATTGATGGATTTGATGCATTCATATTCGTATTCTCTGACAAGATAAGAGATTATTAAATTATGCATGTAAAATACAATGAGAAAGAACAATAATCATATGGTTTTAAATATGAAGCTGTTATTTAGGGTTGTTCAGATGATGCAACATAATTCCTAGCACCATTAAAAGTAGAACAAGAGGACAAAAGAAAGAGAGACACATAGACAGCAGACTAAGGAACAGCAGCCCACTGTTGCTAACTATGAATATGAAGTCATGATGTATAAGCCAAAGAATGAAGACATGTATAGAAGCTAGAAAAAGAAAGGAAACCAATTTTGCTCAAACTCCCAGGACTCTACTTTCGTTGGCATCCTTCACTTTACCCTCCTGAAGCTCATTTCAGACTTTGGGTCTAAGTACTTTGAGATAGTAAATTTGTGTTGTTTTAAATGAAGAAGTTTGTGCCAATTTCTTCCAACATCAGTGTGAAACCAATGTAATAAAATTCTTGATTTAAACATATACACACTTGTGGCACACCCCTAAGGAAAGTGCCTCACAATATGAGCTAGTATATTTCGTATATATAATGTCTCAATTTTGTTAAAGCATCACAAACGCTTATCTTATAAAAATTGCAGTTAATATAACAACAAAAAAGTTTACCCTGTAAGTTTTCACATAAATTATTTTTTTAATTTTATTTTATTTTATTTGTGAACATACTGTACAGAGGGGTTACAATTACATGGGCAGGATAATGCGTACATTTCTTACCAAG
>NW_012267225.1:27218064-27231614 GCF_000151885.1 Dipodomys ordii
GGGGGGGGGAAGAGGGGAGAGCGGGAAGAATTGGGGGGGCAGGGGGAGGATGGGAAGGGAAGGAGAAACAAAGGAGCAGGCTACAATGCTTGATAAGAAATGTACTCATTATCTTGCCCATATAAATGTAACCCCTCTGTACAGTATTTTCACAATAAAAAAAATAAAAAATAAAAATAGGCTATTTCTTAAATACATTGTAGTATATTTAAATGACCCAACTTTATGTATTTAACAATTAAGCTTATGGATCATAATAGTGTCTGATATATGGATCATAATAGTGTCTGATATATGGCAACTATTTGAAAGATTGGGAGGAAACTGTTCAAAAAGTTATGGTCGTGGGATCTGAAGGCATTTCTTCTGTCTGCAGCCAGTTTAGTGGGCCAGGTTTGGTAGAAATCAATCTGAAGGCAATTTTATGCCTTCTCCCACTGTCCCTTTGGGCACACTCTATGACTTTGTTCTATCTCTGCTTTTGGATCATATTTCAGGCTGAATTTGTTTCTCATTTGGCCCCTCATAGATAATAAATTGCCCCATCCTGGTCAATGTAAACTCTAACCCATTAAAAACTGCTCCTCAGCTGAGCCTGATTTCAAGATGCAGAACTTCAATAAGAAAGAGGGAACAGAGCTACTTTCTCCTAAGATGAAGTAAAAGGAAGAATCATCAGATAAGAAATGAGTGGAAGAAGGCTTAAGAGGACTGGGTTGATCGATCATCAGGGAGGGCGTACTCTCTGGGTATGACTCTTCCCACAGGCTGATATCCTCATAGGTGTGATTTTATGAGTTCTTTATAACCCCCCTCCCACTTTTTGCCACATAAAGGAGTCTCATCTATTTCTCTCAATTTTCAGTCCCCTGACTTGTCATTTAACATCTTTTGTTCCACTCACTTTTTGTACCTAAAGTACCAACATCCTTCTTCTGAGGTTCTATATCTGGTGGGAAGTCCTCTAAGATGGAGTCCAAATTCAGAGCACCACAGGGAACTCAGTTGAGAGACTACTGAGAGCCCTCATGTGCATCCCTGAGCTGCTATGCCCACTTGGCCCTGCCTCTTCAAACTCTCAGCCAAGAGTCCACTAGCCACAGCCCCTTGCAGTGTGACTCTTCCAAGATGATGCCAAGTCCCCATTTCCCCCCCAAAGTATAACATCAAGTTCCTCCACAAGTTCTTCTTTGAAGCAGCACCTCACTTGGATTGAGATGAAGGGAGGTATCCAACAGATAGAAGGGCTGTTCAGCACACAGCTAGCTCCCTCTGTCAATCCGTATGACCTCACTTCCTAATCTCTCAGCCTCTAAGAGCCTCATGGTCTTTCATATACTTTTGGTAAGGATTCGAATCTCAGATCATAATCCATATGTGCCATTGGAACCCCCGAATATGTTGTTCTCTGTATTGGGAACTGTTCTTTGACACTGGACTATTTATAGCTCATGAGTCCTGGCATACCCTGGGAAGAAGTATGGGAGTTATGAACAACTAACTTACAGTTTAACAGAGTGAATAACAGGAAGCTGCAATATGTGTTGTTTCAGAAGTTGGGGTGGGGGTGATAAGTGAAGTAGGGGGGGGTGGAGAGAGAGAGAAAGGGTGGGCAAAAACAATCATAATCTTTGATGTACATATGTGAAAATAAAACCAGGCAACTTGAGGGGATGGATGGCATTAGGAGAGATGGGTGAGAACAATGAGAGTGGTGACGTTGATCAAGATGCACTGTTCACATGAACCGCTTTGTTAAAGAGCAACAGCTTTGTACAACTACTTAAAGATAATGATTTTCAAAAGAAAAGGGAAAAAATTACAAAAAGAGTCACACACTAGTGGCTCATGCCTGTAATCCTAACTACTCAGAAAGCTGAAATGGGAAGCTCACAGGTCGAAGCCATCCCTGGGAGGAAAGCCTGTGAGACTGTTCTCTCCACTAAACTACCAAAAAAAAAAAAAAAGCCAGAAGTGGAGCCTGTGACTCAAATGGTAGAGCACTATCTTTGAGCACAAAAGCTTCGGGACAGCACCCAGGCCCAGAGTTCAAGTCCCAGGACCAATTTTTTTTAAGATGCACTGTACTCATAAGCTGATATGAATTGAAAAAGATTGTACAAATTCTTAAAAATAATAATAATAGTAATAAAGAAAAAAGAGAAGTTTTCTTTACAACATTAATTTATATTGAGGATGGGGGGGAACAGATTTTAAAAATGAGATAAGGCTATGAAGACAGACCACAATAGCTATCCAGGTGGCTATTTCTAATATCTATCAAAAACAATTTTAGAGTAGACTAGATTCATTGCCAATTTGGTCCTCCAGGAATTATAACATGCTTGACTCTGTGGAATAGAAATCACCACCTCAGTATAATATGAAAAGCTTTGTCTGTACCCTGTGTTTGCATTTATTTTTTTAACTGTTTGGATCCAAAATATAAATTGTCTCTCTCCTTCCCTTCACCAATGACTAATGATCACAAAATCAATGCATTTTCATATGATGTAATTAACATACCAATTGAGTAGTAAAAAGAATTTTTACTTTCAGAGCATTTTCAATAATTCAGTAGATAATCACTATTTAATTTCTAAGTAATGCATTTCTATTTTTTTGTAGCTAGTAAACATTAAAATAGTTGTGGTAATGATGCATGTAGTACAAATTGTTCTGTAAATAGTCAAAACCTAAAAAATGTGTTGACTTATCTGGGCTGATTTATTAATACTAACGTCTAAAGGAACTATCTAGAATATTTCACATCTTGTCAAGTGACATAGAAAGGAAAGGGCTCTTTAATAATCATAGATATTATTTTAAGATATAAACTTACATATTACTAATACATATTCTTCCTATATATCTATTGGATTACATATTTATGAATGTTTGGCATATATTCTTGCTTTTCTGTTTTGTTTTGTTTTTTGTTTTTTGGGAGAGCATGATTTCAACCACAGCAGGTAACCCCGGGCCTGTAGCTGCTACTACCTTGCACTGTCTCAGAAGGGCAAGGACATGATTGGATTGGATTATGGATCCTTTGCAGGGGGGGAGGAGAGCGGGGCAGGCATTACTGGGGTTTGAACTCTGGGCTTCACACTTGTTAGGATGGTGCTTTTCCACTTGAACCATGGCATTTATTCTTACTGCATGTATTTTTTCTTGCAGTTGGTTGGGTTTGTGTTTGCCTGTTATGTGATCAGTATTTCCATGGAAGAAGAAGATACCTGTAAGTATTGTTCAGCAATTTGAAGGTTCGTTTGTCTGACCTGCTGCTCCCAAAGCTAATCATTACAGAGCTGTGAAATCTTTCCTGTTTCGAATCTGAAATGATTGATCCCAGCACAGTAACATTGCAATCAGTCACTGACAAATTAGATTGCACAAAAGTAAGGACACACTAAATACTGATACTCCTGTCCTGAGTTGTACGGGAGCATCACAGACTTGCAAGCCTGAGGATTGCTGTCATGTCATGCTTCGGTAACTCTTCAGCAGAGGCCTAAGCAGCTTATCCAGTTGCAGAGTTTTGAAGTCCATCTAATAGCAATAACAGCAATACAATGTATTATATATAGCAAGACCTACATGAAAGCTACATAAAAAGCTAGAAAAAAGTTTTAAAAAATATGATTTTCAAGATGAAAAGCAAAAACACAAGATATATTAAAATGAATTGTGCAATGTCTAGGAGATAAGCCATATTTTAATAACCCAAAAATGAAATACATATTATAACCTAAAGAATATGATAAAGATTTAACCACATAATTCAATTAAGGACTTTTGTTAAACATTTGCCTAATGTATAGACACTTTCACATTATTCTCCTACAGATTTTTGAACTATTCTCCTACAGTTAGATAAAACATACCTGTCCAAAAAAGTTTTGGAGATTTGGTTTTATCATGTAAATTGTTGCTTGAATTGTCCAAACTGGACCCTTTGACATAAATGAGATGATATACCTAGTCATTTTAACTTCCTTTTAGAACATGATTACAAAAAGATCTGATGAATGTTCCCCATGAAACAGACATAGTATGATGGAGGAAGTGGAATCCAGTTAACAATGAAATTTTGCCTCAATTTACTTGTCCAAATTTAAGAAATAACAGACTTGAAATATAATGTATCTGGCAATTAAAACATGCAAGCATAAAACATAAAACGCTATGTTTTCTTAATAATACTTGAACCAGAGTTTTTAACATTTCAAAAGTACAATTGTAGGCAGGACACCAGTGGCTCATGCCTGAAAGAGACTGAGATCTGAGGATCATGGCATGAAGCTAGCCCAGGCAAGAAAGTCCAGGAGACTCTTATCTCCAATTAACCACCATTAATAATAATAATAATCTAGGTGTGGTACTGTGGTTCAAGTGATAGAGCTCTAACCTTGAGCAATAAAGCTCAAGGACAGCACCCAGGCCCTGCGTTCAAGCCCCAGGACTAGCACTCAAGAAAAACAAAGTACAGTTGTAATGCCAACACAGTGCACTTTGAAGTTAACTTCTAAAATGATATTTCCACAAGTTCCCTAATGAGTTCCATGATCTGACAAAGTTAGTGTATAGGATGTCAGCAGCATGCTTCAACAGCCAAGATAGATGCATAGCCAGAAGCAACTGGTTGAATATGAGTGAATTTACCAAGAACTCAACTTTAGAGAACTTAGTGGAAATTGGGACTAAATGAGGATTTTAAGAAATTTATGCATTGATAGCTTATCTGAACCCCATATTTCTCAGTAGTTATCTCTTACCCCCCCCCACACACACACAACCCCTGTAAGGGGAAAAAATCTGATATTCTCTTCTGTGAATTGGCATCAAAAAATGCCAATATTCAGTCAGTTTATTGTGGAAAAAGAACCAGAGTACTTGTAGTCTCCTTATATCTACTAAAATAAATAAGCTTAGTTTTTTTCTTATGATTTTAAAAAAATTATCTTTAAGCAAGTGTAAAAAGAGGTTTTAATTCAACATGTCATTTTACAACTACAATGCATCTTGATCAAAATCACCCCTCCATCATTCTCCCTGACTTGACCTAACCCCACCAATTCCATCAAGTTACCTGGTTCCATTTTCACATATACATTGAACACTCCAACTTTATTCTCCCACTCTTCCTCTCATCTTTTGGGAGACTTTGGATGTGAAGTAACGCCAAGAAACATAAAATGATATGCAGAATGAGAGATTCATCTAAAACAGGCAAATATTTTTTATCTTCTTTTAGAGCAGTTTTTATAGATTGTACTGAACTCAAAGATTTTGTATTCCCATGGACTTTAATACCTTTAATTAAGTTAAGGCTCTCTACAGAAGTCTCTGAATCAGCTATTTTAATGCCTATCAAACTAGGAATGAAGCGGCTGCTTGCAGCTTATTCTATTAATGGTGTAATTTTAGTGTTTGTTATTAGTGCCATACATTATGCTACTGAGAGATATCTAGATATAGTAGCTGTATTGACATCAATTCTAATAATACTTAGAGTCAAACAGAGCCTTGGGTACTCAAAACAAAGTAAATATGCCCAGCTTAACTTGATAACCTGATGGAAGAGAGATGCTGATGAAAAGTAATCACAAGCCTTTTAGTGGGATAATTCTCAATGGAGGGCAATTTTACATTTTTATTGAAAGAAGCAAGAATCAAAAGTGCAGAGGTAATTAAATTGTCTCTGGGTCTTCAGAAGACAGATGTGAACAAAAACGTAATGTCTACAGCCAATTGCAATGATCTCATAGACCAGGACAGTTTGTGCCAATGCTTAGCTTTTAGGTGCAATAATGCACTGCCCTTTGAATATGACATTAACCAAACCCACAGTTAGAAAGATGTGTCCGCTGAACTTTTTCGCGAAATTTACACACAGCATGAGAAAACAATACTGGTAGCTTTTCAATTTGGCTGAGTATACATCTGGAAAGCTTATTCTGAAAGGTAACTGCAAATATAATGTACTGTCACAGTACTTTGGCAGACAAAGTACCATTTATTATTTTGATTCCTATTTGAACTCATGAAAATCTCCGCATTATTCAAAATGCAAAGTTAAGCCTTGTTGGTGGGCTGAAAACTGTCAGAAGCCTTAAAAAGTAATAAAAGTCCCCACTCCCTTCCTCTACACTGTGTAAGTGCTTCTATGGAAATAGCATTTCTGACAGACATTTCTGAAGGATAAAAAATACTGAAGGAGACATTCATTTCCAGCCACCCAGCTATCCTAGTTACCTCTCAGCCTCTTTGCTAACCATTTCTTACAAATATTTAAAAAGCTGACAAAAAGCAGAGTGCTGGGATAGTAGGGGAGATGTCAATGGCTTTTATCATTTGTTCTTATTAAAAATCCAATTTATATATCTTTCTTCCATTATTTCTGTCTTTTTATATATCTACCAATCCCTGCGTGCACTTTCGAGAGACCAGGATCTCTGAAATCTATAATCATAAAAACCTGTCCATGTCTCATTTGGAAATCATCTGCTATCTGCTGAGAATGAACTTTCTGGCTTGTTACTATCTTGTCAGACTTAATAAAAGGAATGTTTTTAATCCAAAGAAATGTGGAGGCAAAGCAGGTACACTAAAAAGCAGTGGTTAGCCTGTGAAAACCCTGCCAGGCATATTTGGAAGATCTATTCTATTTCTCATATTAGTTTGCAGCTTGCTCCCGAGACATTTATTTTATGTCACAAAATCTGATCTGGGTTGTCTAGGTTGAATGGTAGGGGGAAAGGGTACATTGGAAACCTTAATAATTTTTTAAAGGAAATAGACTCTTTGGATTTCATATAATTCACATTGCAAAACTCAAAGTAAGTTTCCATACGAGCATTTGATCCTTGTTAGTGTGCCTTGAGGGAACTACCCTGTGAGGAATCATAGCCATTAGTAAAACTTTTCCTAGCCCTACTGTCCATGAAGTTTCCTGTTGGCTACTGTTTAAGTAAGTCCCTGTGTACCCATAAGTTCCTTTTAGAAGAGTTAAATTGGGTTGCCATAGTAATGGTGTGAGCTGGGATTTTTTTAAACTCTTATCTTTTCCCAAAAAAAAATTTACTATGGAAGCTAATAATAATGGAACAGAAACTGATGGGCTTGAATGTCGATTTCCAATTTGCGTTCTTTAATTTATAATGTCTGGAGAACTCTTAGAAGTAAGATGATCACAAAGCAAGGTCACAAAGCACTGGAAAGGGTCATAGCAAAAGCCTGGATGGTCCTCAGAAAAGAAAATTAATTCACTTCTTTGGACCTCCTATGTTGTATGGATATTTGGGGCAGAAGGCCAGGAGAATATAGTAAGAATGGAAGATGGAGAAATGTATGGGACTTGAATGCGGATATTCCTGAAGTTGTACTCGGCATTCAAAGAAATGACAGTGCTTTTCCACCTGAGGTCAGGAATTTATGAGTTCTCAGGATGCATAATTGTCATTTGGCAGCTATAATACCACATATACTTAAACAGACCCAAGGGCCTAGCAAAGGTAAAAGGTGAATGTGATCTTCACTTTCTATGAGTGATACAAAAATAAGTTGAGAACAATTTCCAAGATACGGGTAGGGTCTGCTGTGTGCCCTTCAACTGAGAAGAAAAAATAATGGTACAGAATAAAAGATGAGAAATTAGGGACCCAGATGTGAACACAAGGGAGCAGAATAAACAATAAGAAAAACATATACTTCACATTTGTAGTTACTTGGATTTCAAGTAGTGGGAAAAATGCACTGTGAGGATTTTATGAAGATCCTGAGCAATGGTTTTTCTCTTGGCTCTTAGTAATAAAACTTAGGAGCCAAAGGAAAATGAAGGCAACAGCATTCTGCCAATGTCCCCATGTTTTGATTTTAAATTCAAATTCAATATCCTAATCTCAATCCTCTTCCCAATTTTCTTCATCTTCCCACATACCTCTTCTGCCAGCCCCACTGTGTGTATACTGAGCCCCTCCCCATTGTGGGCATACTAATAACCTATTTCTCAATGTTACTGAGATGAGCAGATCACACCTGCCCTTATGCAACTTGACAATGTTTCACTCAAGCCAGCCACCCTACAACACCGCCCTCTTAAGTTTTGCTACTCAGTACCTTCTCTGGGTCTCCTGCAAATGAATTCTTTGAGTTATCAGTGCCTTAGAAAGGAAAATTCCTTTCAGGGAAATTAGAATTCCCTACCCATGTTTTAATAATAAGCAATTGAACCCAAAGATCTGGTATGGCTCGCATCAGCCTTCTCTTCTGTCCCACATCCTTAGCACTAATACCAGAGAAAACAGAAACCAGCAACACAACCTCCTCCAGTTCCCAGGCCTCAGCTCTCCAGAGAACCACCTATATCTGTCCATAATGATCGTCTTTCTGACATAGAAAAAGAGGCTTCCTTTCATTTGGAAGGATTCTGTGGTTTTTACCTTCTTCCCACTGACATACTAAGGTTGCTTGCTCCATTAATAATTCTTTCTCTTACCCATCCTGCCAGCTGCCCAGTTTCTACACCCCACTGCCTCTTTTACCCTAGCTCATAAGCAATGTCACAAACTTTGAAAAGAAAGAAATGACTTCCAACTCCTCACCTGGTTTATATTTAACTTCATTGTCTCTTATGTGTCTTCCCTTCACACCCAGACATTTCAATATAGTACAAAGAGCCCTCATTTTCTCAATTCCCATTCACTACCCATCTGCTGCAGTCAGACTCTCTGTCTGTATCATCTCTGAAAACCCTGACTCAGAGACCAGCCATGACCTTCCAGTTGGCAAATTTTCTTAGGTTTGACTAAGGTTCATTAGGATTGATGGTTTTTGGTTACTATTGGCTGCTTCCTCCTTCAAAATGTTTCTCCTCTGAGTTCCTAGGAAATCAGATCTCTTGAGTTTTATCAGGCATTCCCATGTCTTCAGCAGCAGGTTTTACAAATTAAAAAGTATTTCTAAATGTTTATGCAAATGAATCAAATTGTGAGTGCATATACAGCTAACAAAATCTGAGGCATTTCTTCTAGCTACATCCAAATTGATAATTTATCAAGTCCCTAAAATATTAACTAGCCACCTCTGGTATAGATCTTATATTCACACTGTTATACTAAGTATTTTAAGATCTGACAATAAAACAGAAGACTTTAAAGACAAGACAATAAAAAGAGATGTTTATGCCTTTTAGATAACAAAATGGCACACAATATTTTCCAAATCTATAGTCTTAGACTACATATTTCAATTTTTATGAAGTGCTGATTTTATAATTCTGTTGAAGAAATGTCATACAAGTAACCAGCAATAAAAGGCAGAGATAGAACACTTACCTTATGTCCTTTATATTAAGAACTTTACTGACCACAAAACGTAATGAATTAGTGTTCTTTCTGGGAGCAATATTTTACACTGGAGCCCATAAGATGTGTTTGGGAGTATTCCTAAGACTTGAATGGAAAACTGTATGAGACAAAAGAAATCTCTTTCTCCCATCTCTCCTTTCTCTCCTTTCTCTCTCTTTTCTTTTTCTTTCTCTTCTTTCTCTCCCCTGACAGTAACTTTAAAAAAAAGAAGCAGAAATTCTATATTACAGATCCTGATACATTTCAAGGACGTTTTTCCTTGCCACAGTTCAATCAACTGCAAACTCTCAATGCTTTCCAACTCTTACTCATCCAGCACCACCTTCAGAAATTACCTAATAGATGTACTCAAGCTTGTGTCAGACTCGCTGGTGAGTCACTACGGCCATTTGTCCTTCTGCCAGACACACAGCCATTCCATATGTCCTAGCTGCTGTGCCATCAGGTCTCCCATGAGACTGGATTCTAGAATATGGATTCCAGACTTGGCCTTTAAATACCTTCCACAGTCATCAAAGTTTTAAAAACAATGGGGGAGCCACAGTGCCCAAGCAGACTGAGTCTTTTGAGTTATTGCTTGGTAGAAAATTGATTGCATAACTTGAGAGGAAGATGCTAAGTGTTTGGGGGACACTGATGAGCATCCAAAAGGCCTGTCATGGCAGAGATCCCAGATGGGAGGTCCTTGAATCAAAACTTGTACAGTTCTTCTGCCACACAGCAGGGAATGGAACATTTGAGAACTCAACAAACAGGAATGTCCCTGTGCCTCCAGAAGGGCTCTTCGCAGAGATAACATTTAACTAAGAGCTAAAGAAGGGAAAGGATTCTGAGTGACAAGGCTGGGAAGAGAGCATTCCTGGCAAAGGAAACAGTAAATGCATAGAAATCATTTCTTGGAAGAGGCTTCTAGCTGAAACAAAGGTGGTGACACCGGGAACCCCTTCAATACTGACTGCTCCAATTGGTCAATCAGCTAATCTGGGATTTCCTCTCTTTGGAGAGCGAATTAAAAGGAAGATTGTGTCAGATGCTTCACATTAAACCCTTCATTGAGCAGGATAGCTATAGGAAAAGATGAAAATCGTACCATTATATTTACACATAGGAAAAAGTCTGAAGTAGACTTGTAACACTTCCTTTCTATCCTAAGGCTTCATTTTCTGTTTATTTATTGATGTATTTGTTTTTAGAAAGTAAATGAAATCTTTTTTTTTTTTTGGTCATGGGGCATGAACTCAGGGCCCAGGTGCTGGCCCTGAGCTCTTTTGCTCAAGGCTAGCACTCTACCACTTTGAGCCACGCCACTACTTCCAGTTTTTGAGTGATTAATCAGGCATAAGAGCCTCACAGGGACTTTTCTACCTGGGCTAGCTGGCTTCAAACCACAATCCTCAGGTCTCAGCCTCCTGAGTAGCAAGGATTATAGGCATGAGCCAGCTATTTTGTTTTTTTTAAGGAAGACAATGATTCCTATAGTTACTAGTCCTATTATGAAAGTCAGAACACAATATTGATGTTTTTCTCCTTACTTAAACAATGGCAGGTGGAAATCAGAGGAGGTTCCCCAGGAGTTTCTCCCTGAGCATTATGATGTCCATGAGCAGACTATTCCTGTGTCTACTCAGAGTTCTCAATCATGATGCAATTTCTTAATGTGAACAATTTGTCTTCATGTAACTGTTTATGCTTATATTCTAAACTGAAAGTTTGGCATTCCATCTATAAGTCATTTTAGAGATGGTTTTTGTTTCTTGGGATAAAATGTTCATGAAGTAATATCACCATTTTACATTTGAAGTATGCAATCCAGGAGCATTAAGAACATTCACAATTGGGTTGTATGACCATCACCACTGTCCATTACCAGGACATTTTCAGCAGCCAAGCAGGCCCTCATATCTGTTTTAGTCAGCTTTCTGTCACTATAACAAATGCCTCAAACAGTCACCTTATTTGGGTTATTTTGGCTCATAGTTTGAGAGATGGCCCAGCCCATTGCCATAGTTAGGTGACATATGATAGTGGCAACATGTAACAAAAGCATACACCTTATAGCTAGCATAAGAGACAGAGGGAATGAAGAGAGAGAAAGAGACAGGAGAGAGAGAGAAGAAAGTGTGTGTGTAACTGGAGGCCAGGCTCCCACAATCTCCTTCAGGAGCATATCCCACTTCCAATGACCTAAACCATCCCGCTATGCTTCTAACATTGTCCAAGAATACTAATATGGGGACTAAGTCTTTATCACTTAGGATTTGGGTGACATTCCAAATCTAGACTATAGAAATATCCTTTAAATAATAATAGCTCATCCTCCCCCTCCTTTTTACTTCTTATAAATTCTCTTCCATTTTCTAGCTCTGTGGAGTGTTTGTTTTAGGCTCCTCATAAAAGGGAATCTCACAATACTTGTCCTTTTTGATCTAGCTTATTTCACATGCCATAATGTTTTCAGGGTTTATCCATGTTATACTAAATGCCAGAATATCAATTTATTTCATTATGTCTTCAATTAATGTTTTATCTATTTTAACTCATTTTAAACTCCTTTAAATTATATTCTATTTACCGCTTTAAATTTCTTAAACATTTGCTCCCCATTGAATTAATTGTAATGTCACTCTTTTGAAACTCTTCAATTATTCATCTGAATAAACAGAATACTTATGGATTTTAAACTTAATTGGATTTTAAACTGTTCCAACATATCAAATAGATCTAGTAAAATAGCCTTATATGTAAGTTAAGTCTCAAATTTTCTTTTTTTTGTAAGTCTCAAATTTTCTTAAACATCATATAGATTTAATGGAATTGCCCCATGTCCTTGAAATTAAAATCACACTAATCTAATCTAGCTAAAGTTTTTGAATTGGTTTTACAGGTTAATCTGCAAGATCTACCATAATATGTCTTATTAAGAACTACAAAAAAATTAAAAGCTATTAAGACATAAATTATCTCAATGTTGATTTTTTAAAACCCTAGTTTATAAGAGTATTAATACTGTGGGACTGGCTTACTTTGTTCTTTCTAGTCAGAAACACACTTCTCTGATAAATAAGTATCTCAAACAAATTGAGACTACTACCTGTTCAGAAACTTTCAAATAGGAAGCAGGACCTACATTTCAAGAAGATTATACTTTTCTTCTACTTGCCTTAAAAGCAGATACACATTTGCGCCACAAGAGTACATACATCTCTTTCCAAACCTTTCAGACATGAGTAATAGAGTATTCACAGCGTCTGGACTCTAATGTCATCGAATTTGCATAGAGAGGGTCCCCTTTCCATTAGTTTCACTAGTTAGTTCTTTGGAGCAATTTACTGTCTTCTTACCTACCTTAACAGACACTTGGTTAACATTCCATTTGTTTCTTTAAACTTGATGGTGTTTTGTATTCCTTCCATATTCTAGGTGGGTGGCCAACTCCTGTAGGCATTTCAGTGTTTGACTAAGCTGTTTCCCTGGCATCTTTTCTTGTTCTGAGGTCATCAACCTGTCTAAATATGAAAGCATTTATAGTCTATAGTCCAGATCCAACACACTATTATTTATTTTAGATGTTTAGACAGCCTTAAATTGTTACACTTTCATAGATTTGGTGATTTATTCACTCAAGAAAGTTATTGGGTTATGCTGACATGTTTGGTTTAAATCTCTTTAAACTTTCTGTATACCTACTAAAAGAGAGAGATAAGTAGAGAGAGAGAGAGAGAGTGCCAGTCCTGGGATTTGAACTCATGGCCTGGGCACTGTCCCTGAGCTATTGTGCTCACTGTAAGCACTTTAGCACTTGAGCCATAACTCCATTTCCAGTTTTTTTTGGTTAGTTAGAGATAAGAGTCTCATGGAGTTTCCTGCCCAGGCTGGCTTTGAACCATGATTCACAGATCACAGTCTCCTGAGTAGCTAAGATTACTAGCATGATCCACTGGCATCCTGCAATTTTTTCTTAATATTATTGGCAGACTTCTTATAAGATCACAAGGACACAGAGATAAATAAAATATAGTGCTTTCCCAGGAGATCTTAAGATGTTTACATAATTTCAGAATAGTGAGCTGTGGGGAACAGCTTATAGAAGGAATCAGATGCACAGAACATGGATGCTCCAATCCCAGGTGATCATCACATTGCCAGGAGGAGAGCAAAGGAAGCACATTTTTTTTTTTT
>NW_012267225.1:27231664-27233094 GCF_000151885.1 Dipodomys ordii
ATATTCCTCCAGCAGTGTTCTTTCCGTTGAGGAGCGTTTTTGCTATTCGGGGTCTTTTATTGTTCCATATGAATTTTTGGATTGGCTCTTCTATTTCCTTGAAGAATGAGGTTGGAATTTTGATAGGTATTCACATAAATTATTTTAAAAAAACACTAAATTAACAACTGGTTGAAGAACCCTGATATAATTCACCTACAAGTCGCTAATAAGCCAGATACTAGTGCTTCATGAATGAAATCCTAGCTACTTGAGAAGCTGAGATCAAGAAGATTCCAGCTCCAGCTCCAGAACAGTACAAGCAAGAAAGTCCACAAGACTCCATCTCAAGGGAAAAAGGCTGGGTGTGGTAGCATGTGCCTGTCCCACTAACTAGGAAAGGAAGTCAGAATTGGGCAGCTTTTTGACCCAAGCATGCAGCTGGGCAGGAAACAAGATCCTATCTCAAAAGTACCCAGTAAAGAAGAAAAAGTGCTGAAATGGCATGGCCAAATAGTAGAATGTGTCTGCCTAGCAAGCCTGAAGACCAGAACTCCAACCACCAGTACCCAAAAAGAAAAAAAAAAAGTGACTGATAAAACATGAAAATAGGTCAGGTGCTAGTGACTCACACCTATAGCCCTAACTACTCAGGATGCTGAGATCTGAGGATCATGGGTGGAAGCCAGCCCAAGCAAGAAAATCCGTGAGACTTTTATCTCCAATAAACCACTCAGAAAAAGCCAGAAGTGGCATTGAGGCTCCAGTGGTAAAACACTAGTCTTGAGAAAAAAAAGAATCTCAAGGACAGTGCCCATCCCTGGACACACACACACACACACACAAACACTCTCACACACACACACAGAGAGAGAGCATGAAAATGTTTCAAATAAAATAAAATTGGAAAATAAATTAATGAATAAAGAGATATAATTTTGATTTATTGACATATATTTAACTGGCAATTTCCTCTGCTACTAAGGGTCTGGCCAAAATAAGCATTGTTACTATGATGGTAGGGTAAGATGTACTATGAATTTATTTTTTGTTGGTTTTTAACCGACATATAATTGTGTGTTTTTATTGTACCAAATATTTCAAAACAGCTACATGGCAGGATTTTGAATGTTCTTGCCATAGGAGAAAATGGTATAAACGTCTTTTGAAAATCAGTTCAATAATATGTAAAAATAAATCAGAAATAGTTAATGGTACTTTTTACAATGATCTTTCTATATCTGGGAATAAGGTCATTAAAATAAGGTCATTCTATATCTGGGAAAAGGATTAATATCTGGTATCATATTACTTAAAATTGGAAAATGACTTAATAATAAGTTATTTCCTAAGATATAGAACCAACCCAGATGCCCCTCAGTAGATGAATGGATCAAGAAAATGTGGTATATATACACAATGGAATTCTATGCCTCCATCAGAAAGAATGA
>NW_012267225.1:27237457-27274853 GCF_000151885.1 Dipodomys ordii
TGGGTCCGGTCGTGGGGCCTGAACTCTGGGCCTGAGCGCTGTCCCTCAGCTCTTCAGCTCAAGGCTAGCACTCTACCACTTGAGTCACAGCACCACTTCCGAGTTTTTTCTTTTTTGCTTATGTGGTGCTGAGGAATCGAACCCAGGGCCTCAGGCATGCACTCTACCACTGAGCCAACTTCCCAGTCCAAGGAAGTACATTTTAAAAACCAAAGAAACAGTTTTGAAGTTACAAAAGCTTGGAGAAACTGTAGAATATTCCAGAAGACCTGGGGAGAGTCTGGATCACTTGTGAAGTCATAAATAGTTGAGTTTGTTTAATTTACTAAGAGAATGGTAGGTCAGCCTTTGAGGCACCTTGGATTCTGTTTTATACCAGTAACTTCCTACCTATTTTATATTTGAAATTCAGACAAAGTCAACATTTATAGGCACACACTGGTGAATAAATTGTTCTTCTAACAAGAAATGATGTTTCCAAATGGTTAGTTCTCACAACGTACTCTCACTGAGCACAGAAGTGTATGCACGCACACGCATACACACACACACACACACACACACAGAGAGAGAGAGAATGAGGGCAGTGCTGATAACTTGTCACTTCTGTATCCACTCAGGTCATACCACATGTAATGCTTTGCCAGATAATGTGGAGCAAATGAATAAATTTAATGTTGGGAATGATTTGCTCATATTCCATTTTCTTGGAACAATAATTCATAGAAAGAGGAAAAGATTTAGAAAAGAAATCTCAGGGAGGAAATGACATTAAAAATGAAGATTGTCTTAGCCAAGAAGTATTTGTCACTTGATTTATAGTGCAAAGGAAAACATAAAAAAAGAATAATGAAAAACTGAATTGGGAAAAGCTGAATAACTATTTTTAAAAAGATGCTACATGGAAAAAGAATTCATCTAGGACTGTTTAGACAGATTCTCAGACTGGTTTCAGCCTTGTACCATTTTGAACATGATTTTTCCTTTCTATTCTGCTTCATTGACCCCAAAGAGAGTCTGCAAACTCATCATCCCATTATTTAGGCATCACATTGTCTTACAAAGTTTTAAATGGGAAGAACCTGTCAGCCCTTATTGTAGGAAACATCTGAACTCAGAAAAGGAACAAAAGTCAGAAGCACAGCCAAATGAAACTAAAAGTATAGTGCTAAAACAGAAAAGTGAGATGAATTTAGGATTTTTTTGGTGTGGGGGCTGAACTCTGGGCCTGAGCACTGTCCCTCAGCTCTTCAGCTCAAGGCTAGCACTCTACCACTGTCCCTCAGCTCTTCAGCTCAAGGCTAGCACTCTACCACTTGAGCCATAGCACTACTTCCAGCTTTTTCTGCTTATGTGGTGCTGAGGAATCGAACTCAGAGCCTCATGCATGCAAGGCAAGCACTCTATAACTGAGCCAACTTCTCAGCCAGGATTTTTTTTAAATTTTTGTTTTACCCTGAAGAGAATGTTCCTCCAAAGAAATAGTAAATTCATAGAAAGAAGAAAAGACACAGAAGCCTTCTGTTACATCAATCTGAACAGACAGTAATTGAAAAATCATGAAAATTTTGACATGGCCTAGTTCCAAGTATGAAACCAGGCTAAGCAGAAGAGTCCACTAGACTCCATCTGCAATATAATCAGCAAAAAAGCCAGGTTGGAGTGTGAGGTGTGACTTAAGTGGTAGAGTACCACCCAAATAAATGCAAGGGTCTGAGTTTAAATCCTAGTAACCAGCAAAAAATGAAAGGAACAAAGAAAGGAAGAAAGGAGGGAAGGAAGGAAGGAAGGAAGAAGGATATTGACAACTTATTAATTAAGTGCCTATTAGAAGGGCCTACTAGGAATAATGATAAGCCAAAAGCCTAGAGTAAAGCCAAATAGTAGTTGGTAGTCTTAAGCAGCCATTTTATCCAACTACTGAGCTACTGGTAAAGATTTACTTGAGGTATATGGTCTATAGTGAAATGGGGCACAAGTTGTATCTTTCAAAGAACTGAGACACTAAAGAAAAAATTTTTAATACACTATCAAAGATGAAGAGCAAAACTTGTGCTTTTTCCATTAAAAATGTGAAAATCAACATTAAAAGGTGCATGTATGTTACACTTGAGTGGAAGTGTTAAGACTATCTTTGTAAAGATGAGACAACTCTGTAGTAAAGAGCCCTGAGCAAAGGCAGTAGTGGATCATTAGTGTCATCAAAGGGATAGAGACACAGTCAGCCACTTCCCAGATGCAAGAATCAAAGATAACTTACTAAAGCATGTCATCACATCTAAAGGAGTAACACTGAAAACATTAGGGGAAAGTCATATCCAGCATTTTGTACAAAGGAGATATACCACTTGCAAAGAATCTCATGGAATGACTTCAAATGCTAAGAGACAGATCGATCTTCAGCATTTCTACTGGGAGAGAAAAGAATAGAAAATAAAAACAATACCATCCAAAAGCTAAAGAGAAAATTAATGAACCTGTCATGTCAGTACCCAGAGAGTTCTCCTCCCCTGCCCCTTATGTACACCCTGTCATACCTATACAGAGCACATGAGTACTCACAGAGGACACAATGACCCAAATATCATTGATCCTGGGTTTTCTTTTACCTTTGAGTGAAGTCTTCAAACAGAGAAGGTTGTTTGTAGCAAATTTGTTTTAAAATATACCTTGAAGGTAAAAACTCCAAGCTTCAAAATGTGGCTGATGAACCCATTTCTACTCTTCCATTTTATCACCTCATTCCACACATGAAACTAATCCCAAGTTGCTTGCAAATTCAATACAGATAGAATGCTTTTCTGGAAAAGAGGGAGAAAAAACAGAATTTTCACAAGCCATTATAGAATAGAAAACAAAACAAGGCTCTTGGAATCTGGGAATCAATAGTTACTAAGCATGAGCTGTCAAACAATTTATAGGGCCATTGTAGTGGTGTTAGGGGGTGAGGCTTTTGAGAGATGATCAGATGGTTCAGAAAAATAAAGCACCCTCTCCTCTAGCATTTTTGTCTCTTCCCCAGGCTCTCGCTTTCCTGGCTGTTGTTCCATATGTTCTGAGGCAATACAAAAATCCTGGTCAGAAGCTACCCTATTCTTGGACATCTCCACCTCCAGAACCATGAGCCAGATAAATTCCTTTCCTCACTAGTTATCTAGTGAACAGACAACCACTGTGCATACCTACATGCTGTTTGAGTGCTTATGTGACCAGTGGTCTCTTACTGCCTTTTCTTTTACTCCCTAAGAGAAGAAGTGCTGGGGTTCCCAGAGCAGGAGTTGCTTCTAGAACTCTCCACATTCTGGATGATTGTTCTCAGCATTTGTTATACCAGAGAGTCATACAGAGAGAGTCATATAGAGCTATTGTCCCCCTCCACTTGTACGGATGTATACAGATTCAGCAAGACAGAAGAGTACAGTTTGCCTGGTTATTACCAAGCAGGAAAAGGGTAAAGATTGACGAGCTCTGAACTGGACAGTACAGCCTCTAGGACTGTATCATCTTTCAGCTTGAGCTGCTCTGTCCTGGAGCACGTTGCCAGGCCTGTGGGCTGCCTGTCTGCAATTGTACATGCTCTCTAAAAGCTGGAAAACATTTGGAACTTCCTGAATCACAAGGAAAGTGACAAGTAGCCATAAATCTGACATTTGTGAAGCATCTTCCCACTTCAAGGCTTTTAAGGTTCACAACGTTATTTCAGAAATGTGCCTACACATCCCTGGAACCCCAACCCCAACCCCAGGCATCAGCAGTGTTTTAGTACAGTGTCCTATGCCCTATACAGAGCAGATTGACACATCATGGTATCACTGGGACCATTCAGTGTGCTTTGATTGGCCTAAACATGGCTGTGGGTTAGTACCACAGGTTAAGCCTTATGAAGGCTCGGCTTCTTGGGATGAAAGCAGGTAAGTGGCTCATTCCCCAGGAACACTAGCTATTGGCTGTAAGCTACCTATGAAATAACTGGTCTGTCCTCGAAGCCATCATTACTAGTGAAGTAAGCTGATGTCAACTGAACTAAGTTGATGTCAATCAACCTCCCCAACCGCTTTTGTCATAGGAATCTATGTCAGAGAACATGCAAATACCAATGTAATGGTCAAAATAGTTAAGTTCTTTGAGGCCTGAGCAATGCTTCCTGAAGAATTTGTAGGTCAGGACACTGGTCTCTAGTAGCTCACACTAGTAATCCTAGCTACCTAGGAGGCTAAAGTCTGAGAATAGAGGTTCAAAAGTCCATGAAACTTTTATCTTTAATTAATAAGTAAATAAATAAATAAATAAAAAGTGGAGCTGTAGGTCAAGTAGTAGAGCCATACTTGAGCAAAAAAGTCACATGAGAGCACAAGGCCCTGAGTACAAGCCCTAGTACCTAAAACAATCAAATTAAATTGTCTTTTAGCCAGGCAGCTATACAGTAACTCACACTTATAATTCTAGCTACTCAAAAGGCTGAGATCTGAAGGTTCCCGATGAAGCCAGCCAAAGCAGATGAGTCCACTAGATGCCATCTGCAATATAATCAGCAAAAAGCCTGTTTGGAAGTGTGAGGTGTGACTTAAGTGGTAGAGTACCAGCCAAATAAGTGCAAAGCTCTAGGTTGAAACCCTACTACCAGCAAAAAGCAGGAAGGAAGGAAGGAAGGAAGGAAGGAGAAAAAGTACCTATTAGAAGAGCCTAATTACATTCTAGTATGAATAATGATAAGCCAAGGAGCAAATTCAGAACAAACTCATGGAAAAGACGGTATCGCTTAGTAGCAGAGCCCTTGATTTGTGGGCAGGAAGTTCTGAGTTCAGTTCCCAGCACCATAATAATTGTTGCTCATCATCCTAAGTCTTATATTTTCTCTGAGTCAAATTCAGAGTGCGAGGGCTCTGTGCTTCACAGTTCAGTAACAAGGCAGCACTCAGTTGAATTCAAAACAAAACACTTAAACCTTCTAGTTAGTTGATGAATGTGGTTAAACATGGGACATAAAAGATACCCTGAATGCTCTCCAGAATTGGTGTTTCAGCATTTGGTGCATCGAAGTTAAAGCAAAACTCTAAATCTGAGGTTCTTAATTTTTTAATTTATGACATCAAAATAAACTTCTATAATGTCATTCTGTCCAAGATAAAGCTCTAATGTTATTTTAAATTCTATGGTAGCTCCATTAACAAATAAGTATCAAAGATAAAGTATATTTGTGGAAATAATGGAAATGTAAACTTTGAGTAAGTTTCAGTAAGAAAAGCTAAAGGCACAGTGTTCTTACTAAGAAACTTATGAAGGAGAGTTATATACAGAATTCAATTGCATAGGCAATTAATAACTGCACAGCAATAACACTGCAATGCTTTATGTGTTTAATTGATGGCTTCTGCCTTTATTAAGAGGGAGCTTAAAGGCATTTTTATGATTATTATAATACTCACATCAATTAGTATTTAATACAAGAGTATAAATACAAATGTGACTTATCCCATACACTGCAATATTTTGCCAGTGGAAATTAGCCTTAACTATATTCTCCACAAGAAATATGAGACAATCAGACAATATACTTTGCTTGCCTATGGTAAACATTTAATAAATTTATACTACCTAAAAAAGAAACCTTCGCTTTCAAGCTTATATACATATACACACATATGTGGAGATAAAGAAAATACTTCTATGATAAAGCTGGTGTTTTGAAACAAGTGAAAAAACTGCTAGCATGAAAAGCACATTTCTCTCTCTTTCCTTTCCTGTTTCAAGCAGACTTTGAAGACTCACCTTGTGATTTCTTTGTTTCACAATAATTGGAAATATTTTTGTAAATGCCTCTTCTACATTTTAGTTGGGCTACATTCAAGATCAATTGAAAACTTAAAATCAGTTATTTAGTAAAATGTCCCCCCAAGATCAGCTTTCACAGATTTTAGTAAATTCTTATAGATAAAATCCTATTAAAAGAAAACTTTTAAATTTATCCTCACAAAAGCAAAATAGGGCCAATTTAATCATTAGAACTCAAGTATCAGACAGGATTTGATCCTTCATTTTTGTAATATGTTTGAAATATCGTGCCTTGGGAAAAGACTCTTTTAGGGGAGCTCTGATTTTAATTGAAGAAATTTGTGTTCTGTACCAGCATGAAAAGAAGTTGATTTGAGAGGGCTGAGAATTTCTCAGCATCTACGTTTGATGAAAAAAATCATAACTAGATACAATTTATGGTTTTGGCCTTGCAAATTTTTGCCAAAGAAAGATACTCAAAGTGACACATCTTGGGGAAATATTTGAGCTAAAATATATCACATATATCACACATGTTAAGAATTTGCATGGGGATTAGTGGCACCAACTGGAAGGCTCTTTCTTCAATTAAAGCATTATAGGCTGGCAGACTCAAGTTTTAAAACTAAGTAGCCATAAGACTCTACGAGGCATAAGAAGGAAGTTGTAAATAAATTTTAAAAAATAACAATATTAAAAAATAACAATATTGAATAATATACACATGTATTCATATATATATACATATATATTCTTCCAAAAACACATATGTTAGAAACTAAAATTACTAAGGAACAGATTGGCTTTCATGAATTTAAATATTCTATAAATGATATGGCTAATGTTCCATTTTAATATTCAAATGATTATTGTAGAGTGGTTTTTGTTTGTTTGGAAGTAATGGGGTTTAAACTCAGGACTTCATAATTTCCAGGCAGGCATTCTACCACTTGAGGTAGGCCTTGAGCCCTTTCTATTTCAGTTTATTTTTCAAATAGGTTCTCAATATTTTGTCTGGGCCATCCTTGAACACTATCCTCCTACCTTCAATTCCTACCTGTTGAGAATTAGAGGTGTCATCCATTGTACCCAGCTCATTTCTTGAGACAGGAGTCCCAATCACTTCTCTTCTTGGATTGGCTTTAAACTATGGCCCTACTGTCTCCACTTCCTGCATGACTGGGGAGGTATATTCTTTTATTTTTTCTTTTCTTTTCTTCTTTTGTTTTTCGGGGAGGGTGCCAATACTGAGCTTGAGCTCAGGAGGGTTTGGAGAGCTTTTTTGCTGAAGTCTAGTGCTCTACCATTTGAGCAACAGTTCTACTTCTGTTTTTTGTGGTTAACTGGGGATAAGAGTTTCATGGACATTCCTGCTCAGAATGGTTTCAAACTCCAATCCACAGATCTCAACCTCCATAGTCACCAGGATTACAGACATAAGCTACCAATGCCCAGCAGTATTCTGTTTTTTTCTTATGCTTTAATATATATGGGCATATGATGTCTTTATTTTTAGAAATATTATTTTCTTGAATATAATTTTCTAAGTGAACTATTATATTTATAGATATACGCACATATGTGTGCATACATGCATATATGTGTACAGTTATATATTGTTCAATTTTGAATCAATGTGCCTCTTCCTAGCTACTCAGGAGGCTGAGATCTGAGGATCATAGTTCAAAGCCAGCCCAGACAGGAAAGGCTATGAAATTGTTATCTACAATAAACCACCAGAAAACCAGAAGTTGAGATGTGGCTCAAGTGGTAGAGTGCTCGCCTTGAGCTGAAGAGCTGAGGGATAGTGCTCAGCCCCAGAGTTCAAGCCCCATGACCAACAAAGAAAAAAATACACATTATCAAAAGGCTAGAAGAACGGCTATTTCACTGAATACTAGTCTAATAAAAGTTTATTTTTAACTGACCCAATCCCTGACCCAATCTCTCCCTGCTCTATCTCTACAGAAAAATCATTCTGTGTCTCAGGTACACTAACCTGTCATTGCAACTTTCCTTAAGGTGATATCCAGATAACAGGAGACCTACTAGAAAAAGCTTAGGCTCTTCTGCCTGGAGGAAGGTCATCCACTGTTTTCTGGGCACCTAAAGCTCCTTTCTACTCAATGAGCTGGTGATGCTTTAATTGACCCAGAGGTCAATTAAAGAGAGGCCACAGATAGTCAAGAATTCAATAGAACTTCTAGGCTAATTCATTTCTCTCTAAATCAAGGTTCCTACAATGCCTGCTTAAACCAAAATAGAATACAATATTTTCATACTGTAAGTTTTTCAGACTGTAAGTTTTAGCATATGTATGCATGCATGTGCACACAAATACACATACACACACACACACACACACACACACACACTTGAAAGGTTAGTGACCTCATGTGCCAATATACCTGTTAATATTATAGTGTTATCACATAACCAAAGCTTGGCCAAAAATAATATTTTAATGGTCCATAGGAAAAGAGAAAGAATTGAGGAGAAAGATTGAGGCTTTGAGCAAAACAAAATTAAATTAGGATGATTACCACATGAAGTAGACAAATCCATGCCACCCAGGAGTTTGTAAAACTTTTGCAAAGGACAAGTTCCTATCTCCTCAGGGATGTCTTAAGGAAAAAAAGCATAGGGACAGAGCATATGATGTCTCTACTGCCTTTTAAATGATGATATGAACATTCAGATGGAAATGGATTCTGGCAACAAGAATATATATATTATATGTGTCCATATATACGGAAAGAGGCTGTGTCTTCATGTGTGTAGACAAACACATTATTTAAAATCACATACTCTTAATATTACTTTAATTTTCACTAAACCAATTATTTTTACCCTAAGATAAAAAAATTGTGATTTTAAAATCTATGAGCCCAGATAATTTATGTGCTTCTTAAAATGTTCACACATTTTTGCATCATCGACAATATTTTAGTAGCCTTTTACACTAAGTATACATTTTCTAGTATTAGTACAAAATTTCTGTTATTAACCTTATGCATATACTCTATTTTAAGCAGTTAGTATTATATGTGCTTTTATTTACACATTTATTCAACTTGGGCTATTGTATTTTCAGTTGATTTCATAGGCGGACTTGATACACATTCCTACTACCAGGATCATATTGAGTTAAAGCCTGTTAAACCTGTAAGTAAAGGCATAGAAAAATATTAATCCTTCTAACCTGGCTGAAACTAACCAAACCATCAGCAATTTGGAGCTAGTACTAATCATTGCTTTAACTTTTCACTCATATCTAAAATACACCTTTCATATGTAACTATTTTTCATTCCAGAAAAGATTTCAAGTGGGTGATGGGGTTTACATTTCTAAAACAATGTTTTGTCTTATTTTCCTTACCAGTAGCTAATTTCACATCACTTTGATTGCAAATAAAAACCATCTATTGTTTATTCTGCAGAAGGGAAGACTGGATGGGTGTCTTAAAAGAGAGAAAGATCTAGGTGAGGATCCAGGGTCTACATGTGGGGTTCTGGGTACTTTCTTCACTGTCTCTGAGACTTCTTCTGTCATTTGCAATATGTCCATGGGGAGAAATGGATAGACTAACAGGGAGGATGAATTAAAGTGTACACAGCTCACATGTATAGCTTTGTATTGTTCTATATACTAAAACATGTCCTAAAACGTTCAGGAATGTTTGCTATGTCCCAAGAAGAAGATAGGGAGGAAAAGAAAGTCAGCAACAGCAGTGGAAAAAGTGCTACCAATTATAGTTAAAAATAAGAAAGGAATCTTTGTCAATCAGTTGACAAAACAAGAAAATAAAAGCAGTCATGCTTATTTCTGAAAACAAATTCTAAGGAGCAAATAGATGAATGTGAAGAATGATACTAGCTATCATGTTCTAAGCACACTGCTTTGCTATCTCACCCCCAATCTCCTGAAAATACAAAATATACTGATTAGTATTCTTGATTATGAATAAGGAAACAGATTCACTCAAGTTGTGGAACTGGATCCTTTCCTGGGTCATAAACTGGGGTCCACCTCCTCAGATGATCTCCCTGTACTTTCCTGTCCATTTAGCTCAACACGTGATGGAGAATATCATGTAAAACAACACAGAGAAAAGGCTCCATCTATTGCCTTCCTGCCAGAAGTTCCTGCCCACATCCACATGAATTTCCCAGCATCTTAGGGACTGAAGCGCTACACAGCCTTCAATGTCTCTTTTGCTTTTTCCAGGGGGGTGGAGGAAAGGGAAAAGGATTAATTTTAGTCTGGAAGAATGAACCAAAGGAAGCATATCTCATAGGCTACACTAAGTCGGTGATAAATGTTTAAATAAATTTTAGTTTCTTAAAAGTAAATCCAATTTGGAAACACATTTGCCCTATAAAACACCCAGGACCAAGTTTCTTCATCTCATTATTTTTGTTTCTGAGTGCAGGTAAATAATGTGCTCCAAATGTTTATATCTGTGTCTCTGAGAAGCTTGACAAGGATTATGGCAATAATAAAGATGTTGAGTGCATTGGAAGTTAGAAAAAAATACTGAAAGCATGCCTACTGGTAACTCTGGAAGCCTTCATGTATTTGCTTTGAGATAAGAAAAAGATGAACGGGTTCTTTCATCTTGCTGTGGAGAACAAAAAGGAAACTCTGTGGAGATATTACAATATGAAGAATAGTGCAATATAAGAGAGATCTTTCTATTAGGGAAGGTGATTAAGAACTGCAATTGATGAATGTTGATAATGGGTTTCATGACACTAAAAAATGAATTCACACATACCTACTCACCTCCACAATGTTCTGTGGAATGGCCCAGAGGCAAGTGACTTCCTTTTATGTGCTCTGAAGAACCTTCCATCTCTGTGAATGCGGAATACATAAAAAAAAAACACCCTCTTCAGATCACCTAAAAGGCTTTGATCAACTCCTCCACCTCCTCAAAGGGTTTTCTCTCAGCCTCTGTGCACTGCTGAACTCACAGCATTGCAGTTGAATGTAGCATAAGCCACAGGCTGTAAAAAGCAGTCAAACAGGTTTCTGCTTTGAAAGCATATGCATATTATCCTGTCAGATGGATATGGAACATCTTTCAACCATGATCAAACTGAGCCTGAACTGAAATCTTTTGCATGAAACAATTTAAGAGGGCAATGTCTGTGATCTTCCTCTGTATGCAAATATTGTAGCACAAATCTTGTTGGCTTCTATCTGCTTGATTTCTTTCTTTTCCCTGTTATTTTTTTTATGCCCATGCAGGAACTTGAATTCAGGGCTTGGGTGCTGTCCCTTAACTTTTTACTAAAGGCTGCCACTTTACCACTTTAGCCATCACTCCACTTCCGTTAAATGGTTAATTGGTGATAAGAATCTCAGGCTTTTCTGGACAGGATGGCTTCAAATAATGATCTTCAGATCTCCACTTCCTGAGTAACTAGGATGACAGGCATGAGCTGACTTCTCTTTTAATGATGATTACATATTGGATTTCATTGTTCCCAGGACAACAATACCACATCAGCCCCTGCTGTTCTACCCAATAGTTTAGAGAAAAAGTCAGCCTTCTGCGTTAAATTGGTAGAGAGGGGAGTGAATACTGCTTTTCAGCTTTCTTTACTGCTGTTTAATCTCCATGGACTGCAAAGCCAGATTTTATAAGGAAGTCACTTAATTAAGGTGACTAGAAGAACCCTTGGGATATCGCAGGCATGTGTATATGAACAGATACCTTTCAATGTGAGATGAATAGATGCAAGCTGACAGACTATTCATCAGTGACACTGAAGAATTGTTCAGAAGGAAAACTTCTGTTCCCATGTTTCAGTTTAGTATGCCCACAGTCAAATTGCTCATGACAGGGGCTGGGAAGGTGGCTCAGTGGTAGAGCGCTTGCCTTGCATGCCTGAGGCCCTGGGTTCAATTCCTCAGCACCACATAAGCAAAAAGAAAAAAACTGGAAGTGGTGCTGTGGCTCAAGTGGTAGAGTGCTAGCCTTGAGCTGAAGAGCTGAGGGACAGTGCCCAGGCCCAGAGTTCAGGTCCCATGACGGGACCCAAAAAAAAAAAAAAAACAAATTACACATGACTATGTATGCTGGGACAGCAGTTGTGGTAGAGCTGAGGTGTTTCACATTAAAGTCTAGCTTTCCACACTTTGTCTTTCTTTTTATACTATTGATACCAAAGCCGTCTTGCCCCCACTGATTAAATAAGTCAGTTTAGTTCATGTTCTAGCCATTCATTGATTATCTAGAATGTGTGTACCAGGCACTGTCCTAGGCGCTGGTTACATAAAGATAAATTAGCACTTGAGATTTGACCTCCAGCAGCAAATGATCTAGGAAAGGAGACAGGCATAGAAATGGTAAATACAAAATGATGTTAAGTAGAGATGGGTGCTTTCAGTGAAGAGGTCCCAGAAGCAGATGCTGAGCCAACATTGAAAAGATGTGCACAGTCCATTAAAAGAAAATAAGCAAACACTTTGCAAGACAGTTTGGTAGTTTCTTACAAAACTAAGCTTTCTCTTACCACACAATTGAGTAATGAAGCTCCTTCATATTTATCAAAGGAGGTGAGAAATAACCTCCACACAGAAACCTGCACACAGAAGTTTACAGGAGCTTTACTCATAATTTCTAAAACTTGGAAAAGACAAAACAAAATGAGATGTCCCGTGGTAGGCAAATGGATAATAAACTAGTAATCCAGATAATTGCATTATTATTTTGTGTTGAAAATAATGAGTTGTCAATTTATGAAAAGTGAATGCATGTAATGAAACAAATAAGCCATACTAAAAAGGCTGCATATTGTATGATTACAGTTATCTAATACTTTGAAAAAGGCAAAACTGTGGAGACAATTATCCAGATCAGGGTCTGGGAGAGGAAGACATACATGAGTAAGTACAGAGGACGTTGAAGGCAGTGCAGCTATTCAGGACAATGCAGTAGTGGTGGGTATTTGTCTTTACGCCATTGTCCAAACAGAATATTTGACACGAATCTGACTTTGGGTAACAATAGAGCACTAATATACATTCATCAATTGTAAACAAAGGTACCGTTTTGGTGGGGGATAGTGGGGAAGATTATGAGAAATCTCTGTGTTTCCTTTCAAAAACTGCTCAAAAAAGTCATATTTTATAAAAAGAAGCCAAGGGACAGGGCATTTTGGTATACACCTATAATCCTAGCTACACAGGATGAAGAGATGGGAGGATTGTAGCTTGAGCCCAACCCAAGCAAAAATAAACTAGAATATAAAGGGCTGAATCATGGCTGAAGTGTACTGCAGTTGTTTGTGAAGTGCAAACCCTAATACCCACACACATGTGCTCACACACACACACACACACACACACAAAGATTGAAGAAGAAAATCGGTGCCCATCCCACTCCCAGCATGGGGGCTAACTTGCATTGCTATGGTACAGAGGACAAAGTTAAAATGGCTAACCTACATAGTGTTTGCCAGACTTCTCCCATAAACTCAGCTTAACCTATGAGGAAGCAGCTGCTGAAGCAAAGCAGGGACCATGACAGCTCCTGGGGAGGACACTAAGAGCTATTTAGCAGCCAGAGCTTTGCCAACTAACTAATATTGCTCTTTGTGCCTGAAGCTATAGAAATGCAGTCAGTGCTTGCCATCTGGGTTTGACTTGCAGATAGGCGACACACAGGTCAGGACTCCATCATCTTGCCACACTGCCAGTGAGGAAGTAGAACTCCCATCATGACTCCAATCTAGTGCCCACCCGGATCACCCCATTACTTTCCCCACATGCTGACTCCACATTTCACCAGGACAAACTGCAAAGGCTTAGAGCAAGAGTCAAGTACTCAGCGAGGCTTCGTGGGGGCACTCAGCCTGGCGTGGCAAGGACATAGCGGTGACCCAAGGGGAAAGGGCTGGCAAAAACAGATTTACCCACAGGAAGAAAAACAGCATAGCAAAAACCCACACCGCTACGAAAGTGAGACGGAACTAAGAGAACACAGTGAGCCACTAAATTAAACTTTTGTCAAAATCATGACTGGTGTGTTTCCATCAAAATGGTTAGCCACTGGATAATAAGAAAATTAAGCTCCATGTAGCAGTAATTCTTCCCCTAAAAATAATTAGACTAAGGCAGTTTATAAAAAAAAGGGGGGGGGGAATAACAGCTGAATTCTAGGACTGAGCTGTACAGAAGTAGAGCCAAATCTGATCATTCTAGAAATTTCCATGAAGATGCCCCACGATGCAGTGAAGGCAGACTTGATAAAGAAAATCAGCCCTGAACTCTGCCCATCACTTTTAAGTAATCTTTTCTAAGATTTCCAAATAAGAACTTGACTACTCTTTTCTTTCCTGACTTATCTGATTGCCTTTGCTGGAAGCTAATTTTTCTTCACAAAAAAAAATGCTACATGCTATGTGGCCACTGCTGATTGAGTGGCTGTTCCCACCACTAAATGCTAATCGACAGAAGAGACTAATCCCCACTTCAAGCTAGCACTGCTGCTCCTCAAGGTGCCCTTACTGCTGGGCCTCTGTGTCTAAAAGTCCAGGCCTGCAGGAAATCTACTCCTGACATTGGGAAGTGGGACAGATGCAGAGGTGGGAAGGTCTGTTTCTCTTTCCAGAGAACAGCTCTTTTGTGCCAGTAGTCCTGTTTGTAAATTAGTTTCATATCAGACCATATTGCATTTACAGTATCTAGATCAGACACTATTAGAAAATATAAGATGTGTATGTGTGTCTATGTGTGAACTCATGTATGTGTGAGAAAGAGAAAAAGTTGGGAAGGTGAAAAAAATATGCTTTTTTAAAGACCAACAATCACTACACTGGTGGCTCATGCCTGTAATTCTTGCTATTCAACAGGCTGAGATGTAAGGATCATGGTTCAAAGCCAGCCTGCCTGGACAGAAAAACTTGCATGAATTATATCCAATTAACCAGCACACACACACACACACACACACACACACACACACACACACACACACACATTACCAGTCATGTGCTAACAAACTATGGCTGTAGGAATATAAAGATGAATAAAATGGAAACTCTTTCTTTGTTCTATTCTCATTAATTCTTGATCAGCTAAGGCTTAATAGTTATCTACACAGACAAAGCAACAAGCTATGTAAAATCCTCTTTGCTGTTTGTCCTCTACAACACACACACAGTAAGGTGACTGAGCTGTTCTCATAGAGAAGGATGCAGTGTTCCCATTACTGAGCATGGAGTCCCATTTCCCAAGTGTCACAGGCCCTGGAAATGGAAGGCACTTATGGAGGCATTACCCCTCAAAGGCATTGCACTTGCAAACACTGCGAGCATGTTAGTTGTCCCCAGTGAGAGATAGGCTTCCCTGCCTGCCTTACTTAGCAAAGCAGCAATTGCATTAGGACTCATTCCCCTCCCTGGCTTTAGAGTGCTTTCCCTGTCACAGTCATTAGTAACTTTCCCATCCATCATAGGAAATGATTTCACCATTTCAGGGACTACTGTAAGAGCTTATGCTAATATGTAGTAATTTGATGGTGACTGTGTAGCAATGAAATGTATGGATTTGTGTGGCTGAGGTGGCTCGATCTCTTGATCATAGTTGTTAGTTGTTAGTCCTTGGACCACTCTCATTTCTAGGAAGCCATGATATCACCAACAGTGCAGACGCAAGAGGGTCTAGGGAGATCTTCAGGACCATCATTGTCCTATCTCGCTGAGGACACAGACATTTCTCCTGCCATGTGACCGCACTCTCTGCTCCCAGAATATTAGAAAGCCTTCTTATGCTGCCTCATGAACATAAGAATTATTTTCTGGGCTGGGAAGGTGGCTCAGTGATAGAATGCTTGCCTTGCATCCATGAGCCCCTGGGGTCGATTCCTCAGCATCACATAAGCAGAAGAAAAAAAAAAAAAACAACGCTGGAAGTGGCACTGTGGCTCAAGTGGCAGGGTGCTAGCCTTGAGCTGAAGAGTTGAGGGACAGCGCCCAGGCCTAGAGTTCAGGCCCCGACAAAAATAAATAAATAAAATTATTTTCCAAAATGAGAAAGCCCATATCTGAATGGCGCCTTGTAGACCTTACCTCAGAAGCAGATCTCACATTAAAGATGAATGGAGCGAATACTCTGAGATGCCTTCAGCTCACATGAATACTCCCATTAACAAAGAAGCATGCCTTTACCTATTGTTTTATCTTCAACTTAAAAGGACCTTATGAACTGAGTGGATAAATGAGCTTCACTTGCCCTTTCTGACTTAGAGATTTCCTAAAACTATAAAATCCCATCATAATAAACCAACTCTTTATCTTTCCATTTAAATCCCTGCTAAAATTCAAAGTGGTAATAGGAACAGACAGATGGACTTGTAATTCACACACAAAGAAGCCAGAGAGCAACGGAAATGTCATCAAAAGGTAGGACAGAGCCAAGGTGTCAAAGATTGAATCCTCTACTTTCACAAGAGCGGCTCCCAAAGTAAGGTGAAACTGGGAAGTTGAGAAATTCTTTTTTAACTTAATTTAATTGTCAGTGTGATATACACAGAGGTTACAGTTACATTCATAAGGTGGTGAGTACATTTCTTGTCAAATTATGACTAAATAATACATTTCAGACCGTAGAATAGTTACTGAACTGAGTAGAAAAGAAGTTTCTAGATGGAGAGATAAAGTAAGTGTGGACACAGTCTTTTTGTTGTAACGCTTATAATTTGGGAGTTGGAGAGATAAAACTGCCATGACTGGGTGGAATAATAGAGGATGGCGAGTTGTGACACTGGAGGCCAGCATCTGTGTACACGGCACAGATGTGTACAAGTCACAGCTGGTTACATAAGAGGTATTGGTAACCAGATGAGAAAGCCATATGCCTGAGGAGAGGTGAAAATCTTCACAGAGACAAATTCCAACTGGATCTTCAAAGGTAAGTAAGATTTGGATCAGCTAAGACCTCACAACAGAGGAGCTGTGAGAGGTGATAAATACAACAAATATTAACTCTGCAGCATGTACAGTGTGAGTGTTGGTTTTGTGCAAGGGTCATAATTCAGAATCTCCCATTCCCAAGGCTTCTTGTTTAGGACAAAATCAGGAATATGAAATTCAGAGTCTGTGCCCAAATCGTGGACTGAACATGTTAGTATGTATTAGGTGATGTTCCCCAAATAAATAGAATGAGTAGCATGCATATCAGGGTATGGGTGTATGCAGAGAAGAACAGACTGACAGGGGGCCGATTTTTAAGAAATTACCTCACACAATAGAGACTGGCATGTCCAAAATCTGCAGGTTAGGTTGGCCAACTGGAGACCAAAAAAGATAAAATATTGTAGCTGAAATCCAAAGGCAATTTGTAGGCCAAATTTCTTCTCCTTCAGGAACATTATAGTCTTTTTTTCTTCAGGCCTTTAACTGATCAGATGAGATCCACATATGTTCTTTACACAACATCTACTGACTTAAATTCCAATCTCATCTAAAAGATACCATCCAGTGACATTAAACTGGTATTTGAACAAATATCAGGACACTATGGCCTCGCCAATTTGACACACGAAAGTAAGCATCACAAGGAAGAGTGTATGTAAGAGAAATGGGTCCAGTGTTAGGTGATATGAAAGTCAGACAGGACAATGCTGATGTAGATTCTGGAAGAATATTAGGCCAGAGTTGTGGCTGGTAGGCACAACACACCTCTGTCATCTTTACTTCTGATACACCCAAATAATGATCCTATCACCTCACAACTGCTGTCTGAGTGGCACTTTCTCCCAGAAAACTGGCCCCATACTTTAAAGCCCAACTGCCACCCTAATCTGAAAAGTAAGAAAACCTAGTATTCCAGCTTTCTTCTTGCCATTGGTTCGACAGAAGCAGAGATAAGCAGAAGTTGATTTGCATTTCAAAAGGTCTGGATGAAGAGAAAGGATTGTCATTTTTTAATGTTGAAGTTGTTTACGGCAATTTATGTTTTATTTTCTAGGTCGAAATAAGTAATGCCATTGATTTTGAAATGCGGCTGCTGGATTTGACTTAGGGAGCCAAAGCACCACTGAGGGCCAGCACTGTGGATACGTCTCGTTCCACTTCCCTCCCAGACAATAACTGTGCCTCCTGCTTCCCCACAAGTCACCGAGTTCTTCACTCACATTCTGTGTAATATTAGCAGTGTTCAGTTAGATGAGTTCTGGGTGCTTGGGTGGGTATTTTTTTAGTCATTTTCTTCTTATATGAGCACTTGTAAATTGTAAAAAAAATGGTTTTTAATTTTTTTAACAATATCTAATGTGAGGCATGCAATATGATAAAAAAAATCTCTGAAAAACAAAAACAAAAACCTTCTACCAATCATCTTGAAGAGAAACATCCGCGTGTGTTGCCAGGTGTGGAGTCAGTGATGCCAGCTGCTGAGGTTCTTCTAGACCACATGGATTGGCAGTGGCAGTTGCCTTGGGGCAGCTCATTCATGGGTAGAAAAGATGGACCATCGTTTCAACACCACAAGACAAAACATGTGTTCTCACCTTCCCACACTACTACACAGGATTAGGGCAATTTAAATTTCACATTCAGGCCTGGCATCTTGTTCTTCCAGTGTTTTGAAATATATAGAGATCTTGGATATTGGAAAGAGTGAAATGATTAATGGATCCCCCCTTTTCCTTTTCGGAGAAAACATGAGTGTCTCTCAACTCCATATTTCTGCTCTGTCTCCCTCCCTGCACAATGATATCAAACCTACACATACAGCACCCAGGCTGGGGGAGAAATCACAGTCACAAATCTAAAATCAGAAACTTCACTCTGGAAATATTTGAAGGGAAGGAACATTTTAAAAATCACAGAATTCTCTATAAATATGTCTAAAGAAAATATTTGTGTATGCCCTACATTTTTTCTCCTGCTCTATCCCAACAAATAGTCTAGGACATACAGTTGTCTGGAGAAAACAAACAACACAGATGACTATTTTAAATGCACATCACAACTGTTTGAATTATTGTTGTTGTTATGACTATTGTCGCTGTTGTTATTATTGTTACTATGTTGGTGCTGGTTCCGGGGCTTGAACTTAGGGCTTCACAGTGTTCTCACTCAGATGGGTTTTTCATGGGCACTCCATCACTTGAGCCACAGCTCCATTTGTCTCACAAGCTTTTCTGCCTAGGCTGGCTTCGAATTGTGATCCTCAGATCTCAGCCTTCTTAGTAGCTAGGATGACAGGTGTGAACCACCAGCATCCAGTTTTCCATATTGTATTTTTTTAATTGGAATAATATTTACATATGGTGAAATGTACAGATATTAAGAATACCACATGATTATTCTGAAAAAATTGTATACACTAACGTAACCAATGCTTCAGTCAAATTATAGGACATTCCTATCACTTTAGAAAGTTTCCTCCTTCCCACTTGTCAATCAATTGCCATGTTCCCATAGTCAACCATCGTGCTGATCTTCATCATTGATTAATAGAGATAGGGTAAACTCTTCTCAATATCTGTGATATCACTTGTTTTCACCTTTTCATTATTACTTACTCTATATAAGCTTCCCCCATGTTAACAAAGTTGAGCATTAGTGCACTGTGTAGTAGAGATTCTTGATGTGTCACTCTTCTCTAAGAAGTCTGTAAACCACTGAAAAATTGTTACTAATTTTTTACATGTATAGAAGCTCTTCCTCCTCCTCCTGATTCTCTTTTTTCCTTCTCTTCTTCCTTTCATCTTTCTATATATTTCTTAAGAGACTGTTAATGTAAAACCATTGCCCTGGTTGCTCAAGTTCCTAACAACCACAGTGGCTTCTTGGAAGCATATTCTATACTCACGGACCTCTGCAGTGGGTCCATTGGGTCCACTGACCTCATTAACTAACTTTCATTAATCCTATTTCATCCTACTGAATAAGCCCAGTTTCACACTGAAGAGATAGCTAAGCCTTAAGGTGGAAAAAATCCAAACCACCATTCTGCAGCTGAGAAAGTGAAACCTAAGGCGTTGATGAACTTCTCCAGAGTCCTGTATTTGTGTAGAAGGACAAGAATTGTGGCTAAAGGAAAAGAACATGGAGGACATAGTTGAAGTTTTGGTCCCAGCCTACCACTATGACCTTGGAACCTGATATCTCTGGACTAGAGTCTCCCCCCTCTATGAAGGAAAGTCATCTTCTAAGTAGGAATCCTACCTTCCAAAGGCAAGGTGAAGATTTGATTTTAAAATATAAGTACCGTGAAGCCTTCAGAGCAATGAGTTAATCCTGGGCTGAATTTCTTGTGATCCACTCAAAAAACCCACAGTGATAGCAAAGTCTTCTACTGCCTAAAAAGTAGTAGGAAAAAAAGTTGTCCATGTTTAAGCAATTTAAATTAATGCAGATTAAAAATCTCATTTTAATTAAAAGATAAGTGTAATAATATTCCAAAATTCATACATCATGTTATTATTGCAAAAGCTTAGGAAATTCAAAAAGTATCAAAAGTCAACAAAAAGATGGATAATAGTACTACTTAAAGACTTTATATTGCTATTTCATTGTTTGTGATGAAATGAGAAAACTCAAGTAAAAACATGGCTAACATTTTATAAAAACAGTACCATACCAAGTTTTGTTTCTCTTTTATTTTCCTATGAATTTCTTCAGGTTTCTAAGATACATCTCAGCCTTAGATACTATCTAACTGCAGATAACTGATTGGAGAATGTCTTCACCTTAGTGATTACTGTAGCACATGTGGTAATCTTCCTCCACTTCAATAATGAAGTTATAACTTTCAGCAATTCCTAATGTACAATTCAGCAATTCCTAATGAATAGTAAAACGTTGCCACTCACCAAAAGTAAGTTAGAATGACTTCCCATATAACCTTCCTCCTCAAATCTCATGTTTCTGGCCACTACTTAGAGGTTCTGCTTACTTATAACAAGGGAGTGAAGATTAGGGCAAGGTTGAGGGCTAACTAACACTTGGCAATTACTAGTTAATCTGGCTAATTTCAACATGGAAGCTGCTGCCCAGGGATGAGTTGTTCCAGTCCTTGCTTTTGCCATAGCCAATAAATCTCAAGATCTTTTAGAAAAGTATCCATGTGAATATATCCTCAAGAATCATCACCTCCCGTTGATCATTTAATGTGAGGTATGGACATACATCTTGTTTTGGAGGTATCCCTAAAACAAAACATATATCCATATCTCCCCAAATTCAGGATGTTGTTGGCTCATTTGTTTGAATAACTTGAGAACTTGTTATACCAAAATATTGACTCATTTGCTTTCTCCTGCAGAAAAAAAAAAACATCCCTGTTATTCCTATAGACATCACTAAATGAGCCACTCAGCTTCAAGAAGCTGAATCCAACAAAATATGGGAAGACTGCCATCTGTCTCACTTAATGAACGGGACAGTCCTGATTGAGCAGAATTTGTCTTCATTAGAATTAGCTAACATGTACATTGCAAAGCTGAGGGAAACCATTGTGACTCTGCTAAATCGAGAAGCAAATAAAAACCAAAATTGCTCTTTTCAATCTTTGCAAATTAGAAAGGAATTTTGCCAAGAGTAAACAGACCTTCAATTTTATACTCAATTAAAACATGATGATGTCTCAAATGTGAACTCTCTGTGGACTGTAGATACTCTGGCTGATTAGTGTGTGTGTGTGTGTGTGCGTGAGAGAGAGAGAGAGAGAGAGAGAGAGAGAGAGAGAGCCTTAGGGTTTGAACTAGGGGCCTGGTCATTGTCACTGAGCTTTTCTGCTTAAGGCTGGAGCTCTACCACTTGAGTCACAGCTCCACTTCCACTTCCAGCTTCTTTCTTTCTTTCTCTTTCTTTCTTTCTTTCTCTCTTTCTTTCTTTCTGGTGGTTAATTGGAGATAAGAGTGTCACAGACTCTGATCCTCAGATCTCAGCCTCCTGAGAGGCGTGTGAGCCACCTGTGTCCAGCATATTTTAAGACTAATACTCACTTATTGTTTCTGAGTTGTTCTAATATGTAGCTAGAAGAAATTCTATTCTTGACTGGAGTTCAAGTGTTCTAACTTGATATTTTAGACCAAGAAAGTATCTGCTTTTTCTCAAGGGCAGCTGAATGAAGGAGATAAAAATGCAAATAATTGATACTTGGAAATAGGAACCTTAAGTGTCAGGGTTTAACAAAATACATTTCAATTCAAGAATGAACTTGTAACTTGTTTGAATAAGAGATCCGTTTAAATATCTAAGAGCTATGTTGAAATATTTGTGATACATAGATCTACAGCTTAAAAATTATCAGCTAGATGGTCAGCTACAAAATAGAACTAATAGAAGAATTTACTTTGCGTCTAACTGAAGAGTGAGAAATTCAGGAAGTGAGCAGATATATTTTTGAGTAGATATATTTTAAATATTAGTTGTATTTATCAGTAAATAATTCTCAAAAGAAGAAATCACTTTAAGAAACAAATTTTATCCCTGAAAAAATTTAGCAGTTTTATTGGGTATTAATTTTTAAATGTCATTTCTAGAAAGTGGTCATAAAATATTTGGTATTTATAGAAAATTTGATGTCAGGTGAAAAATTAATCAGTTCCTTTGAACTTGCATTTATAGAAAAGGAAAAACTGGTTACCTGCTAAATATTTAAAAGTTGAAATAGTCAAGGAACTCAAAATATGATTTGGTTTGAACTTGATTAAAAGAATAAAGGAAGGAAGAAGGAGAAAGGAGTAGAAAAGTGAGAAAAAGAGAAAAGGATTAGAGCAGAAGACAGGAAAGAAAGATCCAAATTTTTAACTCTCCTTCATTTGGATTTGAACAGTGTCAGCCCTTACCTCAGTTTTTGTTCTTTTGGCTTTGTTGTTGTTTTTGATAATGATGATAAGATTTTGTTTTTGTTTTTGCTTGTTTTATATAGGGTTTTTCCTTCTTTTCTTTACTTCTTTTTTTGAGGGAGTTGGGGGGAACGGACCAGATATGGTTTGATTTCTTCTCAGTAGAGAGTTTGAATGCAGAGCTTGTGCTTGGTACTCTACCACTTGAGACATGTCCCCAGCTCTGTCTTTGTTTTTTCCTCTTGACTGGAAACACTGAATCATTTTCCATCTAGGGCATGTTTCTCCTTTTTTATTATGAGTTGTAAGAAAGGATTTGAAGCTCGGCATTGGTGGCTCACACCTGTAATACTAACTACTCAGAAGGCTAAGCTCTGAGGGTCACAGTTCAAAGCCAGCCCAGGCAGGAAAGTCCGTGAGACTCTTATCTCAAAAAGCCACCAGAAAACCAGTGCTCAAGTGGTAGAGCACTAGCCTTGAGCTGAAGAGCTCGGGGACAGTGCCCAGGCCCAGAGTTCAAGCTGCATGACCGGAAAAAAAAAAAAGAAAGAAAGAAAGAAAAGAAAAAGAAAAGAAAGAAAGGATTTGAAGAAACCAACATTCTATTCTTGTGGAATTATCTTTGGCAGACAACCTTATCAGTCCATCTTATGATTGGACTTACCTATAAATGCTCCCCACAAGAGCAATGATGAGTTAAATAATAGGTAAGTCAACAGTTCAAATTGTAGAGACAGAAATAATCTGAATGTAGGTTCATAGCAACAGGGACTCAGGATCATTCCCTTGTTTTATCCTGTGGTTATCATTCTCAAGATCATCTCTGAATCAAAACAGCCACTGAGGTTCCTGCCATTGCTTTCTATATTCTACTTAATAGTGAAGATTTAAATTTAAAAAGAAGAAAAAAAAACAAGAAGGGAAAAAAGGGTTTCTTTCCTGTCAGGACAAGTCTCAGAGGCTGATTCTGCTACTACTGATTACCTTACATTCCCCAAAGTAGTCCACCCCAAACTTTTCTACAAAGGAAAATGAGCATTGTAACCTTTACTTGTAACATTTTGCCCATCTAACAAGAGCTTTGTTCCTTAATAAGAAGGGTGGTGTACATAAAGCATCTCTGATTCATCTGTCACACAGTTCAAGTTAAGTGGCAAAATTTCTTGGGCTAGTGTTGCATATTCTATAATTATGTTATAGAAAAACACACATATATTCTTCAGTACTGGGAGACCTTAGTCACCAAGTTATAAACTAAGAGTATCAGCCTCCGCTTGTTTCTTATCTGTTCTTTGTGGTTAAACCTATGACACTAGAACCTTTCATACTTCCTATAATTCTGCAGAGTATAATTCAGCTTTCCTTCTCTTGAAGTTGAACTTAAAAAATGAATAGGCAATTGAATGCCATGCTTGGACTCGCTCTCCTACAACACTAATTAATGTTTCTATGGCCATAACAGTGATACTATATTTGGCAGGACTTTCCCCTCTGGACCTATTCATAGTGTCATTTGTTTTCCAACTCATCAAACACTTTGTGTGCACAGTGCTCAGGAAGGGAAAGCAGGACAGGTAAGTGAGATGTATGGCAATATTTTCTTTCCGGTATTTTCTCAGCACTGATGCTAGGCCTATTTCTTACTTCATCTGCTTTTCTATAAGAATAAATTATTGTTGCTGGGTGGAATGAGTATTTGATTTCTCTAAGAAACAATGTTAGGAAAAATATAAAAAATAATGTAATTAGATTTTAAGGTATATTCCTTTAAGCTATGGGTATGTATTATACACATAAACACACAGAGGAGGGTAGAAGGAGAAAGAGCACTTCTAAGTACTAATTATTCGGCAATATTCCCTGCAGTGATTTCAAGCCACTGAAAAAAATGTTGGTAATAGTCTCCTAGCACCTTCAAATCTGGCAGTTATGACCAATGATTTCAACAAAAAGTTGGAGTTCCAGCACTTGAGATTGAGACAAAAGGTGAGGGCAGCTTATACAACCCCATCTTTAATTTTTTTAAAAAGCCAACCAATAAAACCAGAGTGACTGGCATGTTCATTTGATACTCACACATTTGCACTCAAACTTCAAAATATGAATGCACAGCTTTCTAAAGCACCCCACCTTTCAAATATGCCATACTTATAAATAGTTGGAGGCAGGTAGCTGCAGTAGCTTGCCCCATATGCCATCAAATCTGCCAGATGAGTCTTCAGTCCTGCCTTCTGTCCTCTACATTTGGTGACCATCATCTAGAAGTCCTAGCTCATCCAGACCTGTGCCATGGGCTGCATGGGCTAGTCTGACCCTGGATAGATATCAGAGCTGCAGGTCAGCACAGGAAGATACCTGCTACTGGCTTGTTACCTCTTCATCTCCCCTTAACTTACCTCTGAACATCACAAAGTTATCATCCAGAGAGCTTTGCTGTTTCCTTTGGTTTTTGTCTTCTCAGGGAAAACAAGAAATCCCAGACCTCAAATCACTGTTCTTCACTTTCCAAAAACCAAAATCATTGGTTCTGTATGCTGCCATCTTCCTTTACTCTTACTTTAAATATGTGGTCCTACCAATTTTTTTCCAATTGCAATGATAGCTTACTTTTTTTAATTTAATTTTATTGTCAAGGTGATATACAGAAAGGTTTCAGTTACATATGTGAGGTAGTGAGTATATTTCTTGTCAAACTTGTTACCCCCTCATTCATTTTTTCTCCCACTTTCCCTTCCTCCAATTCCCACCCCCTACCCCTGAGGTTGTATGGTTCATTTCCAACATATTGTCTTGTGAGTATCGCTGTTGCATTAATTTGCCCTTTGTCCTTTGTCTCACCATTTTGTTGTTCCCCTTCCCTTCCCTAATTCAGATAAACGTCAATACCCAGGATACCCAGATAAACATAAATACCCAGGGTACCAAAATCAAATACAGTGACAACAGGGGATAAACTATAGGAAAAATAACACAAAAGAAAAAAGAAATCACATAGTACATTAAAAACAACAACAAAGAAAAACTTCTTGTTCCCATATCTTGTAGTTCTTTTCTTATATGGCCATCATCTTATATGGTCACATGTACATAACTGTTGAGCTATTCTGCTCATCTTCTTGCTAGAACTATCCCAGACATATACTAATTATTACAAATGAGGAATATTAGGGAACCTATGTTTCCTTGCATCTGGCTTACTTATCTTAATATAATTTTTTCCAAGTCTTCTCATTTCTTTATGAATACAGCGATGTCTTTCTGATGGAAACATAGAATTTCATTGTGTATATATATCACACTTTCTTGATCCATTCATTTACTGAGGGACAACTGGGTTGGGTCCATATCTTAGTTACAGTAAATAATGCTGCAATAAACATGGTTGTGCTGGTAGCTTTCGCATGGCCTTATTTGTAATCATTTGGGTAAATGCTTGTAGAGAGCTAAAGTTAGATCCTTATATATCACCCTGCACCAGAATCAACTCCAAATGGATCAAAGACCTTGAGGTAAAAGCAGATACCCTAAAAACAATACAGAAAGGAATAGGAGAAACACTAGCGCTCCTTGGCACAAGTTGAAATTTTCTTTATAAAGACCCAGAAACATAACAAATCAAAGAAGAGTTGGACAAATGGGATTGCATTAAAGTGCAGAACTTCTGCAAGGCAAATGACATAGCTAGCAAAATAAATAGAAAGCCCACAGATTGGGAGAATATCTTCACTAGCTATACAACAGACAAGGGCCTCATATCTAAACTGTACTTAGAACTCAAAAAATTAAATTCCTCAAGACAAATTCTCAAAGAAACAATCGCCCCATCAATAAGTGGGCTAAGGACTTAAAGAGAGACTTCTCTGAAAAGGAAATAAGAATGGCCAATAGACACATGAAGAAATACTCAAAACTCTGGCCATAAAAGAAATGAGATCAAAGCCACATTGAGATTCCACCTCACCCCAGTTAGAATGGCTATAATAAAGAAATCTAATAAGAACAGATGCTGAAGGGGATGTGGACAGAAGGGAACATTACAAGACTGCCTGGAAAGCAGTCTAATCTTTTGAGGAACGTCCACACTGCTTTCCAGGCATGAACATAGCACTCCCTTGTGACCCAGCCATCCCACCCCAGGGTATTTACCCAAATGACTACTTTTATATTTTGAAGTCACAGTCTCCCAATATAACCCAGGCTACCTTGAAATCATGATCCTCCGGCCACAGCCTCTACAATGCTGGAGTCATATTCCTAGGTCACCATAGCCAAGGAAGACAACTTCTTTAAACCCGCAGTACAGCAAGCACTTCTAAAACCTGTTTTTCCTGGGAAAGTGACTGTGCAAATAATTTTTTAAACTTCCTTTTTAACTGACTCGCCATTTCATTTCTTCTAGGCCTCTTTGTTTTTTTACTAATTTATAGGTTTTTCTGTTCCCTTTCTAGTTTTTTACATCTATTTTAAGCCAAAAATGGCAGACATTGAGACATTACAACATCTTTTACTACAATTACCTATCTTGTAGAATACCAGGATCCTTTAATTATGACTAATGAATGCAGGCAATGCTAGTACATGCAAATATTGACTAGTTTTCTTGCCCCTTTAGCAAAACTGGCTTTGTCTTATCGAGCTCTTTTCTTTGCATTATACAGAATTTTTATTATTATACACTGTCATCCTTTAATCTGTTTACTCTGCATATATTCATAAGTATTTTGTTTATTTTGTAGTTATCATTTTTCTATGTCATGTTTCTAAATAAATATTCTCTAAGCATGATATTGTTGTGTCAGCCAACAAGTTCGATAACTGTAGAGAATGGTATCTAAAACAATTCTTGTGATATACTTAAATTTTTCCTATAGAACAAGCAAAGTTCATTAATACCTTTTATTATGTTTAAACTACTTGTTCAATGTAATAGATTTTTTAACCCATTGGTTACTGTTAGGTTCCTTCACATCACAAAGAAAAATCACTGAGTATAGAACTCAAATTATCTTTTTTTATATAATTTTTATTTGAAAATGCTAAAAACAGAGGGGTTACAATTACATAAGTCACACAGAGAATAAATTTTCTTTTGGATAATGCCACCTCTTCCCTCACTTTCTCTGTTTTTCCCTCCCACCCCACCCACAAATTATCTAAAGTTTACCCAAGAGTTGGAATCACTGGGCCCTCTGTGAAATTTTCTCTGTGTGCCCAGCCTGTAATATACAATCTCAAGTCCCAGAGCCTGAGTTGTTCTGGGTTCATTCATCTCTGTCAGAAAGGAGATCTGGGTAGTGACTTTTGGATAGGATTGAGAAAACCCTAGCTCCTGTTTTCTTTTTCTCATTTATTTTAAGGCCCATGGCCATCAACCCTTCATGATTTTATTCTGCCCAAGTCTCCCATTTCCATATGTATAAATATGGTGCTGCATAATAATTATAACCTTTAAGAAAATGGAGAGTTTCATTAAAGTTTCCCTGTAAATCTTAGATGCCTCATGACAGATATAACTGAAAAGGCCAAAACATTATTAGCATCAGTGATAACTGTAATAAAAACATGTCTCATTTTCTTATAAACACATCGCATTTTCTTTCCCATACAATTCAAAGGAAAGGTGGGTGTTAACACTTCAAAATACGTTTATATCCTTCAGGGATGTAAAATCTGAGGTACAGCAAATTAGAGTTACTAGCCATTCCTACTTCTAAAGCAAAATGACTGGCATAGAAGAACAAAGCAATTTCTCATTCTCTGGTAGGTGAGAACTCCCACGGAGAACTTCTGATCTGGAAACATTGAGTAATTTTTGCCATTGTAGATGTCTGCCATTTCAGATTTTTCTGAGACTTTCTATATGTGACAAGAACTCTACTAGCTGGCAACCTCATCTGTCTGCAGCAGAGCTGAGAACAGAAAGACAGAAAGGTCTCTGACCCTCCCAGTAGATCTTGTACAATCCACACACCAACACTCCTAAATTTTATTCACAGGAAAGCTGTCCAATATATTACCTAAACTCTACTTTCTTTTAACTGATACAAAATTCCTGGTTTATCTGCATAGAATAATTGCAAGCATAGAATAGATTAGCAGCCAAAAACATGAAAAGTATATCTTATATAAAAGATTCAAAGTACTGAATATGAACTAAACATTCTATCCCTAAAAGAATAGAGTGAGGAAACTAGAATAAGATTCCAAGTCACAGTTTTATGTGAAATTCTTGAAGTAAATGAATGTACTGAACAGAACTTAGGATAATAATGTATTGCTTCATAAAACAGTATTTTATCCACATTATGGTGAATTCAGATAATCAGTTAAAATGCTCATTTGTCAAAGTAGGCTATGGCGGTGGGTCATGCCCATAATCTTAACTACTCAGTAGACTGAGATCTGAGGATTGCTATTCAAAGCCAGCCCGAACAGAAATGTCCATGAAACTCCTATCTCCAATTAACCACCAAAAAGCCAAAGTGGAGCAATGGCTCAAGTGATAGAGTGATAGCCTTGAGCTAAAAGTTCAGGAATAGTGCCCAGGCCCTGAGTTCAAATCCCAGAATGATACCTCACCAAACAAACAAACAAAAAGCTCATTCATGTGAATTAGAAACTGGTACTGCTTTCTCAAGATACTACTATTTTTATCTATCCTGCATTTGTATTAATAATTGACTGGTTTCAATAAGATGCATTATTGTTATCTGCTGTACATTATTTTCTGACAACCACCCAGATCTTCACTGTCTCCAGCATGAATGGAAGCTTCTTACATTAGCATCTTCATTTCCTGCATATTCTGCCCAACTGCATGTGGTAATGCTGTGGTCATTGTAGTCTTTCTAGATAGTTCGGTTGATATAAATTACACTTTGGAAGACTCTTCTCCACAAATGGCTAAAAGAAAAGTGCTTAAGTATTGAAAAAAAAGCCAAGTATCAGTAGACCTCAGCACAGTCTAATTCATCCTGAATATAGCCATGGGGTAAAGAAGTATGAAAAGTATAATTTTCCAAGACTTTAGGCCTGATCCTTGTTCCAGGGAGTTCTCCCTTCTGAAAAGCTTTCTTTCCCCTGGCTGTTAACAAATTCTCTCTTCTGGTAGAAGCCCTTATGGTCTTGGTTAAAAAGTTTTCAAAGTTCTGGGATATTTTACCAAAAAGGGGGAAACGCTCACAGGTGTCATGCCTCCTAGTATACTATGTTGTCTCCAGATATATTCCAAGATGGTGCCTACAGTCACCAAATCAAACCAGTATCCTGCCATGGTTGGCCTATCCACCTTTGGTAAGAGGAAATGTCTCTGTGCATAGTAGACAATTAGAGAAAACTGGGACATCCTCATTCATAGGTAAGTCTGATTTGCTTTTTGGTGTGAAAACTCACAATAATCAAAAGATACTATCAATCTGGAAATTTCTTGCAGAGACCTTCCATACTAGCATTCAGTAATACCTCCAAATGAGAAACCATGAGGAAGGACTCCATGAACTCCTTGTCCACTGGTAGCAAGTTATTGCCGCTGACTCTGTCTTTTAAAATACCTTTGCCAGGTGCCTGCTTTGTGTGAGACTCTAGAGGTAAAAAGCAAAATCATGACAGAGTCAGCCCACCGGGAGCTTCCAGTTCAGTGCTGAAGATGTATATTCATCCTCAAGGCCCTAGGCTAAGTCCTGGCAGGGCTCCGCACAAACTGGGTCCTGATGGGAAAAGCCAAGGCTTCCCATATTCCAGATTCTAAGTCCCAGAAATCTGGGGGTCGGGGGGTGGGGTGGGGGGAAGGGGAGGACGGGATGGCCACACTGGATGAGGATGTGACCTCAGGGCCCGGGACCCTCCTCCCTTGGTCCAATGGAAGGTATGACAGGCTGGGATTTGCGGATACACACACACACACACACACACAGAGAGACGCGGGGGGGGGGGGGGGGGGGAGGGGGGGGGGGGGGGGGGGGCGAAAATCAGGAAAGCCCGTGTTCAACCTTCCTCTTCTGTCTCCCTAAGTACTCAGCAAACAGAATGAGCTGATTTTTGGAAGAAGCCAGAGAACAATAGAAACAAACACTCATTTTCTTTCTTGAGAAAATGTACGCTAGAAATCTTGGAAGCATTCTGTGCATTGCATGCCTTGAGTGCAGCCTTCACCACCAGCCCCTTGTTCACTCTGAATTTAAAGCCCCTCTCATTCCCTGACTACCCTGTTCCTCGGGGAAAACATGTAACACTTTGTTGCTGCCACTCTGTATGAAAGAGCAAGCAGTCAATATGAGGGGCCCTGTCTCTGACAGCCTGAGTTGCAAAATCTAGAACCCCAGTCACTCACGTCACACAAACCACGGCAAGCCAGTAGGTCCTCTGGGTTTACATTACAGGTGACAAACACAGCTCCTAATTCAAATGCACCAACAGACATTTCCTGGTCACTTCTGTAGTAATCTAAGAGTGGTGCTTAGTGCCTGATTAATTAGCTTAAGCCAGTGGGTTTCAATAATACCTATCAGGAACACCTCAAAGTAAGAAAACTTACTGACAAAATAAAATAGTGTCAAAGGGGTCTCCATGAAACAATGGTACAATGGCAAACTTAACACATAACTAGCAAATTGTTTCTTGTTTATGCATGAAACTGGTTATTATTATTATCAAATGCAGAATAACAATATTTAAATAATGAGAATGACTTCAAGCTTCTTTTGGTTGCTGGGACCTAGAGAATGAGTTTATGCTCACATTTGCAATACCAACTCTGCCATCTTATGGAAAATGCTGGAAATAGCTAAAGCATCGCATTGGTTCCAAGACAAGGATGTGTTGGTAAAATGACAGAAAGACTAGGATGTAGTAACTTCTATCTATTTCTACATATTTTTTACAACTTTAAACTTTTTACCAGCAGAAATAATTTTTTTCAAAAACAAAGTCTTTCATAGTTCTCAGATTGCTTGCCAACCAAGATGTCTCCCAAACTTGACACTAGAACTCATGTAAAAATCTTGAATGATATTTTGTATTGGTATGAATTTCTACTGTCCCATAACACTGTGTAGTGACTTCACTCTCTATAAACTTATTTGCTACAGATTTGTAAGCTACCAGAAAAACCAGCTGTAAAGCATAAAATCCTGTCAGGAACTATTTGGTAGCCTGTGAAAATACAATTGTCTTTTTTGTTATACAAACTGCTAATTAGACTTGATTCCACAATTGCTTTTTACATTTTTGTGCATATGCTACCTGTGTATTATACTCATATTCTAACGTAACCAGAAATCATTGTTTAATAGGAAATACATGCATTTTTACATTTCACTGAACCCTTTGATTCTGAGTCAATTTACAATAAGTCAACTGTAATAGATTATTCTTTCCAACTATAAATAAATATGTACATTGAAGTAGAAGATTACTGGGTGTTTTTGTTAGTTTTGTTGGTTTTGTTAGTAATATAGGTTGAGTATCCCTAAACAAAAATCCAAACTTCGTTTCAGAATCCAAAACATTTTAAGCACTGACAAAATGTCACAGTCTAAAAAAAATTCGGCACCATGATACTTTGGTTTAGGTGCAAAATTATTAAAAATATTGTATAAAATACCTTCAGGGTGTGCATAAGAGGTGTACGTGAAACATAAAAGAATTTTGTGTTCATTATTGGGTCCCATCACCAAGACATCATATTGTATAAATAAAAATATTCTAAAATAAAAAAATTTTTAAAAACTTAAAATAGTCCTCAGCATTTTGGAAAAGGGCCACTCAACCTGAAGCATGTGTTCATTATAGTAAACTTAGGCAAAACATAGGTCGTCAATATCCCTGTGTTGTTCAGATTTCAAGAGTTTACACGAGTTATTCACAAACAACAAATAGAAGTCATAAATCAAAAATTAATTAATTTATTCACAGGTGAGCTGGGAGAGATGGAGAGAATGGTGAAAATGGTGACCTTGATCAAGATGTGCTCACAAACTTACATGTTTTGAATTTTGAATTGCAGCCCCTTCGTTCAACTACCTAAGGATAATTAGATAAATAAATTTCATAGACTTTTAAAACCTCAGAAAACCCAACCCTTTTTTTCAAACATTTCCAAGTCACATTGGAGGAAGTTTAGGTTCTACAAACCTTACAATCTGACTTGCTTCTGGTCACACCCCCAGCAACTCTGGCCTTCCCCTCCAGGGACTCTGACTCCTAACGGAAGATTGTCCCTGCAATTTGCTCATAGTGCTTCTTCTAAGACAGTAAAGCAGAAACATCATTCTAGAAAGAGCAAAATGGAGATAAACTTTTGAAACAAATAAAATTTACTGGAGTTAATGATAAATGGGAGGATTGCATTATACAAAAGCAATGATTAAAGTAGCTCTTAGGTCCTAGTGACCCTCAAGTCACTCACCCTCTGCATAAGACCTCTCTTCCTCTTGGACTATCATCCTGTTACTCATAGGAAGGTCTACTTACTTTGACTTCTTCATATGTCTCTGAGTAATGTTTTCAAAGTCACTTTCTACCCCAACCCAATTGGGAGTAATATTCCCTTAACATCAGTGTCATCTGCCCAGAGATTACTTTAAACCAAATGTAACAGCTGCCCTGAATCATCTATCCTGGAATTCTACCCCTCAAAAATTAATCTTGAATCAATTGTTGGTGCTTCATTGTGGATGAATTTTACAAAAAAGATCAGGAGGCAAATACAGCCAGAACACTCAATGCACATATGTGACTAAGGAAGTGGAAATATGAAATTAGTCTGAGGAGAAAGGACAGATAAAATAGAAGAATGATGGAAGGGATGACTCTGACCAAAAAGCACTGGGCACTTAGATGGATATGTTAAATTGTAACCCTCTGTACAACCTTTTGAAGTGTGGAAAATAAAGACATGTGAAATAGATAGATAGATAGATAGATAGATAGATAGATAGATAGATAGATAGATAGATAGATAGATAGATAGATAGATAGATAGGTAAGTTGTGCTTGGGAACTTTCTGTATCCCTTTTACCACTTGTTTGTAATTCCTAAGTATATTAAAAATAGAGGAAATTTGTTTTAGTGACTGCTGTAGTTTGGGCTGAAATATTTCCCCAAATGTACCTGAATTGAAAGCCCAAATGTACATTGATTAAAGATTTGATCCCCAGCCTTTGGAGGTAGTGGCTAGTCATAGGTCTTTGGGACATGCCCTGCAAAAGAATACTGGACCCTTGACCCTTTCTCCCCCTCCCTCCTCCTGGCTATGAAGGAAGTGATGTTTTGCCCTATCACATCCTTCCTGCCACAGGTGCTGCCTTGTCACAGGTTCAAAAGCAATGGACCCTATGGATTATGGTCCAAAACCTACAAAACTGTACGCCAAAAATAGCTTTTCTGCTTATAAGTTGTTTCACCTCAAGTATTTGTTAGAAAAAGGAATGATGGCTAACATAGTAACATATTCCCTTAGAAAAGTAAGCATGTTATGAAGGGTAAACAAAGGAGGAGGCTGCAATGCTTGGTAAGAAATGTATGCATTATCTTGCCCATGTAATTGTAACCCCTCTGTACAGTATGTTCACAAATAAAATAAAATTAAAAAAAGAAAAGTAAGCATGTTAAAATTTTATACAAATTTTTCTCTATCTCCATTGATCAAAGATTTAAATACAGTCTAATCTCAGAGCCCCTAGCCAATTACAAGCAAAATAAGGAAAGACTAATTCAAATTGTGTGTCTCAATGCATTTTCCCTTGAGCAAGCATTTGAATTCCTATGCCTAGGTGGGCAATGGAAATGACATTATATGTTCCTAAAATCTAATCAAGTCTATGAATTTAAAGCACAAGCAAGAATATCTTTTCATGTTTCACTTGTAACAAAGTAACTTCAATGGAATTAAACAGCCTCCCAATAGAATTTAGACCTTCCACCTTTTCCCTAAAATTCTGCTTTCAATATTATTTTTTTTTACTTTCTTGTTTTCTTTTTCTCATTATCATTCTTTCTTCCTTAAGATGATTTCCTTGTGTAGCCCAGATTAGATCTAAATTCTTGGGCTAAAGTGATCCTCCCACTTCAGCCTTCTGAGACCTAGGAATTCAGGCTTGCACCAAAGCATCTATCAAATAAATATGGTATTTCTGTACTGGGCTCCTGTGGCTCACACCTGTAATGCTAACAACTTGGGAGGCTGATGATGATTTTTCTGTTTGAAGCCAGCCCAGGCAAGAGAGTCTGTGAGACTCTTATCTCTAATTAACCACCAAAAAAGGAAAAGGAAAAGAAAAAGCCAAGAGGTGTAGCTATGGCTCAAGCAAGAGTGCTAGCCTTGAGGAAAAAAAAAACCTCAAGAGTTCAAGTCCAGCATAGGCACCAAAACTAAAGGAGGTATTTCTAAATAACAAATAAAAGTTTATGTTATGTTATTACTCTGCTTAAAACACTAAAATAATTATCCAAACTTTCACTTTTCTGTTAGCTGATCTTGCCTCAAACATTCACCTCATCTCTTATTACTATCTAGGAGCTCTTTTTAAGGAATTTTATTATTATAATTATAAAGGTAGTGTATAGAAGAGTTGTCTTTTCATAAATTAGGTAACAAGTACATTTCTTTTTGGGTTTTTTTGGGGTTTTGGAGGGTTGTTTTTTTTCTTTGCCGGTTGTGGACCTGAACTCTGAGCCTAGGCACTGTCCCTCAACTCTTCAGCTCAAGGCAAGTGCTCGACCGCTTGAGCCCACAGCACCACTTCCGGCTTTTTCTGTTTATGTGGTGCTGAGGAATCGAACCCAGGGCCTCATGCATGCAAGGCAAGCACTCTACCACTGAGCCACCTTCCCAGCCCCTACATTTCTTTTTGGACAATGTCTCTCCTTCCTTCAATCTCTTCCAGGTTTTCCCACCTGTCTTTTCCTACAAGTTAGATAGTTCATTGTTACTGAATACCACCATGGCATTTGTTCACCCTTTGTCCATCTATTTCTGTACTCTCATTTAATCCCCCAAGACAGATAAATTAACAAACAAGGCAAAAAGAAAAAACTCATGTTTACATTTCCTGGAATTCATATCAATAAATATTATTTTATATGATCAAAGGCACAAAGGTATTGTTCCCTTGTATTCTTCCTGGGAGCTCTTAATGTATAATGCTTTCTATGGTTTAAATGTTTCTGCTAATGTTCATGTGTTAAAATCGAGTCCTCACTGCAACAGTACTTAAGTGGGACCACTAGCAATGATTAGGTCAAGAGGGTCTTCCTTGGACAGTGTGAAGTAGGTTCATTATAAAAGTGAGGTGAGTTTGGCTCCCTCTTGTCCTCTCACATTCCCTCTGCCATAGTAATATTACCCTATAGTAAGAACCACCACCCCAGATGTCAACCTTAGTTGTCAACTTTTCAACCTCGAGAACTATAACAAATAAATCTCCATGGCATTCTGTTACAGTAGTCCACAAATGCAGACAGCTTCATACCATCTCAAATGCTAATACTGATCATCATGAGTTCTAAATTTTAGAAAACCAAGTTACTATAAGTATTTTCAGGTTCATGTGATCTGCAAATAGTTGAGTAATTATTTATCAAGAAAAAAGGAAATTTTGAATAGCAAAAGAATTAGAAAATTATTATCAAATGGCCACAGTATTTACATCAGCCAGACCCTCCAAAATTTCTTTAGATTTGGAGTGTACGACTTTAGAAAGTGGCCACTCTAAAGCTCAGGTTCACAACCAAACTAACCTCCCCAGTACAGGTCAATGGATTAAATTACTGTCATAAAAAAGAAAGATTTTTATCTCAAGTATTCCTTAAAAATTCATATTGGTTCCTAAGACCATAACTGATTTATTTTTCAAAGATACAATGTATTAAAAATCTTTACTAGGCTTTCCACTAAATTCACAAATGTATCTTTGTAAAATCCTTTCTTTGACTTGGTCAAAGTTTTTTGCTGATAAGATATTTTGTCTTCTGGCACCTCTCTTTTCTTCTAATATCTTCTAAGTTCACCAAGACTAATGATTTTATATGGACTTCTATTATTCAAGCTTTCAACCAGTACAAATTGAACTCTATTTTTCTAGGCACTCCTATACTTCAGAGCTCATTCTGAGCCAAGTAGATACTATTAGCTCATTTCAAGAGCTCATATTTTGGCTATCTGTGCCATTCATAAATATAAGTTTAGAGTAGATCGTTAAACAAATTAAAAGTAAATTCCTATATTCACTTCTTCAGGGGATAGGCAAAATTAGGATGGTTCAGGAAAATTAAAATGGCCTCATGCAGGAATGTTAGGATCCAGACTTTAAATAAATATATAAATATAAATTAATGTTTTGTGCCAGTCCTGGGGCTTGAACTCAGGGCCTGACTGGGCTCAAGTGGAGCCACAGCTCCACTTCTGACTTTTTCTCAGCATCTTATTGGAGATGAGAGTCTCATGGATTTTTTTTTTTTTTTTGTCAGCCATGGAGCTTGAACTCGGCCTGAACGCTATCTCTCAGCTCTTCAGCTCAAGGCTAGTGCTCTACCACTTCAGCCACAATGTCACTTCCAGTTTTCTGGTGGTTGATCGGAGATAAGAATCTCACGGACTTTCCTGACCAGGCTACTCAGCCTCCTGAGTAGCTAGGATACAGGCAAGAACCACTGCATATATTACATTATATATAATACATAAATATATTTTGGTGGTAATAAATATCGTGAAAAAGTTAAAAGAATTATTTTTGGGGGGTCCGGTCGTCGGGCCTGAACTCTGGGCCTGGGCGCTGTCCCTCAGCTCTTCAGCTCAAGGCTAGCACTC
>NW_012267225.1:27276998-27279488 GCF_000151885.1 Dipodomys ordii
GGGGGGGGGGAGTGAGGGGGAAGCAGAGAAGTTTCTCAAAGCCTGAGTTTCTTTGTTTATAAAAGAAATCTGGAAGCCTGCTGCATGTGGCTCCTCACTATAATCCTAGCTACTTCAAAGATTGAGAGTGGGAAGTTCAAAGTCCACCTGCACAAAAAGTTTGAGAGATAGCCTCTCAACCCATAACTGAGTACAATGGCACACACTAGTCAGTCCAAACTACAAAGGCAGTTAAGATTGGGAGGATCACAATTACAGGCCAACTGGGGCAAAGAAGTGGAAGACTCCATCTCCATGGAGGGAGGTTGGGTATATTATGCACACACTTATGATCCTAGCAACAGTAGAAAGTGGATTGACCACTGAAAAACAGGATTGGAAGCAGGACTTAATGGTATCTCTCCAGCCTAGCAAGCATAAGGTCTTGAGTTCAATAGGAGGAGGAGGTGGGGATGTGGAGATAGATGGAAGAGGAACAAAAGAGGGAAGGAAAGAAGGAAGGAAGGAAGCAGGGAAGGAGGGAAAAAAGAGAGAAAGAAACCAAGCACCTGTTCCATGTGATTGAGAAGAAAGAAAATGCTTGTAAAACAGATAGCATAGGTCCTGACATATGGAGAAGTCCCTCACAAACCTTAGTTGTCACCAACATCTCCCCCTCACAACCTTCTCTTTCTTTCCCTTCCCTTGCCTATGCCAGAGGTCAGCAAGTGATCACTGACCCTTCACTCACTTTAGCTGTGCTCCTTGTGACCCAAGATTTGGAAGTTACTAGTAGAGATTTTAATACACTCAATATATTCTAGTATTCAGAGTAACATCTATTTTTATTTTTCCTTTCAAAGAGAATTATCTGAGCCTTCTGCTAATTAAACAAGAACTTTTTTGTGGCCCCTTGTGAGGCTTGAACTCAGTGCCTGGGCACTGTTCCTGAGCTCTTTTGCTAAAAGATAATGCCCTATCACTTTGAGCTGTAGTGGTTTTTGAGTTGTTAGTTGAAGATAAGAGTATCACAGGGACAGGTCTGCGGGAAGATGGCAGAGGAGAGGCTGGAAGCTAAAAAAATCTCTCGCATAGAAAGCAGTTTTAGTGTTCCAGTGAACAGTCCTAGGTTAGAGAATAACACCAAATGTGCCATCACAGTACAGAGAGTTTGGCCAGAGAGGGAAAATCCAGGCAGCTTGGTCAAGGAGACAGATCTGAGCACTTGCCAGTAGCCATGGAGGCAGTGGCAGCAGTGACAGTGGTGGCTATTGCAGCCTGCAACCATCATCATTAACAGAGAAAGTCGGGGACAAAAGCTCCAGACACGGTGTGTGAGCAGATTCTACTCACCACCAAGAACTGACAAAGAGCAGAAATCTTTATACTGCTGATCACATACCAGGGACCGCCTAGGAACCAAGAGTCTGGCGTGAGTAGACCCAAAACATCCTCACTCCTTCTCACAGAGCAGTGGTGGGAAGGCCGACCCTCCCCCACCACCGGAGATCTCCATCTTTGATACTGACAAAGGTCCAGCCATAGCAGCTAGCTCCAACTTGGGCCTTGGAAGAAAATAGGAGCCATTCAGCAGGTCACAGGAACCTGACCTGACCTGCCAGGCTCAGCTCCACCCAGGGCAAAGTCACCCCACCCCAGTAGAGAGACCTCCACCCCCAAAGAAGTGACTTTCTTCACTGGGTAAACAGAGACAGAGGCTTCGCCTCTCCACTGCCGCCTAGACAGCTGACAATTTCTCCAGGCTGGGCTCTGCCAATGTCTCAGGAGCTAGCCCCTCAGGGAAAAGCTACTGATTGCTGATAGGCCTCAACCCTACCCAGAACTTAGCCTCATCAAAGCAACTCCAAGTTAGAGGATAAAACCATCTCCCTCTTTTGTGATACTCAAAGCAGATCTCCCTCGAACTGAACTAGCCTGGGAAGAGGATCACAAAGTCCTGGGTAAGGCAGAACTTCTGTCTGCCTGCTCAGACAAACTGACTTAAGAAACTAATCAAGGCACAGGAAAACCAAACACGACAAGCAGACCAGAGGCTCCACCAAGAGACTGGTTACGGACACAGGGGAAATACAAGATCTTCCGCCCCTCCCCCCCCAAAAAAAAATCAAAGCATTCTTTTTTCTACCTATTTCTTTTAATTTTTTAAAATAGTTTTCTATTTTTTTCTTTTATAATTTTTTTTCTTTTTTATGTTTTTTATTGTAAAAATAGTGTACAGAGGAGTTACAGTAACATGAGTAAGGTAATGAGTACATTTCCTATCTAACATTGTTACCTCCTCCTTTTTTTAATCTCCTACCTTCCCTCCCCATCTCCCAAATCCCCCCCCACCCAAGTTGTAAAGTTAGTTTTTTTTTTAATTTAATTTTATTTTATTTGTGAACATACTTACAAAGGGGTTACAATTACATGGGCAGGATAATGCATACATTTCTTACCAAGCATTGCAGCCTCCTCCTTTGTTTACCCTTCACATCACTTCCCAGCCTC
>NW_012267225.1:27279908-27314404 GCF_000151885.1 Dipodomys ordii
CTTTCTGATGGAGGCATAGAATTCCATTGTGTATATATACCACATTTTCTTGATCCATTCATCTACTGAGGGGCATCTGGGTTGGTTCCATATCTTAACTATGGTAAATAATGCTGCAATTTAGCAGTATGTGTGTGCGTGCGTGTGTGTTTAAATCTCTTTTAACCTTTTGATCCTTCTTTTTTCTTTTTTTGCCTGACTTAATACTATTTTTTCCCACAATTCTCCATAAATTTATTAATTTCTGGTCTGTTGAATCCCTCTTTGATGATCTTAGCCCATTAACCCATAGTTGTTTGATGTTGAACTAGGTTGTATCTGCAGCCATTTTGACTGTACAACTACAGGACTCTGATTGATGTTTGCCTTAAAATAGTGTTCTAGCACAAAATTAATGTTACTCTCATACCAAATGGGCAGAACAAGCTGGAGAAACACAAGAAAAATGACAAATCTCAACTCCCACTCATGATAATCAGACGACAGAACAGTTAATGAATAATCCAGAGGGGAGTTCTCAAAAAGCTCTACAAACACAGGCCAACTGGGGCAAAGAAGTGGAAGACTCCATCTCCATGGAGGGAAGTTGGGTATATTATGCACACACTTATGATCCTAGCAACAGTAGAAAGTGGATTGACCACTGAAAAACAGGATTGGAAGCAGGACTTAGTGATATCTCTCATGTGAGCGTGATAGGGAGCCAGATGAGGCTAACCAAAGATTAATACAGGAACTTCATGAGCATGTTGAGGCTAACCAAAAAGTAATACAGAAACCTCGTGAGTGTGAGGAACCTAATCAAAGATTAATACAGGAATTGCATGAGCAGGCTGAGAACAGTCAAAGAGAAATACAGGAATTGCGTGAGCGGGAGGAAGCTAATCAAAGAGTAATACAGGAATTGTGTGAGCAGGGTGAGAATAGAAAAAGATCAATAGAGGTATTCATAGAATCCATAAACAGGCAGCTGAAGGACTCCAGGGAGACCACAAAGGGAATGCTGAATGAAACACATCAGAAGGAAAGGGAGTCCACAGAAACCATAACTGCTCAACCAAGTGATTAGAGAATAAACACTGAACACCAAATTGAGGAAGTAAAGAAGTTCATACAAGATCTAAAACAAAGCTCCAACAAAGAATTTGAAGCCATCAAAGCCGACCAATTAGAAGGAAAGGAAATAAAAAACAAAGTAGAAAGTCTTGACAGTAGGTTAAACCATGCAAAAGATCGAATCTCTGGGATTGAAGTCAGCCTAGATACTATAGAGAAAGAACATACAACTATCCAAGACAAATCCAAGAAATATGATACACCTATTCAATGTTTGGAAGACATCTTCAGAAGGCCTAATCTGAGGATAATAGGTGTAGAGGAGCACCTAAAGACAGAAGTCAAGGTCTAGGAAATTTATTTAACAGGATCACAGCAGAGAACTCCTCAAACATGCAAAAAAGATAGGCCTATTCAGATACAATAAGCTTTTAGAACCTCAAAGAGACCAAACCAGAACAGGACATACCACCGTCACATTATAATCTGCACAGGATCAATTCAAAACAAGGAAAGGATCCTTAAAGCTGTAAAGGAGAAAAGATCTATCACAATAAAGAGAAACCAATTAGAATAACCTCAGATTTCTCAGCAGAGACAATTAAAGAAAGAAGAGCCTGGAATAATGTATGTATGCCATGCCCTAAAGACAAACAATGGTCAAGCAAGAATACTATACCCAGCTAAATTCTCCTTTATAACAGAAGGTCAAAACCAGATACTTAGAGATGTCCTACACATACAAAATCAACAAGACCACAATAAAGGCCAAAAAACTGCACTCAAACTGAAAATCAAAGAACCATAGGAAGAACCCAGTTGTCACAGCCCTCAAGAAGGTGGATAACATGGCAGAAACTACCAAACACCTCTCAGTCTTAATTCTCAACATTAATGGACTTAACTGACTGTCCAATTAAGCAACATAGACTGTCTAGTTGGATTAAAAACCAAGATCTTCTATCTGCTGCCACCAAGATTCACACCTTGCTCATAAAAACAAACATATTTTGAAAGTGAAAGGCTGGAATAAAATCTACAAAGCAAATGGCCCCATAAACAGGCAGTAGTTGCAACCCTAGTATCAGTGCTGGAGGAATATCAATACCAAATTTCAAACTCTACTACAAAGCCATAGTAATCAAAACAGGTTGGTACTGGCACAAGCACCTGGATGCTGCATTGATCTGTCAACAGAGACCAATCCAAGGAAGTAATTGCTTTTAAGCAGGTCTCAGATTCTAGGATTTACTCTAGGTTTTATTCTTGTCTGTGTTTGCCAACATTTAGGGTCTTGGAGTCTTTTGCTTCCACACCAATAAAAGGAAAAGATACAAAATAGAGGTGATTACAAGGCACTTTGTTCTGGGTAATCCTGAAAATGTTCAGTAGCACTTCTGACCATATCTCATAACAGAACATACTCATAGCACCCACAAGAGAAAAAGTAAAGCAGAAAAAAATAGACCCTAAGTCTGGCCCAGAAATAAAAGTAAATAATATGTAACCAACATGTAGCAAAATCTGATTCAATATTCCTCTAAGAAAATAATTTTATTTAGTATTGTTTCATTGCAATTAATATTTCTTGTATTCAGATTTTACTACTTCTTGAGAAAACCAGAAGACTAGGACCAGGAAAAATCACTCTGAAATGTTATGGTTCCCATAGATAATAACTGTATTAATCTCAATTTTCTTATTTATCCTTTAAAAAGCCATACAGGTCAACAGAGAGCAAAAAGGATAGCATATAGCATATTCTCTAAGGACATCAGATCTCCCTCATCTGCAGTCAAAAGATAGATCATTTGTCCTTGTCCTTTCTCTCTTTCCCATTTCCCATGATCCCTCCATTTCTTCTATCTTTCTACTCCCCTTTCACTCATTCCTGTGCAGTCTCTTGCATAATTTCTGGTTGGACCACAGATTGGAGGTAGGAAGATAGAGATAAGAAAAATACTATGCCAAAGAGTGTTAGTGGCTTTACAGCCCTTAGAACACCTTGTCTAAGACAATCTTTTTGTCACATTCTGACTTAGAGAAAGTATGAGACAGACAGGGAAAAAAATAACTGTCTTCATTGAACTCACTGAGATCATTTCTGCTCTGTAAAAGCAAATCGAGAGCTAAGAAAGAAGTATTCCCCTAATTGACTACAAGCCAGAGTAAGCTGCAGCTCATAAACCATATTATCTAGCTATAGGTTAATGATTTGGATCCTTACATTATTGCAAAATCTTTTGCAAACACTGATACAGTACATTCATTCCCTATGTGTGGGTGTGCATTAGGATGTTAGTGTAAATTTGGTATGACATATTAACATTAGGATGTATATCTCTCTTTGGACTCTGTCAACTTTAGAAAGTTGTCTACAGATATATTCTCTTATGCATAAACAGTTTTTCTTGAAGAATTCTGGCAGTAGGAAAAATTAGAAGCAACCCAAATGTCTATCTGCAAGAAACTGCTGAATAATTGTAATATAGTCACATAACCATTATATAGCCATACAGAAAAGCATGAGAAACTCTGTGCACTACATGAATTCCAAGGTAGAATAATGAGTAAATACATGAACAGCATCATGTGTGCTAGTATTATGGTTTGGATCTTAAATGTCCTCCCAGCAAAGTGCCTTGCTAAAGACTGTGAGGTTATTGTGGGGCTGTGGTAGGTGAGGAATTCAGTTACTGAGGGGTGGCTCTGGAGGGGGATATTAAAACTTCCGCCTCCCATTGTTATTTGTGTCCTGGATGCCAGGAAGTGAGCAACTTCTCTCCACAAGCTCCTGCCATGAAGTATTTGGCTACCACAGGCCCAAAAGCAACTGGCTAAGTGGCCATACACTGAAGCCTCTAAATCATGAGCCAAAGGAAAGGTTCTCTCCTTCAAGCTGATTTATTTCAGGAATCTGTCCTTACAATGGAAATCCAATTAGTATAATCACTGTATTCATGAAGGAGAGAGAAATGAATCAGACAGTTATTTGTCTAAGTACAGAATGTTCCACAGAGGATCTAAAAGAAACCAGCCGCACTGATTGTCTTTTGGAAATGGCAATTGGCTACCAGTGGGTCTACAAGCCAAGGAAAGAGGTGTCTTAGGTTGATTTTTTTTTGAATACCATTCCTTCAGGGTAATTCAAGTTAAATGTAAAATAATTTGTGAATTATTTCATAATTCAATGCTCTGTTCTTATACTGGCAGCTTCATGGTGACAGAGAGAAATGTCACAACTCATGATTTTGAGCTGAAACATTCTAGAGAAGAAACATCTCCCTGAAACCAATCTGGATAAAGCATTACCTGTGAGAAATGTCAGAGCCATTTAGTTCACCTTCCCTCCTACCAAGGGGAGTTCCTTCCACCAACTAGGAAGGAGAGGCTGGGTTTTCCCTTCACTACAGAAAGCATTGTTTTCTTTCATGAACAATCAGACTCCACTTTCTTAGTTTTTCAGCTTGGCTACAGCTCAGCAAAGTAAACAGCAAAAGTAAGTGAGCCATAAAATTAAGCTTATATCATTGGGTTGTTAACTAAAGCTATTAAATTTATCAGTTTGGATGTAAATATTGGAGTAAGTCTGATGATTCTGTGAGATTGTATCTAAAGTAGACTAATCCAGAATAATAGTACAGCAAACAGCACGCCTGAAAAATGTAAAAAAAAAAATGTTTTAAGTCTTCCAAATGGTATCTACATTAGCACATTCGCATCCTTAATGGCATACAGTGAAATAGCTTTACAGATGCTTAATGCATCCAGGCTCAGAGAATCTGGAAAAAAAGCAGATGGTTCCAGGATCTTAATATTAAACAAATAAACTGCCGTTGGATAGGTGTGGCTTAGGTTATCCAGTTGCCTGCTTAATTCTGAGAAATAGAGTTTTCCCATGTCTGTTCCCAAATGTCTTTAGGACAAGTCCAAGAGGGTAATGTGGCTAAAAGAGAATCAGCAGGAAAGACTCCTGCTTTACACAGAGGGACCCTGCAAAGGGAGCTGCCCAGCCCTAATCTGATAGGGAAGGGAAGGGCTCATTCACCCACCCCGCCTCTGGTGCACCAGGGATGTTTCTGAGCTAAACACTGGTAAAATATAACCTGTTCTATATTAGAAATGTCATGGAGATATGTAGTAGAAAGATAATAATACAAAGAAAAAAAAACGGAAAGAGAAAAGTGCTTGAAGGGGCAGAAAACAAAGAAGACTGGAATGACATAGGAACTTCATAGAGGAGAGACACTCATTTCAAAATGTATATGATACTTTCTAGTGGGTCTTCAGTTTATTGTCTTGATCTGACAAAGAAGTGAAGAAAAGGCCACAAGAAGAAGGGTTAAGAAGTTGAGAACCTTATTACAGGAGCCAAACTAGTTGAAAGCAAAAGCAACAGACTCTTGGAAGAGGAGCTTTACCAGATAGACAATTATGAAGCAGGTAAAGTGGGGCAAAGTTTAACTGAAAGTAAGAGTAAGACACCAGAGAAAACACAGACAAAGGCTTTCAGCTATTGTAATCAAGTATAAGTCCCCAACCCAGACTCTAGACTGGGAAATCTGCCTTATGCCAAATGAGGTTTTTTTTCCCACTGTTTCCTAAGCAAAGGGGAGGAGAACATAGATTTTTCAGTATGAAAAAGCCAGAAATGGGACCTGGAAATCGTTAGCCCTGTTGGAGGTTCATGGAGGTCCCTCTTGTAGAGTCTTTCTGGCAAGTCTCAGCTTGTCTGGCATCAGGATGAATCACCTACCCTATCTCCCCAAAGGGAAAGGGCATCAGTCTTGTGTGCAGGTCCACTTCAGAGTGGTCAAGGTCTTTGCTTTCTCAGAGCTGTTATCTCAACTTTCCCAGAAGAGGGGGTACGGTCACTGAATGATCTCTGCTTTCCCACAGACTTCTGGTAGCGTAGGAAGTACATGCTCCAAGGGCCATCTCTATTTTCTCCTTAGTTTCTAACAAGTGGAGGGCGTGTCATCCCTGCCAGGGTCTCTGTCTCTTCCTATGCTGCCTGTACAGTTCTAAGTCTCCCTCAAATGTCTAACAAAAGGCGAAGTTGTTCCTCTTAAGTAGTTGCGATTTCTGTTTGTCGTGGGGCTTGAACTCTGGGCCTGAGCGCTGTCCCTCAGTTCTTCAGCTCAAGGTGAGCTCTCTACCATGTGAGCTACAGTGCCACTTCCGGTTTTCTGATGGTTTATTGGAGATAAGAGTTTTGCAGACTTTCCTGCCCAGGCTGGCTTTGAACTACAATCCTCAGATCTCAGCCTCCTGAGTACCTAGGATTACAGGTGTGAGCTACCAGCGCCCGACTAAAATTTCTTTTTTTAAATTAGTGTACGTGAATTGTATAGGGGAAGTTTCATTGTCACATTTCCAGACATAAGTAAATGTATCCCAGTCAATCTCACCATCTCTAACAATCTCCCCTACCTTACTTCTTAAAACAGTTTTAACAGATCCCACTGTTCTATTTTTACACAGTCAAACAACCTACTTATCCTCCATCTGCACCCCTGGCTGGCTCAGCCTCCCTCTTGACACACAAACACAGCACAGCCTGTAAAGTGGATTAAAAAAAAATAGTAAATCTAAAGAATTCAAAGGCCTCATCTCAGATCTGTGGAACTAGCGCCATGTGGGCTTGTGAGAAATGCAATCTCCCCTTACCTCTGAGTCCCTGAATAAGAAATTCGAAGGCAGCCCTGTAATCTGGGCTATATCAACCCCTCCACGAGATGCAAAGGTACTTTCAAGTTTGAGAGCCACTGAAACACACCTCTATTTCACAGGATATCTAGGTTGATCATGTTATAACACTCCCTGCTTCATCTAAATGTAAAAGTCATGTACATTGCTAGAAGCTGTTTTCTACATATCCTGTAGATACGCCCACTTGCTGAAAGGTGAAGAAATCAAAATCTCCCCCTTTAAAAACAAAGAAGCAACAGATTGTTTCCAGTATTTTTCCAGAAATTAAACTCCAAATAGACTATTTACATTGTTGGATGAAGAATGGGTAAGAATAATAGAAGTGTATTTGGATTAATTGATTAATCTGAGCCAGGTTCAGAGAAACAAACAGCACATGCTTGGGGTTTTTTTCTCATTTTCAAGAAGTAGATCTAAAATACATGATCTAAAATACACCAAAGGAAGATACTTTCAGGGAGGAACACAAAGGTGCTATGCCTCTATGCTATTGAGCATACAAAATATAATTACTGAAATGAACTCCAGGAAATGGAAACAAGAGGACTTTTTATTCTTTTTCTTTTTTCTTTTGTTTGTTTATTCTTCTGTCTTTGGGAGGTCAAGGAGAAGGAGACAAAAATGGAGGGATACAAAGTGAACAAATGCATCAGTGATACTCACTAGATACTATGTTGAAAAGAACTACACAACTTGTGGGTGGGGACAGGTGGGGAAAACTAGCAGAGAAAAAAAGGAAAGAGTGATGCCGGGCGCTGGTGGTGGAACACGCCTGTAATCCTAGCTTCTCAGGAGGCTGAGATCTGAGGATCATGGTTCAAAGCCAGCCTGGGCAGGAAAGTCCATGAGACTCCTTATCTCCAAAAAAACTACTAGAAAACCGGAAGTGGCGCTGTTGCTCCAGCGGTAGAGGGCTCAACTTGAAATGAAGAGTGCAGGGACAGCGCCCAGGCCCAGAGTTCAAGCCCCACGACCGACAAAAAAAAAAAAGGAAAGGGTGACACTGTCCAAAAAGAAATGTACTCATTACCTGACTTATAAAATCGTAACCTCTCTGTACATTAACTTTATAATAACAAAAATAAATAAAAACAAAAAGTCCTAGGATGTCTTTTGAATTTTGAGGCCATTTTGAAGGAAAGGAACAAAGAGGTAAGGTGGGGAAGCTAATTCTAGACTTCAAGTAAAAAACAAAATGAAATAAAAAAACCATAGGAATGGTAGTTGGGGTTTGTGGCATACATGAGTGGTATCTCTTTTGTGGCTGTGTGGTGTCAAGGTTAGGAAGACCTTGTGTTTTTCCGTTCTGGGGCTGTGTTCAGTAACCAGTTCCACCAGCTGGAACTCATCATTCTGCATAGGTCACTGAACATCAGAGATCTGCATACCTTCATTTATTCTTGTTTTATTGTAAGAGTAATACATACTTGATTATAATATTTGATTATGGCTCTGAATTTTCAATTTACTAAGCATTTGGGATTTCCTTTAAAGAAAAGCAAGAGGAGGAGATTGAAAGCACCCATCCCAGAAGACCTTGCGGACACAGGTACAGGAAAAGTAGTTCATTGCCAACATGGGCTAACAATACCACCTCTCCCATGGAATGGCACCTCTTTCTTTCCCATGGGCACCCTTATGCAGTCAAGAGACTACAGGCAGGAGCTACTCTGTGTGCACAGCTGGTCACTGAAAACAGTGCTTAGGCAGTACTGAGGGCAAGAATGTGGACTAATCCCAGAGAAACTAGCAAGAGTACTTGGGAGAGTTCTCTTTTCTTTGTGAAGGGCAGGGTGGAGTTCAAGTCTGGGTGGCAGGCATCCCATTGATGCAGCTGAGGGCTAGAGATACATGCCAAGGGCCTGTCAAGCCCCAAAAGGAAGAGGACATACTAATAGATGTTGCAGGAAGAGGAAAAGAAAGATACCAGAAAGAAGGAACAGAAGAAGGGGAAAGAAACAAGGTTTGAAGAATGTATTAGGAAATCTTAGTACATTATTCACAGTGTAATCACACACTTATCCATAGCTGTTAGAAATAAATTTAGTAGTGGTCCATTTCAAGACAGGCATTTGACCCTGAACAGAAAATTACCAGTAGCTTGATTGCATAGCAACTTGCAGGCATAAAAAAGTTCATGTATTGGAAAATGTGTATAAAAACAGTACAAATCAACAAGAGGAGGAATGAACTGCAAAAAAATGAGAAAATTGGGGCTGGGAAGGTGGCTCAGTGGTAGAGTGCTTGCCTTGCATGCCTGAGGCCCTGGGTTCGATTCCTCAGCACCACATAAGAAAAAAGAAAAAAGCCGGAAGTGGCACTTTGGCTCAAGTGGCAGGACGCTAGCCTTGAGCTGAAGAGCTGAGAGACAGTGCCCAGGCCCAGAGTTCAGGCCCCATGACCAGACCCCCCCCCACCCACCAAAAAAAAAAAAAAAGAGAAAATGGAACCAGTACTTGCAGCTCATGCCTGTAATCCTAACTACTCAATAGGCTGACATCTGAGGAAACACTCAGGGACAGTGCTTAGACCCTGAATTTGAGCCCCAGAAATGACATTTGATAGATAGATAGATAGATAGATAGATAGATAGATAGATAGATAGATAGATAGATAGATAGATAGATAGATAGATAGATAGATAGATGGATAGATAGCAGGTAGAAACTACGTATGTGCCAGAATGCACATATCCAGAAAACACTTCCTGTCACTAAGGCACCAAAGGGAATGGAGAATACTGTAAATCCCACTTCTAAAATTCAACCAGTCTCAAAGGATACATATATTTGAGTTAGCCAATAGAAAGTAATGTAACGCAAGCAACATCCAGGAGACAATGTAAGCCCTCATAGTATTCAGCCAATAAGGAATTGGGGGAGAGACCTTGTGCACTAGGGATAAATTGCTTGTTGTAATTGCCTAGAGAGTGCCTGCCTATCCAACCCCTGATCTGCCCTGCAAAGTCTCACTTTTGTTGCACTTCTCTGAATCCATCGTTGGAGCTTGGATAGATGTTTCTCACAACAACCTCCTTAAAATATAAAATAGAAAAATTACAAAAGGATGTATATTATTCTTTACTGCCTTATTGGGATCAGACTTCTGGGTGTTTTTTCTTCATATGATTATGGATTGTGTTCATGTTATATGGGTAGAATTATTGAATTGGCTATAAGCCCAGCACCTTTATTTTAAGTATGTTCAATGTATGGAACCAATCCTCAGATCTTACCTGCTGAATATGATCAGAAAGAATATTAGGTCACCAGGTTCTTGTCACTTATTTTATGAAAGCAACTGCACTGATGCTATCTTTTATAGTGAGGTCAAAGACTTTTCACAGGGTTAAGTTGTGAAGTGACTACAAGCAGAAGTTAAGTGTAGTTCAAATCTCCTTTACAAACACTGTAATTCACTCTTCCTACAACATTCCTCACAGCTTGATATTCAGCCCCCGTCAGGAGTTTTTCTGGCATTAACCACACAGTTCCTCCGTTATTTATGAGGCACTAGGCACATGCAGACAGTGATATAAGACAAAATAAAATTCTTGTCTTCATGCAAATTGCATTCCAGGTAAGAAGGGAGAAAATAATTAAAAGAGCAAGTAGATAAAATTACTTTAGAAAGTTTTATATGCTGTGAAAACAAATAAAGCAGGGGAAGAGAAGTCACAGTGCCAAGACAGCTCAGAGAAGACTGCCCTGTGAAGGTGACATTTAAGTAAGAAAAGAGGGAGTCTTTTCTCAAAGAAAGGCTTTTAGAGTCAGAGGAACCTGCAGACACAGGAGCCTAGTGTGCAAGTATGCTTTCAGGGTAGGTTACCCTGGGCAGAGGTCAGTGCCCTGCTGGATAGTAAGGAAAGACAGGATGGCGGAGATGATATGAACAGCTGAGACCTTGGGGATAATGGACAAAGCAGGATGAGTTAGGAATCACTTGGAGGGTTGAAATCCAGAGTAATATGGTGGAAGGATCACTGTGACTCCTTTGAAGAACAGAAAAGCCCACAGGTGAGGAGAGTGTGTCACAATATTCCAGTTGAGAGGCGTGGCAAAAGGTCTCACTATTGCAGGATAGCAACAAGGCTAGAGATGGCTAGATTCCAGAATCGTATGATCACCAGTCAGATGCGTTCATTAATTGAGGTCTTCTATGGTCTACACGTCTCCCAAAACTCATAAATTGAAACGTCATCATCGATACAATAATATTTAGATAGTGTATTGTTAGGGGGTCATTAAAACATAAATCTAAAGCCATTATGAATATGATTGAATAGGATTTTTAAAAAGACAGTTCACCCATGGTTAGGTCCTTCTTTTGCCTTTCTGCCACTTGAGGACACAGCAAGAAAGCTCTAACAGACACTCAACCTGCCAACCCCTGGCCCTCCAGCCTCCAGCACTGTAAGAAATAAATTTCTGTTCTTTATAAATTGAAAATCCGAGGCTCAGGTTTTTTTCATTGCAACACATTAAACAGACTATGATATGATCTTTACAGTGGACTTGATCAGTCATCTTCCCACCATTTCATATAGTTTATAAAGTAAATTATGAATAGCTAGAAATAAGGAAGATTTTTGACAATGATGCTAAAAAACTGATTATAACTTTAGGGAAAAGTAAGAGCTACTAGCTTCACTTGACACTCTAAAATCAACATCGGATTACAGAGTTTTTAAATCATACTATAGAAAATCAAAAAGAAGAAAACACATGAATAAGAAGAATTTTCTAAGTTAAAAAAATAGGAAGGGGAGAAAATACAGTCAGAAAATTCAAGGTATATTCTACAAAATTAAGAGAATTGATCACTAATAAAAGGCAAAATGAGGTTGGGATGAATGAGGGAGAATGATGAAAGAGGTAAGATTGATCAAGACGCATTGTATTCATCTACTATTTTGTTGAATGGCAACTTCTTTGTACAACTACTTAAAAATAAAATTAAATAAAAGAAGTGGAAATTTGGATTCAGAGACATCATCATTGCTCATGAGTAAAATAATGAGCAAGAAAGACTTTGAAGCACAGAAAAAGGCGCCATTTATAAGCTAAGAGAGAGATCTCAGGAGCACCCATGATCTCAAGCTCCCAGCAAGTATTTCTAATACTTTCAAGCCTTTAAAATTGTGAGACAATAAAATAAAATGTATGTTACGTAAGTTACCTCAAAATACATTAATAAAAACAAATATTGAAAGAAAAAATCCAAAAATTTGACGATGGGATGTTTTTTAATTCCTTATCTCAAGGGAACACTACATAAAAATTATGGATAAAACAAGTCGATAATGATGACCAATAATAGGTTGGCTATCTTAGGTAAAGAATTATAATCCCAATAAGAAAAACACTGGGAAACTAATAAAAAGCATAATGAATAGATAGCGAATAGCAAAGGAATAGCTAATTCACCAAACATCAAGCTCATTCAAATATCACTAATAATGAAACAATGAAATGAAATGAAATGAAGCAGTGATGGGTCTTTCTTCCCTTACTAGTGTGAATGAAAGAAAGTATTTGTTGTGATCCTCTCAGGTTGCTGTTTAAGAAAAACTTTGCACAGTCTTGACAGTTTACAAGCATCAGATGGTTGTTTCTTGTGGTTCTGGAGGCACACGAGTCCAAGATCAAGACACCACAGGTCTGCTGAGGGCCTGTTTCCTGGATAATACGTGAACATCCCCCCACTTCAATTCTCCTTGATGGAATGGTCAAGTGGAGATGTTTGGCCTCTTTTATAAGGGAATATATCCCATTCTGGAGGGATCCATTCTAATCACCTCCAGGGTGATTAATACAATCACCCTAATACAATACAATCTTTCCTGATTACCACAGGGAATTCAAGATGTCAACATAGAAACTTTTCTGAGACAAATATTATCATCATAGCATTCAATTGGAATACTTGCCTGCTGAGTATCCCATACTAGGTAGATACAGTGTAAAAATAGATACACTGTAAAATATTGTTCTTGTGGAAAGAACTTAGTTTCCCAGTAACCGCATTTTAACTGAAGGTCTAAGAATATTATCCAAAAGATGAAGAGGGGTAGAAAAAACAGCACAAAAGTATCGTCAGAATCTGCCCAAGTAGGATAGGCTCTGCACTCAGAAGGCTGTTGAATCTGAGCAGGAGTTTTTCTGGCCCTGATAACAGCATCTATCAGATAACACAGTGCCAGAGAAAGATATATCACTAAATAGCAAAGGTAATGCTCAATCCTTGATGTGGGAGAGGACCCAGGAGGTTCCCATGTGACACTGGGAATCCTAATCCTGAGCAGTGAGCTGCAGATAGGAACACAACCCTCAGAAAAACCAAGGAGGTAGCAAGGCAATGACCACAGTTCCTGTGAATGAGAAGTGACATCCAGTCTCACCATGTTGCCAATGGAGATTGACACATCTCCAGAGAGACACAGATTACTCCAGATGCTGATCTGAAACTCTAGGTTTTAGTCTATAAATATGTAACAGTGGACAGATGAGTCTGACTCAAACACAAGCTCCAAAATCTGTGCCTAGACTGATGATTGTGATAGGAAAGTGGCTGACTTGGGTGTCCATGGAGGACCCGGCTGTCATCAGTGATCAACAGGTAAGGGAACTGAGCCATTGCGGTCCAGGGTGTAACATCTTCCATCTCTAAAAAGGCATCTAACACACTCTAACAAACTTAGGGGAAAAGAGACAGAGAAGATCACGTCAGGACAATCAGATCATGTAGGGCATGGCTAATAGCCACATGGCTTGTGCATAGCAGGCACCCATCATAGGATTGGCCCCCAAGATACCTTGATCTCTGCCCCTCCCAGAACTAGCTACTTCTTGGAGATAACAAGCCTACATGCTTTGTAAGCAAACTAATCCCAGCCCATCCTCCCACACACCCATCTGCCTTCTTTATGAGCTCATACACTGTGTATTACACTGTCTTATTCACCCTAGAGCCAGGCACCAAAAGTTAGTTATGCAAACTAGCCAATCTCAAACCTGCTTAGGCTGCTTAACCTGCCTCACCTATTTCTTCCCATAAAAGCACAATAAAATTTCTTTTTTACAGTTCCCTTCATTCCATTCCTGTAACCTACCTGGCATCCCTCTTCCAGCCAGCAAAGCTGGCATCACATACTCCCCTCCCGTAGAGAACTATGAAGATTAAGGTGCCTTTTAAATGCCATTGTGTCTTCTGATCTATTGACCTCTCCTTACCTGAAAAAAAGCACAATCTACGTTTTGAAACAGTGGCTGATGGGCAGATTGTCAAAATCCAGACTGACAAGTTTTAGCAATCCTATCTCAATATCAATTGGCTAGACACCTGGCAAAGACAGCTCATGGATACAGAATTAAATTGCCACCCTCTAAATGTACTCAGCACCTAGTGGCCTTGCTCTGGGAAGATCTGTGCTTCAGATCTGAGTCTCAGGCAAGGCACAAGACATTCATCTGCCCATACAGACCACATGACCTGCCCAGCAGTCCTATATTAGGAGCTAAATAAAATGGATGGAGAAATCTATCAGTCAATCAGTCTATCTATCTATCTCTCCATCTTTCTCTATAGATAGAGGGATAGGTAGCTGTATCTTTCTGTATATCTATCTATCTATATATATATATATATTTCAGATATATAATCTTCAAATATTTTCATATCTTTTATAAAATAATTTATTTTTCAAATACATAATATATACATACATCTCTATATATAAATGTATTACATAGGTATTTTGAAGTATAAAATGTATTTATATATGTAGCTATATATATACATATAGATATATATAGATATATATGTTCTTCAAATAGTTGTACAAAGGGTTTCAATTTAACATGTCCATTTATGGGCACAATGAATCTTGATCAGAGTCACCCCTTCCATCATTTCCCCCTACATACAAGTACGCCATTCCACACAACTCATCAAATTTCCTAGTCCATGTTCATGTGTGTACATTGAATATTATGACCGCATTCATTCCCTATTCCTCTTTTCTAAAATGTTTATCTTAAAACACTAAATTGGGATAGAGGAGAGCTGTCATATAACAAAGGTCACTGAAGCACTGTCTGTCATCTTGAAAGTTAATACTCCTCCATCTGAGCTTGGGACCCCTTCCTGTGGTACAGAACTAGACACATTTCTCACCCATCCTGGTAGACACATGAGAATGAGATCACCTCAGCCTGGGAGCACCCAGAGGTGCATTAGAGGCACCTTGAGGTGAGTAGTGAGGCACAGCCCCCACGTCAGGCCACAGCAGCCAGCCTCCTGGTAATAACTATAAGCAGAAGCCCATGTGATAAAGGGAAGCAAAGACCTTTATGCAGTTTTTCCTTACAAGTGTTAGGGGTACTGAGGAGCCTAGTTCTTCAAACTTCTCACAAGGAAGAGTAAGACAGTCATCCCTCTGGAACTGGAGGTATAGCTCAAGTGGTAGAGTACCAGTCTTCAGTGAAAAATCTAAGCAAGAGCACACACACACACACACACACACACACACACACACAATCACTTGATTGTTCTTTAAAGCTGCTTTGGAAATCATAGCTTAAACAGAAAGTCCACATAATGCCTCTTCCAGTTTGAACTTGTGAGTGCTGGCCTGGGTGATCTTCACCCAGCAGGCTCTGTCCTACTGCCGCAAGGCAATAGGCATTCACCCTGCTGAGCCAAGCCTGCAGCTGTAGCCTCACCTTATAGGGTACTGGATGGGTCATAAAGCCAAGCAGACTACCTCCAAGAGCACATATCCAAGGAGTCTGGATATGAAAATGGAAAAAAACACCTGAATACCAACTCTCTCTGAGAGAAAGACCAGAAAAACCTGGAGGAGGGGAGGCTTGGATAGAGCAGTGGTGGATGATGTAAGAGAGACCTACAGGGAGCCTACAACCTTGAGGCTGGGAGAATAATTAAACTGCCAACTGTGCTGACCTTAAAATGGCCCACATGAATATAAGGCCAAAGTGGACAAATGCTGGTAGATTTTACAGATGGAGTGCCATGCAGTCAGTAAAAATAAATTACAGATAAACATGGTTCAAATAGTTGGCATGTAGGAAATCAGAACAGGAATCCTGTTTTAAGAAGGAGGAATAGTGGGAAGAACAATAGAGGTGATGAGGTTGATCTGTATGCATTGTACACATGTAGAAATGTCACAATGAAACCATCTTTGTACGTGTAATATATGCTGATAAGAAGAAAGAAAGGGAGGAAGTAAGGGAGGGAGGGAGGGAGAAAGGAAGGGCAAAGGGAGGGAAGCAAGAGGAATCAGGGAAAAGGGAGGAAAGAAGGGAGGTAGAGGGAGAGATAAAGAGGGTAAAGAAGGAAAGAAAAATGAAGAAAAGTAAGAAAGAGAAAAAGGAGGGGAAAGAAAGAAAGAAAGAAAGAAAGAAAGAAAGAAAGAAAGAAAGAAAGAAAGAAAGAGGGGGAGAGTGTAGTTGTGGAGGTGGGGAAGGAAGGGATGGTAGGGGAAAAACCAAGGAGGGGCAACAATGCTTGATAAGAAATGTACTCATTACCTTGATCATGTAACTAACCCCTCTGTAATATTTTCACAATTAAAAAAAACATAAAAAGGAAAGAAAGAGAGAGGGAGGGAGGGAAAGAGGGAAGAGAAAGACAGGAAGAGAAAGACAGACAGAGAGAGACAGAAAGAGAGAGAGAGAGAGATCCCTAGTCACCATACTAAATGCCTTAAAGTAAGCTGTGAACTGCTCCTGCTACAGCCCTCAACACTGGAGCCCTTGGCCTGGAATCTCCTGGCTTGTAAGAACCTGACTGCACATCAAACATTTTTCAGTTCAATCATGTTCCTTTGGCCAGTTACTGATTACTGTGTGCATTTTTAGGTCTGACTCACTACCCCCACACTAGACCGTGTGAAGGAGAGTTCCTGCCCTGGGCTGAGTTCCCAGGAGGACAACATACACTGACAAATCCTGACTTGCTGACTTTGGTCAGTTTAATAACTCAACTGTCCAACTCTCTGAAAAGGCAAAGGTCCAGCCAGCTAAGAAAGAAAAAGAAAAATCCCCAAACATGCCTTTGATCCAGCTAAGTGAAGAATGAACACAAAGTGCTAAGAACACAAAGTGCATTTGCAACTGTGAAAACATTCCACGGGGAACTAACAAGATACTCTTAACTCATTTTTATTTTTTTATTTTTGAGTCTTAACTCATTTTTAAAACCTACTGGTACATTGTTTCTTATTCTGATGTGTAGTCTAAGATAATTAAAATTATGTTTCATGAAGCTCTTTTTCTTATAATTTGGGTAACTATCTTTAATTATACCAGCAGATTTGCATATTCTAGTTGACCCTAGGTAAAGACTTGTATATGCCTTAGTCAAGAAACCAAAAATCCAAATGTCCATGCTTACTTCATTTTATAGAATTGAAATGATAGATCTCCTGGGAAAGTAATTATACATATATGTGTATGCTTTTCTAATTCAATATAACAATTTCTACTGTTATTTAACTTTATTAAACAGTTCCTGAAAACAAGAGATTTTTGTTGTTGTTGCTCCTGCTGCTGTTTTTGTTGTCTCTTTTCCTTTTATCTTGTTTGTTAGTTTGTCTTGGGGAGGGCAAAGAAGAGCATGGAAAGGTGGGACAAAGAAACAAATACAGCAATGATATCATTAGACATTATGTGAAAAATGAACTATGTAACTTGTGAGTGGGGACAGGAGGGAAAAACTGGGAGAGAAAACTGGAAAGAACTGGGAGAGAACATGGTCCAAAAAGAAATGTACTCTTTGTTTTGCTTTTCTTTTTCTTTCTTTCTTTTTTCTTTTGGTCAGCCATGGGGCTTGAATTCTGGGCCTGGGTGCTTCCCTCAGCTCTTCAGCTCAAGGCTAGCTCTCTACCACTTGAGCCACAGCACCACTTCCAGTTTTCTGGAGATTAATTGCAGATTAAAGAGTCTCACGGACTTTCCTGCCCAATCTAACTTTGAACTGTGATCCTCAGATCTCAGTCTCCTGAGTAGCTAGGATTATAGGTGTGAGCTACTGGCACCCAGCTAAGAAATGTACTCTTTACCTGACTTATGTAACCCCTCTGTACATCACCTTTACAATAATAATTATATATTAAAATTCCTGACATAGTTTTTTTCAAATTATTGGAGTCTATGGAGCTATTTACTCTGAGTTTTAAAACTTGAAGGAGATCAGGGTACTAGTGGCTTACACCATAATCCTAGCTACTCAGGAGGCTGAGATCTAAGGATCAAAAGGCCAGAAAGGAAAGCATGTTCAAGTGGTAGAGAACAAGTCTTGAATGAAGAAGCCAAATAAGAGTGAGAGGCCCTGAGTTCAACCATCAATACCATACTGAAAGAAAAAAAAATGAACCTTGGAAAGTTTAAACAGACCTTAGGTTCTCACAGTGTAAAGTTACAGGGTTAAGTAATGGTAAGGTTTGTCCGAAGTTAGTTAGAAAACAGCAGAAATTGAACCTGATGCTTGGCTTCCTTTGGTTTACTCCTTCTGTCTTACCATCTTGGAAGCTGGAAAATATGAGCCATGAACTGGACAAGAGAGACTGTGAGTTTAGTTTGTGAACAGTTCTATGCAACCCTGAGGTAAGGCATCTAACCAAAAACAAATAATGTTCAAGCTTTGTTAGTGTAAATAACAAATTCCTGCAGCCTACTGCGACAATCTAAACTCTTCCATTTTGAGTTTCTCTAATTTTTTCTAACCCTTGAACTTCTCAAAAAAAGAGAGAGTTTTTGGAAGATTCTAACTAGCAAAATATGTTAAAAAATTATATTCAATTCTGTATGTTGAAACATCCTCGCTCTAAATTAAGTTTACAAGAAACTATAATTATCAGAAAACTGCAAGCCTAAAAGCAGGCCAAATATGTGCATAAATTAGCAAATAAAAAAAAGAGGGAAAAATCTACTAAGGGCTTTTCCTTAAACCCGAAGGAGAAGCCATGAAGGGCTTGAAAATAAGATGAAAGCTTAAATCTGTAGAGGAAAATATAAACCACATCCATGTTTGATTAAAACACTTCTCCCTCTGCTTTACAGATGATCAAGGAACACACAACCAGATTTTCACATATGAGGAGCTGGTTCTACTACCCAGAAAAAAAAAAAACAACTTAAATCTAGATCTTGCCAACTGGGCATCAGAGGAAAGGGTTTTGAATTTCATATTCAATCCAAATATTTATGTATGTGAAAGGCTTGGGTCCTTAATACTTAAATTTTTTTGACTCATCCAGGACCTCTTTGAATATAGCAGGAAAAACATCCAGGAGTTGGCCATTATTATTTAAATAAAAATAATAATTGTACTAGTAAACACTCTTTAGGTTGTAGTGTTCCTAAAATATACTTCACAAATGAAAACAGATTAAACACCAAGTTACCTGGTTCTCTTCTGACATCTAGTGTTTCTAGATATGATTGCAAAACACTTCGATTAATTTTAAGCTATTTAGTATGAAAATGGTATATGGAATAAAAGCTTTAGAATAAATAAGTGTAATAATCAAATTCAATTCCAAATAAAAGTAACAAACCTTCAAAGGAGTTAACGACCTTAACACTCCCCTTTGAGAAAATTCAATGGTCTACGTTCTTCGCAGTTCTGTTAAGTAGACAAAGTTGATGTTAGGTGAGGTGAACCCCAAGATAAGTATTCAAATGTTTTTTCTTTCATGCAATTGTTTCTAGCATATTTATAAGATTATTTCTTTGTTGCTTTGTATGTCCCTCCCCCACGGTATAACCCCTGCTTTCACCATATTTGATGTTGGTATAATTTGTGGAGGGGAAGGGAAAAAGCAAGTCATTTAAATAGGGATACAGGTGGACCCTTTGCAACAATGAGATGTACAAGTCGTTATGTCAAAAGACAAACTTTACAACCTTGGGGGGAGGAGAGGAAAGGGGGATATGGGAAGGGATGGAAAGGGGAAACAAAGGAGGAGGCAACAATGATAAGAAATGTACTCATTATCTTGCCCATGTAATTGGAACCCCTCTATAGGGTATTTTCACGCACACAAAAAAGTAGACAAGGGCTGGGAAAGTGGCTCAGTGATAGAGCGCTTGCCTTGCATGCATGAGGCCCTGGGTTCGATTCCTCAGCACCACGTAAGCAGAAAAAGCTGGAAGTGGCACTGTGGCTCAAGTGGTAGAGCACTATCCTTGAGCTGAAGAGCTGAGGGACAGCATCCAGGCCCAGAGTTCAGGCACCACAACCGGCAAAAAAAAAAAAAAAAAAGTAGACAAAAAGACCCCATAGAGTTTTACAGTGTATTACCCCAGAAGCCACACTTTGGAAGATAGAATATTGGAGTATTTATAACACTAGCAGTCTACAGGCTGCCCATTGTAACAATGCTGTATTATAATAAAGACTCCAATATTCCATCTTCCAAAGTGTGGCTTCTGGGATAATTTACCTTACAACAATAGGATGTATACTTCCAGGTGATTTGTACTTTTAGAAGGCACAAGGCCATCCTAACCAGAATCTCAGCTTACTTACAAGGTTTGGGTTTCACTGCTCTTCAATAAAGAGTGAGGAGACACTGGACATGCAACATAAAACACTTATGGGGCTGGGAAGGTGGCTCAGTGGTAGAGTGCTTGCCTTGCATGCATGAGGCCCTGGGTTCAATTCCTCAGCACTACATAAGCAGAAAAAGCTGGAAGTAGTGCTGTGACTCAAGTGGTAGGGCGCTAGCCTTGAGCTGAAGAGCTGAGGGACAGCGCCCACAGAGTTGAGGCCCACAACCAACAACAAAATAATCTTGTGCCAGGTCTCAAATTAAGTACAATGGTAGGCCCTTTAGGACCTTAAGAACTTCAACACTCATTTCCCAAACAGCTTTAGAAGCTGAAACCTGTATATATTGTGGCTCTTCTGTGTAGAAAGGCCCAGGCTTATGCAATCCTTCTTGCTTTCGTCCTTTTGTGCTGTTCCTTTTGCTAATCTACACACACAAGCCCTCAGTCATTGTTTTCCATATACATTTTTATTGTGAAAATATTGTACAGAGGGGTTACAGTTACATGAGTAGGGTAATTAGTAAATTTCCTATAGAGCAGTTACCTCCTCCTTTGTTTATCCCCTACCATCCCCCTTCCTTCCCCAACTCCTCCTTCCCCCAACCCCAAAATTGTAAAGTTCATTTTCAACACAGACATCTCATTGTTACACTGGATCAACTGTATCCTTATTTAAACATTTTGTTATATCCCTTCCCCTCCCCAAATGCCCTCGGTAATATTTTTCCATCATCTCTGCTGTCAACCTGCTGGCAGGTGTTTGGCCCATTCCCTTCTCAGCCTCCACACTATGTATCAGGCAGATGCCAGAGTGGCCACTCTTTCCTTTAAAGGCTCCAGACTGCCTCTCAGCAACAGCAGGAGGTCTCTCATTTCCACTGATACAGTGGCATCTGCCTTGATGAGGACAGTCTTTGCTTGAAAAGCCTGGTCTTCATACTTACCCTTGAGTCCCTGCCTCTTCTTCCTGCTGGAGATGATGTATGGAAGACAGGGTGTGGGCAACACTAAAAGAGATTCTTATGGCTCCAAGTGTGGCTCAGAGTTACAGCACTTCTCTATTTTGTACAAAGCCCTTGTTTGGTCCCAAGCACTACAAAAATAGATAGATATAAATAAAAACTACAGGAAAGAAATCCTTTTATTGGAATAAGTTATTCAAGCAAGACTTCGAAAATCAATGATGGTCTTTAAAATGATAAATTTAACATGAGTGAAAAACAAGATTGTTCCTATTTTTTTTTGCATTACTCATGACCAATAGACAGTGAAATGCCTTAGAAGTGTTTAGATTCCAGTACTCATGGGAGAAAGATGAATGTAAATTGAATATGATATGACATACTATCAGTGCTCTACAAAGACAAGCAAATCTATAATAGATCCAATGCAAAGGGGTTGGAAAGAGGCCTGGTCTGGTTTGTAGTGTTAGTACATCTACCTCTTCTAGTGGTGGAAGATGATGACCTTAGTCATTCAGCTATGGCCTTAGCCATTCAGATACAAATGACCATCCAGAAACAAACTTGCCCAGAAACAATGCTCAGATCAAAAAAGTCAACCAAGGAAACATCTGACATATTTTTTATTAAAATTCTTTCTTGGATGATGACATTTATAACTATTTTTGTTTCTATATTTGTCCTTATTACCCAAAAAACATGATTTATCTCAGCATCTTCATCTGCCCCCAAAGCCATTCACAATGTCTCCCAACACCTCTCCCAGTTTCCCATTTTTTTTCTTCTCCAGTTACAGCTCTGAGAGGCACAAAACACAGACGTGTAAACACTATTTATTAAGTACAGATCAGAAGTTCCTCTTTTCTAGCCAATTGCTTCTCCTGATGGAATTCTTAAACTTCTGACTTTCAAAGTGATGGTAAGTTATAGAGAAGGGTGGAACACATAAGAGGACTATAATTAAAATGTACCAAAATAAATGTGCCATAGTTTTAAAAATTATTTTCCATGAAGAATAATTCAGTTACAAGAAATTACAGAAGGGCTGGGAATGTGTCTTAGTAGTAGAATGCCTGCCTAGCATGCATGAAGCCCTTAGTTCAATCCCTCACTACCACATAATCTGAAAAAGCCAGAAGTGGTGCTCAAGTGGTATTATTCTAGCTTTGAACAAAAGAAGCTCAAGGGCAGTGCCCAGACTCTGAGTTCAGGACTGGCAAAAAAAAAAATTACAGTCTACATTGTGTAAGGTTAAAAAGTTCAAGACACTATGTGTGTCCAATGACTGAGGTAAAACAGAGCAGGCAAGGGGATATCTGTGTATATTGCTACATATATACCACAAACATACAATGAAATACAGAAAATTCCTGATAACCAAAGAAATGAAACATCCCAGGAAAGGAGAGATAGAATTTTTAAAGTCCTTAGCAAAAATGGGAGGAGGAAATTATACAATGATTTATTTCCAGATCAATAAACCTGAATAAAAATTTATACACTCAATAAATTTATTTTTTCTAATCTTCAGGTATAAGAAGGCTTTTCTATGAAAAATACTGATTATTCATCTGTCTTGTCATTTAATTATTGCATGCAGTAAATAATCATGTTCATGATAAAGCATCAAAGCCAGTCACATACAGAAGAAATCTCTGGCTTTCTCCTATAGCCATGATTAGCAATTTATAACAGTTGACTCAAGGACTTTTCCAAAGTTGCTCTGTTGACACACTGAAGATTTTCAATCAAACATATAACATTGCTGGAATGAAGAAAAATTTTTAGTATAAACTGGAGAGAACTGATAAATCAGGGATTCCTTCTCTTCACTGGGAGACTCAAAGTGATGATTGTTTTTTCGAGCTGCAAGACAAAGAAAGTTTTTTTTTTAACTGACCATACATCAGACAAGGGCCTCATATCTAAAATATACTTAAGAGCTCAAAAAAGTAAACCCCTCAAAAATAAATCCTCAAAGAAACAATAACCCAATTAAAAATGGGTTAAACACTTAGAGAGAGACTTCTCCAAAGAAGAAATAAGAGTGGCCAATAGACACATGAATAAATGCTCAACTTCTCGGCCATAAAAGAAATGCAAATCAAAACAATATTGAGATTCCACCTTACCCCAGTTCCAAAAGGGGATACTACTACACTGTTGGTGAGAATGTAAACTTGTTCAACCACTCTAGAAAGCAGTATGGATGTTCCTCAAAAGAACACAGAGCTCCCCTATGACCCGGCAATACCATACCTGGGCATTTACCCAAGTGACCACAATCAAGACCACACTAAACCTACTAGCACAACCATGTTCATGGTTTCCCTCATTTGTAACTATTAGAATGTGCCTAGAAATCTATACATAATCCCAATGGGTACTAAAAGACAAAAAATTACACTTGGACATGATTAATTAATAGAACTTCTAAACATTCATACAATGAGACCAAAGGAAGATATTCTTAGGAGAGGATTACAAGGGCTCAATAGCTATGTGCATATGTGATCATATAAAATGATGCTTATCAAAATGAGCTCCAAGAAATGAAAACAAGAGGCTTGTCATTGTACAGTTTTTGGTTCTTTTTCTTTTTTATTGTAAAGGTGATATACAGATGTACAGATGTTAGTTACATAAGTATTGAGTACATTATTTTAGAACAGTGTCACTCCTTCCCTTATTATCTCCCACTGTTTTCCTTCCCGAATCTCTCCCCTCCAAGTTTCAACACAGTGTCTAGTGAGTTTCACTATCATATTTTAAATTTATATATATATATCTTTTTATGTATCTATCTGTATATATCTTTTTTTATTTTATTAAGATGCTGTACAGAGGGGTTACAGTTACATGAGTAAAGTAATGAGTACATTATTTTTCAATCACTGTTACCCCTTCCTTTCCTTCCTTCTTGTTGTCCCACTATCCCTTACCTCCCCCACCTCCCTTAGTACTCCTCTCCCCCCCGCCCCAAGTTGTAAAGTTCATTTCCAATATACTGTCCTATGGGTATCCTTGTTGCAATGGGTCATCCTGTGTCCTTGTTTCAGCGTTTTGTTATTCCCCTTCCCCTCCCCAGATCAGGGCACCAAAATCAAGTACAGTGACAACAGGGGATATACCATAGGGGGAAGAAGATACAAAGGAAACATCCTGATACCTTTATGGTTTGTTGAGAAAAGTTCACAATTAATAAACAGAGGTAGGTAAAATGGCCATGTACGTATTAGATTGTAAATCTAACAACAGAGGCTAAGTCCTCTTTTTACCAAAGTCCTGAGGTGATATATCACATTGAATTTCAAATTCAAAGGAGCAGCTTTCAATCCTGTCAGGACAGTTCATCCTTTTGCCCACTATTTCTGTACTTCCCCTTCCCTTCCTCAAATCAGATAAACTTACATGCAAGACAAAAGGTACACAAATCAAATATGGTGATAAAAGGGGAAAAAAGTATGGCCAATAAACACATGAAGCAATGTTCAATAGCTCTGGTCATAAAAGAAAAGCAAATCAAAACAACACTGAGACTCTACCTCACCCCAGTTAGAATAGCCATTATCAAGAAAACTAACAGTAACTGATACTGGTGGAGATGTGGCCAAAAACGAACACTTCTACACTGTTGGTGGGAATTTAAACTTGCTCAACCACTCTGGAAAGCAGTATGGAGGTTCCTCAAAAGACTAAACATAGAGCTCAGCAATCCCACACCTGGGCATTTACCCAAATGACCACAATTAAGACCATACCAAACGTACCAGCACAACCATGTGCAGTGCAGCATTATTTATCATAGCTAAGATATGGAACAACCCAGAGCCGCCCCTCCCCCGGTAGATGAATGGATCAAGAAAATGTGATATTTATACACAATGGAGTTCTATGCTTCCATGAGAAAGAATGCAATGCTCCATTCGTAAGGAAATGGAAAAAATTATATTAAGTAAAGCAAGCCAGACCCAAAGAAACACAGGCTTCATGGTTTCCCTTATTTGTAATAACTAGAATATGATATTCTCAGTAGAGGATCACAATAGCTCAATAGCTAGGTGCATATGACCATATAAAATAAAGCTTATCAAAATGAACTCCAAAAAATAGAAATAAGAAGCTTTTATAATATACTGTTTGCAGTTATTTCTTCCCCTCTCTTTAGTTTAGGCCCTGTTATCACTGTTTTTTATTTCTGTACCTTTTGTCTTGTATATAAGTTTATCTGATTTGCGGAAGGAAAGGGGAATCACAGAAATGGTGGGAAAAAGGGTGAATCAATTCAACAGCAATACTCACTAGACACTATGTTAGAAATGAACTTTACAACTTGAGGGAAGGTTAGTCAGGAGGAAAGTAGGAGAAAAGGAGGGAGGGGGTAACACTGTTCAAAAAGAAATGTTTTCTACAGGTATTTAACCAATTTTGCCAGCACCATTTACTGAAGAAGCTGTCTTTCTTTTTTTTTGGCTATTCGCAATAATTTGTGTGTGTGTGTGTGTGTGTGTGTGTGTGTGTGTGTGTGTGTATACACTATATATCATATATATATGATAATCTTATCAGATGAGCTGAAAAGCTCAAAAGCTATGTACATATGTCCATATAAGATGATGCTAAGTTCTTGATTTTGGTACCCTGAATCTTGTATATGCATTTGTCCAATCTGAGGAGGGGAAGGGGTATAACGAAACACTTAAACAAGGACACAGGATGACCCATTGCAACAAGGATACCCAGAGAACAGTATACTGAAAACAAACTTTACAACTATAGGGAGGGGGTGGGGGAGGAATGAGAAGTGGGGGAGGGGGGAGGGAAGGGATAGTGGGACAACAATAAGGGAATGGGTACCAATGATTGAAAAGTAATGTACTCATTGCCTTACTCATGTAACTGTCTGTACAGCATCTTTACAATAAAAGAAAATTTTTAAAAAAGAAATGTACTCACTACCTGACTTAAGTAACTGTAACCCCTCTATACATCACCTTTACAATAAAAAAAGAAAAAAGAAAAAATGAGTAGATGACAGGGTTTTCAAAAGACTACTGTACAATACTTCATCCAGCAATCAACAGTAAGTGAAAAAGAGGCCAGCAAGAAGAGAAATACTTCACAGAATTTCCCTCCAGTACAGGTGCATCTGATGTAGACCAGTTACTTATAGTGCCAGCAGATGAACCTGCCCTGCATCAGATCTTGTGTTGTACTTGCTCCTCAGTTCATTCAAACACATACTAAGAAAAGCCTGGGGATGATGACAGAGACAAGGCAGGGGCCTCACATTGGAGAAGTCCAGCCCGGTAAGCACACAGAAATTCACTGTGCACTGTTATCCTAGTGCATAACCACTGAGATGCTGCAAGAGCCAAAAGGATGAAGAAACTGAAGAAGAGAAAGCAGGTGGAGAATTAAGAGGTATTTTCCAGACAAGGCAGAATTACCATGGGGATGTAAAAAGTGAGAACATACACCTTGTCTTAACCTCAAAATAAAGATAGCCTCCTTTGGTATTTTGAGAGGGAAAGACAGTGGCAGATAAAGACCCAGGGGCTCCATTGATTGAAACTACAGCAAAGGGGGCTGGGAATGTGCCTTAGTGGTAGAGTGCTAGCCTAGCATGTATAAAGTCCTGAGTTTGATTTCTCAGTACCATATAAACAGAAAAACCCACAAGTGCCACTATAACTCGAGTGGTAGAGTGCTATCCTTGAGCAAAAGAAGCTCAAGGACAGTGCTCAGACCCTTAGTTCAAGCCCCAGGTCTGGCAAAAAAAAAAAAAAACTACTGCTAAGGCTGGGTGCTAATGTCTCACACATCTAATTGTAGCTATGAGAAAGATAGGATCTGGTTTGAAGCTAGGACAGGCAGGAAAGTCTATGAGATTCATCTCTACCTACCAAAATGCTGGAAGTGAAGCTGTGACTCAAGTGACTGAGCACTAGCTTTGAATAAAAAATCAAAGGGACAGTATCCTTGGTTCAAGCCCCAGAACCAAGCCCTGAGGTCAAACTCCAATACCAGTGAAAAAAAGAAAATTAAAAACACTACAGAAAAGCTACTCTGCCCATTGCTGTTCTTATTCATCCCCCATAGAGAGGACAGAAAAACAGTCCTTCAGATTAATGTCATTAGAAGAGTTTTTGTTGTTGTTTTGTTTTTAATTTGGATTTTTTGTCTTGAAACTATCCATTATCGTAAAGAAAAATGAACCCAGTAGAAAGTACTTGGCTTCCAAGTGAGAACACAGGGGAAGATAAAACCTTAGGGACAAGCTTTGAGTTAAGACAAAAAAAATCCTCCGGATGTCTTCACATGGCCCTGCCTTGAGTGCCATCCTGCCTCTTATAAGCTGTCTTAAACTCCTACCACTAACTGAAAAAAAGTACCCACTATCAAACTCTCAATTAAACGAAAGGCATAAAATACTCTGAAAATCTCTGTTCTCTCATCACCAAAAGATGGGCAACATTAGTAATTTCCTCCAGTGTGCCAGTACTTGCAGGCAGTTAGCCTCAAAGCCACATACTAGTGGGTATTGCTTTACATTACTATCCTGGAAAAATAACATGTAATTCTCACAAGTTGTTCTAATTCAGGCTTTCTCCCTAAATAAGTAATGAAGGAAAACCTAAATAAAAAGCTTCAATAACGACAGAAAATGAAAGGAATTCAACCTTCTGTTGCGTGGATGACACAAATTAACTGGCTTGGCTTTGCTTGATTACTGAAAAACTCAGCTTTAATACTTTCACGTTGTTTATTATTTGTTTTTAAATACTATGTCTAGATCTCATAGACATTTTAGGTTTTTAAAAAAAAAGATGGAAATCTAAATCTAAACAAGGGCAATTTCCTTCCAAACTATAGTAGGGCACAGAGGCTCAAGTTTGTGATCTTAGCTACTGGAAGGCAGGAGATGGTGGGATTGTGGTTTGTGGCTAGGCAAAAGCTAAGACCCTGGGGCTGGGAAGGTGGCTCAGTGGTAGAGCGCTTGCCTTGCATGCCTGAGGCCCTGGGTTCGATTCCTCAGCACCACATAAGCAAAAAGAAAAAAGCCGAAAGTGGCGCTGTGGCTCAAGTGGTAGAGTGCTCGCCTTGAGCTGAAGAGCTGAGGGACAGTGGCCAGGCCCAGAGTTCAGGCCCCACAACCGGATCAAAAAAAAACAACAAAACAAAACAAAAAGTTAAGGCCCGATCTCAACCAATGGCTGGATACTTTGACATGTGCCTGTCAGCCAAGCTTCAGGAGAAACACAGGTAGAAGGATCAAGATCCAGGCCAGTTGTGCATAAAGCAAGAACCTATCTCAAATATAAACCAATGCAAAAAGGGCTGTCAGTGGCTCACATAGTAGAGGGCCTGTTTAGTAAGTAGAAGGTGCTATGTCCAAATCCCAATAAGAATCAAAATCCCAATAACACCAAAAATCACTGAAGTGAGAAATTTATGGACCCATGTATTACCTTCAGAAACAAAGAACTCTGCTAAATAAAATGCAGTCTTCACAGCATTAGGTGCATTGGAAATGCCTTTTGAGTCCCACTCATATGGTGCTTTCTCTGGATGCCACTGGACCCCATATACTGGATATTTATATCCTGTAAGAAGAGCACAGACTAGTAAGCATTAAGAATGGCTTTAGATGTTACATTTACTTGACTTCATCATGTCCTAAATTGTTTTATATAACTCTCTACATCAAAGTATAATTGTACATATTTTTTTGGATACAAAATAATTTTTATTAGTCAATCTGAAAATTTTCAATACCATGTTACTGATTTGCATTTCTAGGTAATCATAGTAAAGTAATATAGTTCATCTTGGCATGTGCATGTATGTATATACATATGTGTATACACACATGTCCATGCCAATACTGGGACTTGATCTCTTGCTTGGCTTTCTGCCAACATCTAGAGCTCTACCACTTGAGCCACACCTCCAGCCTGGCTTTTGACTGGTTATTCTTAGGTTGAATGTGAAGAACTTTTCTGCCAGTGCTGACTTTGAACTATGATCTTCCAGGTCTCAGTCTCCTGAGCAGTTTAGGATTACAGGTGTAAACCACTAATTCAGCCTTAAAATATATTACAGTACAACAGCCAAATGTACATTTTGACTCTATTTTTAAGGGCGGTGGGAATGTTTTATGAACTGAAGCCAGGCCTTCAAATATACTGACAACTTCCACCACAGAATTGCAAGCCACAGCTTAAGTATACATTTGATTAATGACAGTTTTCCATCATGCTAGGACTGTTCCTCATTTTTCCTTCCTACATAATTTCAATGAAGTAGTATTTACTGGCATTTCCAGTGAATATACATAATCACCTCAGAAAATTCACATATTTATCTCTTGTCTTCACACATACTTTTCCTTGTGTTTATAGAACAATATTTCCCTTTTTATAAGTGTTTCTTTGGAACTACATTGATAACTACCCAGAACGTGTGGAGGAAATGAAGAGAATCAGCTACAAATAGATATGCAAGGAAAAGACTTCTGTCCTCTCACATCCCACCCTTCTTTTTCACTGGGCAACAGGTTATAAGAAGGCAAGCATTTCATTCCTGCTTTGTCAGGGTCCATACAAGGCAAAGTCCATCAAGCAGTTCTGGGCATGTGCTCCATCACTCCCAGGTCTCTCTCCTATCTCCTTTGTACTCTGTGGCTACTTTCTCTCTGACCTGGGACCCATAAGCGGGGTGACCTGGAAAGTAACTATGAAAGGTAGATATTCCGGGTTTTTTTTCTGGGATATGCAAAGCATTACTGAGAATAAAAAAATGATTTTTTTTTTGGGGGGGGGGTCTGGTCGTGGGGCCTGAACTCTGGGCCTGGGCGCTGTCCCTCAGCTCTTCAGCTCAAGGCTAGTGCTCTACCACTTGAGCCACAGCGCCACTTCCAGCTTTTTTCTTTTTTGCTTATGTGGTGCTGAGGAATTGAACCCACGGCCTCATGCATGCAAGGCAAGCGCTCTACCACTGAGCCACCTTCCCAGCCCCAAAAAATGAATGTTTTAAATGGTCAGCTTTAGTGAGGATTTAATCTGGTACACAGAGTAGTGTAAGTATATACACCAAGATCAGGAAACAGGACTGACCTTTTTTTATAACCTGCATTACTAAAAGACCAATACAGTTTCCTGAGAGTTGTGATATTCATGCCATGCCTCACTAATTGAGAACAAGAGCCTCAAGAGTGGAAAGAGAATATATAAATAGAGTATATTCCATATTAAAGGTTTTTCTGGTGCTAAAATTTTCAAATGAGTCTCACATGATAGCATAGTCAGGGGAACCAAGGAGTAGGAATACATAATAATCTTTTTCCTTTCTTTTTTTTGTTTGTTTTTGTTTTGTTGTTGTTGTTGTTATTTCTGGTCGTGGGACTTGGATTCTGGGCCTGGGCACTGTCCCTCAGCTCTTCAGCTCAAGGCAAGCGCTCTATCACTTGAGCCACAGCACCACTTCTGGTTTTCTGGTGGTTAATTGGAGGTAAGAGTCTCACAGACTTCCCTGCCTGGGCTGGCTTTGCACCTCAATCCTCAGATCTCAGCCTTCTGAGTAGCTAGGATTACAGGCATGAGCCACCAGCACCTGGCTCAATAATCTTTTATTTAAAATAGTCATTCACTCAATACCTTTACCCAAAGCTCTGGAAACAGGAGAATAAGACAAAGTTCCAACTCTGTGAGCTCTTAGTCTTCAGGAAAGACAGAACTTAACCTAATATATGTGGTAAGAGGCATTCCAACTGGGCATGGTGTGTTCATGCCTGCAACTCCAGCATTCAAAGCTAGCCCAGGTTAAAAATTATCAAGTGCACATTTCAGCAAATAAACTGATTATGATAGACATAGCTGTCATCCCAGCTATGTAGGAAGGTTAGGAAGATTGTATTGAGACAAAAACCAAGACCTGATTTGAAAAAGAGCAAAATGGGGTTGGACATGGCTCAAGTGGTAGAGTACTTTACCAAGTTCAGGCCCTGATTATAACCCCAGTATCATCAAAAAACCAACAAATAAAAATAAAAGCATAGAAGAAACTTTACCAAGGAACACAAAGCAGCAGCACAGAAGAGCAGGAGAAGGAATTATGGAGGACAAGGTCTCTTGGAGATGACAGCTGACCTGAGTCTTTCAGTATAGCTGAGAGTGTATCAGAAGCACATGGAATGGAAGAGAACTTTAAAGAAAAAAAAAATGTGAGAAACACTGCTGTGTGAAGGACAGCATGTGCTGAAGAGGTCTTAAAGGAATGGTGGGTAGAGAGGAAGGCAGGAAAGCAGGCGAAATGATAAGGTAAGTCTAGGCTCTATCCCCTACCCTCTGAGGAGCTTTGTTCAGCCTGTATGCTCAGACTTGGGGTCGCAGAGGGATGGCCAAGGCTGACTGCAATATACATTGTGGGAACATGATTAGGTGATCACAGCAACCCAGCCACAAGATATGTAATGCTGAAGGAGGATAAGGCCAGCTAGGCAGGGAGGAGGAAACACATCTAGGAAACAGGAATTGGCATGCATTTTCTAAACTAGGAGAATTGAGGGCAAGAAGGTTGGTTCCAAAGTTTCTAAATTTAGACAATGGTGATACCACTAACTGATGTTTTAAAAATAATAATAATAATAAAGGAGAGGAGGGAGCCAAGAGTGAAGAAAAAATCACTTCACATGGAGCTGACAACTTTTCCCAGAATTCTTTGCATGCTATTATTATGACCCCCCCCCCACTTATTTGACCAATGGGCTGTGGTTTGGGTCTGCTTTTCACATTAACATGCTGGAAATGATCTCCAAAGCTATATGTCGATGGTCTGTGGAGGTGGAACTTTGGGAAGTAATTAGGATGCGATGTGGACAGAAAGGTTGGTTCCTTGGCATTAGTGGCTTTACTGAGAGACAAGAAATGGCAGACATGCTTTCTCTGTCTTGCCAGGTGACACATTCAGCCATGTTATCGTGTAGCCAGTAAGTACCAGAGCCATTTCTTCGATTTGTCCAGCCTCCAGAACCATGAGTTCAATATAGCTGTTTCTAGTGAATTATCTACTCACTGGTATCCAGCAACAGAAAACTGACTAAAACACAGTAATACAGCCAATCTTTGAATCCTACTTAATTCTAGCTTTTTTTATTCCAGCACCCCGTCTCCCGGGTAGCTCTACCTAGCCTCACCAGCCAAAGACGAAAGCAAGAAGTCCATTTGGCACACAAAGCAGATAGATGGAGACTCCTACCCCTCCTTTGCCAGGCACCTTTCCTGCTTCTAGATTCTCCCAGCATCTCCCTGTCTGCCCCTTCCCATCAAGCTCTGTTCACAAGAGATCGCATGTAAGTGTACAGTCCTTCTGGGAGAGGTCCATAAAACATTTCCTGTTAGGGCTTCCAGGTAAATCATCACCTAGCTATGCATGTCAAGGCATCTATTGTTACCTAGTTAACTGTATACAACCAACCACATTCTTCTTTGGACATAAAGACCCAAAAGCAATACACCAAAAGAAATATTCAAGACTGGTATATGTACGCACAGACAGACATATATTTAGTAGAAAAAATAAAACACCTAGCAGGTTCTTTGGCTGTCTTCAAATCTAAGCTACTTAGAAGGTAGAGACTGGAGAATAGCTGTTCAAGTCAGCCCAGCCATCTCAACTTAATGGCTTGGTGGCTGGGTGTGGTGGAATATATCTGTTAACCCGGCTATGAAGAAAACACAGTGGCTGGGTGAAGGGGCATTTACCTGTCATTCCCAGTCATGAGGGAGCTTAGGCCATCCTGGCATAAGAAAGAGTGACCCAACCTTGAAAATAATCAGTGCAAAAGGAATTGGAGATATAGAATAAGTGGTAGAATTTCTGCCTTCAGGTATGATGCCTGAATTCAATCCCCGTGTGCTGCCAGGGAAAGGCAAAGGGAAAAAAGAAAAAAGAAAGAAAAGCATTGGTATATCTTAACAAAATTCCTAACATATCCAGCCATTCTAAATATTCATGTGGTTCTACCTTACTGGAAATATGTCTCAAATGGTAGATCGCTAGCCTAGCAATCTTGAGGCCTTGCGTTCAAATCCTATGGCCATCAAAAAAAAAAAAAAATGCACTTAATTCTACCTCACCAGAAACTGCCTGGATAGAGTATATTTAACAGCTTAACAGGTTTACTAACATTTACTAACATGTGTCACTGTTTGCAGCTAATATTCCAGTCTGAAAAAATAAATGTTACTGTGTTAAACTCTACATTACTGTGTGTGTGTGGGTGCGCGCATGCATGCGCACCAGTACTGGGGCTTGAACTCAGGGCCTAGGTGTTGTCCCTTAGCGTTTTTGCTCAGGACTAGTACTTGAGGCACAGCTCCCACCCTGGCTTTTTGCTAATTAATTGGAGATAAGAGTCTCAGGACTTTCCTGACTGGTTTTGAACTGCAATCCTGAGTAGCTAGGATTAGAGGTATGAGCCACCAGTGCTCAATATGACTTTTATTGAAAGACAAACAGCTTCTGGGACAATTCTTTAAGGCATCATTATCCATTAGGGTTTAATTTTTCTTACTGTGACTCATGGAACATATAGAGTTAATTGGTGATAAAAGCTCAGGTCATATAATGACCACTATTTTCTCTATATTCTTCTCAATTTTTATTTGTTTCAACTCTTTTGTCTAAAATTTCTAAAATTGCAAAAAATGAAAACATTATTTGAAAAAATATGAGAAAACATACATATAAATATATATGCTTATATATATATAATTATACACACACAAACACACACACACACACAGCTTAGGAAACAAAATAGATACCTGATTATCCAATTATCCATTAACCAGATCAGAACATTAAACATGACTAATAATTCAAAAGTCCCCCAAAAATCCCGACACTGTACTATGTTCCTGTCAACCTAGAGAGTTTTACTGCAATAAATTACCCATATTGCAGCATTATTTACCATAGCTAAGATATGGAACCAACCCAGATGCCCCTCAGTAGATGAATGGATCAAGAAAATGTGGTATAAATGGAATTCTATGCCTCCATCAGAAAGAATGACATTGCCCCACTTGTTAGGAAATGGAAAAACTTGGAAAAAATTATATTAAGTGAAGTAAGCCAGGCCCAAAGAAACATAGGTCCCATGGTTTCCCTTATTTGCAAT
>NW_012267225.1:27314769-27319285 GCF_000151885.1 Dipodomys ordii
GCAATGCTTGGTAAGAAATGTACGCATTATCCTGCCCATGTAATTGTAACCCCTCTGTACAGTATGTTCACAAATAAAATAAAATTAAAAAAAAATAAATTACCCATCACCTCTTTCTTTCTATCTCTATAGTTCCCTTTTTTGTCAAGTTTTGATTACCACATAAATGACAATATACCAACAGAGTATATGTTCCCTTAGGTTTCCTTTAAATCAAAATTGTTCCGACATTCCTGCAGAATGTGGTGTGTGGCTTTAGCCGCTACACAATATTCCAGTACACTCATTTATTTAGCCTCTGCCCTGACAACAATTTGTATTGTCTCCCCTTAGGGGCCAACATAAATAATAGCAACACTTTCATTTTCATGCACAGGGAGATTTCACTGAGATACCTTTAAACCAAGGAACTGAGCTCCTGGAAAATAACACTAGAAAATGTTCAATTTGATAAAGTAATGCCAGAATATTTTCTCCCCCATCCTACATGCACAAATGCGTGCTGTGCCACACCCTGGACAGCATCTGTAACTAACAGACCCAATTTTGCAATCATGTGGGTGTTAGATGGATTTCCTCTGTGCCCTTCATTTGCATGCCCCCAATTAAGATCACACTGAGCAACTCTTCTCCCTGAACCATGAACTATGTATGTACGGGATACCTAAAGTTTGTTCCCAAAGTATCTATTCAGACCTCTTCCTCATGTGTAATAAGCTGCTTTTGCTACTTAACTCACAATTTTACTTTATATTTAATACATAGATTCCTTTTCAGTTACACAGATTACAAATATCTGTTTTATGTTTTTGTTGAACACCACTTCTTAATTTGGTTGAATTCATCCATCTTTCCCTTTATAATTTGTATTTCTGTATTTATAGTTTGCTCCTGACCTTACACAAGATCATCATTATATTTTCTTTTATTTCCCTCAAAATCTTTTTCTAGTTCTCTTTTCCACTTGAGTCTTTTCTTCAACTGATTGACTGATGGCAGTACTAGGGTTTGAACTCCAGACCTATGTTTGTTAGGTATTCACTCTTACCACTTGAGCCATGATCCCCAACCTGACTTATTGCTGGTTAATTTGGAGATGGGAATCCCTCAAATTTTCTCACCAAGGCTAACCTTGAACCACAAATCCTCAGGTCTTAGCTTCCTGAGTAGCTGGGATTAGAGGCATGAGCCACTGGAACTTGGCTTAATCTTCTTTTTTTTTTTTTTAATATGGAGTCTATCTGTACTACTTTTTCCTTTTCCTTCCAGAGTTTTGGCTGGTATATTAGAAGACTCAACTCTAGCCTCCAGATTCTAATCTTTGTATCAACACACTTTACTAGTATCTATGTTATTCCTTCAGATCTATCTTCTGTTCTAGTTTACTTATCTTTCCTTATACCTAAGCTGCTTCTTAAGGCTTTTTATTTTAATTTCTTTTTTTTGTTTGTTTGTTTGTGACAGTAATGGGGCTGGAATTCAGGGCTTGGGAGCTGTCTAAGCTTTTTTGTTCAAGGCTGGCACTCTACCACTTATGCCACATTTCACTTTACGATTTTTGCTGATTAATTGGAGATAAGACTCATGCACTTCCCTGCCAAGACTAGCTATGCTCATCAGATCTCAGCCTCCTGTGTAGTTAAGATTACAGGCATGAGACACTGCTTATTTTCAACTCTAATATCTCACCCAGCTCTTATTTTTAACTTCTAATAGCTGAGCTTAGTCCAACTCTGTTTCATGCTAATATTTTCACTTTAAAAGTTTTCATTTTAGCCAGGCACCAGTGGCTCATGACTATAATCCTAGCTACTCAGGAGACTAAGATCAGAGAATCATGGTTCAAAGTCAGCCCAGGCAGGAAAGTCCATGAGACTCTTATCACCAATTAACCATCAGAAGACCCAAAGTGTTGCTGTGGCTCAAAGCGGTAAGCACAAGACTTGAGTAAAAAAAAAAAAAAAAGCGGGCTGGGAAGGTGGCTCAGTGGTAGAGCACTTGCCTTGCATGCCTGAGGCCCTGGGTTCGATTCCTCAGCACCACATAAGCAAAGAGAAAAAAGCCGGAAGTGGCACTGTAGCTCAAGTGGTAGAGCGCTAGCCTTGAGCTGAAGAGCTGAGGGACAGCGCCCAGGCCCAGAGTTCAGGCCTCACGACCGGACCCAAAAAAAAAAAAAAAAAAAAGCTTAGAGACAGCATTCAGGCCCTGAGTTCAAGCCACACAGCTAGCAAAAAAAAAAAAAAAAATCTCATTTTAAAAGTTAAAATAAACTGTAAGCTACTAAGCTACTATACTCTCATAATTCTAACATCTTTTTTTTTTGTCAGTTGGGGGCCTGAACCCTGGGCCTGGGCACTGACCCTCAGCTCTTCAGCTCAAGGCTAACTCTCTACCACCTGAGCCACAGTGCCACTTCCAGCTTTTTCTGCTTAAGTGGTGCTGAAGAATCAAACCCAGGGCCTCATGCATGCAAGGCAAGCACACTCTACCATTGAGCCACCTTCCCAGCCCTAATTCTAACATCTTCAGCTCTACCTGGTATTCCTCTAAGTTCTCATACATAGCAATTTGCTTCCTTGTACATTAGTGCTTTTTGTCCATGGACTGCTCATATTCCTCCAAACCTCAAGTGTCAACATGCCATGGAGCCATATCTGTGGGTATACTACCACTCTGCGATAACTTTAAACAAACTTTCAACTTCAGCAGGATGTAATAACACTAGGAGACTAGCCTATCATTATGAGTACTCCAGGTTAATTCACCCTACCCACACCACTCTCAGTGCAATTCTCCTTTGGTGTATTCCAAGTTTACCCTTATTTCACAATCGGAGACTTTCAAATCCTATTCCATAAGTTCTTTCCACGAAGGGTTGTCTTTAGCTTCATCTCAAGTTCTCATTTAACAGTAATGCTGACATAAATGCTATAGGTAAATCAGGTGCCAATGGTTCATGCCTATAATCTTAGCTACTCAGGATTCTAAGTGGTTAGATGCCAACCTGGGCAGGAAAGTCTATGGCATTATTATTACCTCCAGTTAACCACCAAAAAAAGCTAGAAGTAGAGCTATAGCTCAAGTAGTAGAGGTCTAACCTTGAACAAAAAAGCTAAAGGACAGCATCCAGTCCCTCAGTAAAAGCATCAGTGTAAAAATCAAAAAATAAAAAACAAAAAAAATCAGCAAGTGACCCTGAATAACCTCCTTTCCTTCCTACTGCATCAATATATTTGTAAAACATGTTTTTCGCTAGAAGCCACATTTTTTGTTATTCTCTGGACAGCATCAAAGTACTTATGTGTATAAAACAGCTAGAAACAGAAATAAATTTCAGTGCTTATTTCTTCATCCTCTCTCCTCTAAGTTCTTGTTTCTTCTTCATTACCTCATTCTACAAAATAACCAGGTAAACTGGAATTCATTTAGAACATGGGCATGTCTTCTTTTTCCAAAAATGCACCGATTCCTTGTTCAGGAGAAGCAGTATACTTTGATTCATAAGGAAAGAAATACATAATCTGCAATCCCAATACTCAAGAAGAGAAGGCAAAAAGATCAAGAGTTCAAGGCCAGCCTGAAGTACAGAATGAGACCCTATCTCCAGAGAAAGAGAGATAAAATCAAAGTAATAAAGTATTAACAAACTATCCCTGAAGCAACACACATTTACCTTCCATTGATGATACGAACTCAAGATTGCCATCTGTATTTGTAGTTAACACATTGAAAAACTTCATTAACCTTGAATTCATTGTAAAATTCTAGATACAAAAATAAAACAAATGATTAATTCTGTTATTTGTTCAAAGAATATTGAAGTCATTGAGTAACTGATGTGATACCTGCATGGAGAGGCTCCATTTGTGGAAATTTGCAGTCAGAGGTTCTATGGCTAATGATAGCAGTAAGTCAGGAGGAAAATTATGGAACATTCTGCTCTGTATTGCACCTAAAATAATGTAAACACAAGAAAAGTCAGTTTATCTGTAGCCAGTGAAGTCATTATGAAGACATAATCAAGATGACTAAGTGATAAGCAGAGGGTGGCATTTCCAAGCAAGGGTTCCAGTCAAGCACAAAATATGCAAATATAGGTGCTCAAACATAAGTCCATTTCTTTTACATTTTAGTATAAATAAATGACATTTTTCTGCTTAGAAGAACTTGTAGGCTAACCAGAGAATCTCTTTCCTTGATAGGTAGATTAAAAGTTTACATGATTAGGTAGTGGGAAAATGTAAATTAAAACTACAATAAGATACCAGTTTGCATCTATAACTTTACGAATTTGGCTACAGTCAAAAAGGTGGAAAGTAACAAATGTCAGCAAGGAAGTAGGGTTGTTGAAACCCCTGTATATAAGCAGATAATCCTAACTCCATCTCTGAAAAGCAGAGAAAACTTTCCAAGTGTGTGTATATTTATTTTCCCAAGGAAGAATCCAAAATTTCCAATGCATTTTCAAAAGTATCTGGAGAAGGAAGGAAGGAAGGAAGGAAGGAAGGAAGGAAGG
>NW_012267225.1:27319370-27368643 GCF_000151885.1 Dipodomys ordii
GAGGGAGGGAAGGGGGGAGGGGGGGAGGGAGGAAGGGGGGGAGGGAGAGAGGGAGGGAGGGAATCAGCAATGTACATACAAAAGAATATTAACCAAGCCAAAATCTTTGTATTTAGTAAACAGATCAAAGAAGCATTACACTGTATTTGCCAACTGTAAAGACTTTACTATACTCAGACATATAGAGTAAAATACCAATGGAATGTTTATTTTTTTAAAGTCCTGATGTGCTCAAGCCTTGGTGCTAACTGTTCCAGTAGAGGCCTAATGGCTCCCAAGAGAATTTCTGTACCTTCCAGCACTCTGTGCATAAACTGGGTTTCTGCAACATGGCACCAAAAAGTCTGGCCTAAAACAAGTACTTCACACATTTCTTGCAATGATAAGGTGAGATAATAGAAGAAAGAGTTTTCAGAGAGCTTAAAGCATCTAGGCATTGATGACTCACATCTTTAATCCTAGCTCTCAGGAGGCTGAAATCTGACCATCTTGGTTTGAAACCTGGCATGAAAATCCATGAGAGTCTTATAGCCAATTAACCACCAAAAAAGCTGAAAGTGGAGCTTGGCTCAAGGGAGACAGCCTTAAGGGGAAAAACACAGGGACAGGGCCCAGGCCCTGAGTTCAAGCCCCAAGACTGGTACATATACAAAAAAAAGTGTGAAGCATTCCTTAGGTTCGTTGTATAACTACTATTACTTCCTTCCAAAGGCCTTATGAGAACAGAAATAGTTCCTAGCACTACAACATGAAGATCTAGAGATCAGATAACCAAACTACAAGGATGGGGATCATTATCTGCTTGTACTCACACCATCCAGCAATTCAGCAGCCCCAGGCCTTCCTCTCTAACCAGGTAAGGCTCAGAGGACTGGCTTAGCAAGGAATGCAGTACCACAAGGAGTGGTGACACAAGGTAGAGGACCCAGGGGGCTCCTTACACTGCTAGGTATAAAGAATCTCTGGTCTCTGTTCTAGGTATCTAACAAAGGGTATTTAAAACTACTGGAATGGTAAGAATGATATTGCTATTATGCTAATGAAATGACTAAAGTTCTGATTATAGGGAATGGTGAAGGACTGTCTACTGCCTAATCAAGCAAAGCACCAGGTGGGTGTTCATGTGCTTGTCTTCAAGGTCATTCTGACCTTGGCCCCTAGGAGACAATAGCCACCCCAGGTAGAATATTCCACTCTAGGCCTAGCCAAGGACACCACCCTTGGCCTCTAGGACCATAGCCATTTTTTATTTTCTGCTTCCTTGTTAAGACTATATAAACCTACCCCAAAATCCAGTACCTCGAACAGCCTCCAAACCCATGGGAAGGTCTGTGCTCCTCACTGGCAATAAACAGTCCCTAGCCTGTTGACAATCAAGTCCATCCTATTCCTTTTCTGTTCTCTTTCATTTTCCTAACAAATGGGTGGCTGGCATGTGAATTCACCAGTGGCCAATGATTCAGTCAATCATGCTTTTGTGATTAAGCACCAATAAAAAACTTTAGATACCAAAGTTGATTGTGTTTCCTTGCTGGTAAGCAAATACAACACTTTCTTGAGGTCTGTGAGTTATTCTAAGATATTATGAAATGTGAGGAGTCCTAGGAATTACAAATAGGTAGCAGTTAGAAAGAAGAGTGGTGGCTGGGAAGGTGGCTCAGTGGTAGAGCACTTGCCTTGCATGTCACATAAGCAAAAACGGTGGGGGGGGGGGGAGCCGTAAGTGGCCCTGTGGCTCAAGTGGTACAGCGCTAGCCTTGAGCTGAAGAGCTGAGGGACAGTGCCCAGGCCCAGAGTTCAGGCCCCACGACCAGACCCAAAAAATAAATAAATAAATAAGAGTGGTAGCATACGGCTGTGATTTTTGTGGCTTATTGAAATAAGGATGCTGAATGTAATGGGTACCATCTTGGCCACGTGGTAGATAATAGGATATTGGGTTTAACTGGTATCTCCATGGTAGAGGCAGGGAAGTCCAACCTTCCAAGTGATGGGTGTGCCTGAACACCTAGAGGCTTGGGCGGGGACTTGGACAAGAGATTACTGACCTGCCAGTCTTGGGTCATGAACTCTCAAGCTCCCTGTAACCCTGTCCCCTGACCTGACCCTATGTTGGCCCAGACCAGCTCAGGCAAAAGGATGCCATGCCACACATATCTCCTATTTATTCATGCCATGTCTCCTGGCTCTCCTCTGGTCAACATTGCATCCCACTTCAGCTCTCCATTAGAGCTGATCTGGTTTCTTGGTATTGTTTTTCTGCTCTTTCTTTCCTCTCCTGTTCTCATGGCTCAGTTTTCTGACAGTATTAAGTGTATTCACAGGGTTGCAGGTCTTTGTGAAAAAGAGTCCATCTGTGATTGCTGGTCTTCGAATAAACACTCCCACTCTGACCTCTCATGATGTGGCTTCTCTCTTTTCTCACAGTATAATATTATCAATCTTATTGGGCACTTTGTCCTTTACCTTATAAGAGCTATATTAACTCCATATATTTAGTGAATTAAATTACATTATACCCTGTGGAAATTGACACCTAATTTAATTTTTACCAAAACTTCTAAGAGGTAGGTCCATTTGCAATGAGGAATTTACAGCTAAAAGTCATTAAATAATTGTACAAGGCTGTAGGGAGAGACTGAGGACTCAAAACCAGGACTGATTTCCAGTTCTTAATTATATATGGTCTTGTATATAACTAGAAGCAATGAGTTGTCGACATTTAAAATTCTTGTATGGGGGGCAGAATAGTGAGAGTGTAGAATGAGGAAGAGATACTGAGGGGCGAAGAGGATCAAAGGACATTATGCATGCACACACACATGAAGAGCTAACCACACCATCTTGAGCTAGGCTGCCTTCAGAGTAACCCCAAGAAAGAGAAAAAAAAACACAGGTTGCCACCAACCCTGCCCACCCTTAAGAACGCAGAACAGCTGCCCAAGTGTTTCAGGAACAGAACATACCAATAGTTCAGAAAAAGGGCAGTGCAATTATGTATCTGCTTGTGTGGAAATTCCAGAAACTTGTTTATTCAATACTATAAAAGCTGTGCTGATTTTGTGCTCGGGGCCTCTTAGCATCACCGGTTACCAAGTGTGCGGAGGACCAAGCTCGAGCTTGCAAATAAACGACTCTTTTGCTATTTGTATTGGTCATGGTCTCTGGTGGTCTTTCGAGGGTTCTGCGTCCATGTACAATACATACACATACGCTTATATATACATATATAATGTAATTTAACTTAATATATCCCAAAGGGGTAGAGAAAAGAGGAGAGGAATGGGAAAATGATGGAAGGGGTAAATTTGTTCAAAGTAAACTTTTGTGCATGTGTGAAAACATCACGAACTCTTTCTCATATTACAAACGGGTCCTAATTCAAAAATAAAACAATCAAAAAGATTTTTTTTTAATTGAGAATTCTTCAAGTCATCCTCAGGCACATCCTTTGGCATGGGTAAAATACGCTAGAAAGGAAGATTATATGTGACTTTAATTCTTGCTGCTAACCAATCCTATTCCCTAAGCAGACAATAAAGAGTTTGAAAGAGAATTCTTACCTTTAGTGAAGTTCAGCGGCAATGCTTTTGAGAAAGTGTCTGTGAGAGTTAGTAAGCACTCTCCACTAATCAGATACGAAAGCTCCTCAAATCCAAGGCAGGTACCCCACAGAGGAAAGTAGTCTCCATCATCAAAACTCTTTGGAGAGTGAGAGAGAGCAAAAACCAAGTTTACTCAAAAGAAATTTTTAAACAAAAATTATATATGGCTTCTCATTACCAGCCAGCACATGAGTTAAGCATGCACAGATTTCTGTGAAATTTTCCAGGATCCATAAATACACTATCAGATCAAAGACCCAACACAGGTTGGAAAAGGCCAAGAATTATTTAATCTAGCTATTAAAAGTTATTAAACAAATGTTTCAAATATTAAAGTAGTTATTTAGGATAATACTTAACAGAGAGTTAGCAAGACAGTAGAGCCATCAAGATTAATTATAAAATTGAGGTTAATAGTTAAGGGGAGAAAGAATAAGGACTATAAGTTAGGGTTCAAAGGCAGACCTAATATGGGCATTTTTCATGTGCCAATCCTGGGACTTAAACTCAGGCCTGGACATTGTCTCTGAGTGTCTGCATTCAAGTCTAGCACTCTACCACTTGAGCCACAGCTCCACTCCAGCTTTTTTGTTGGTTCATTGGAGGTAACAGTATCATGGACTTCCCTGCCTGGGCTGGCTTCAAATCCTTAAATCTCAGCCTCCTGGGTACTCTATATTACAGCAGTAAACCACTGGTCCCCAGCCAAATGTGGGCATTTTCAAAGAAATAGCCAGTGGCTCTTCATGTTTGATTAATATAGCCTAAGTTTATGAACTAAAGATTTTCAAAGAAACCCCATCTGTGTTGAAGATCCAACAGACTGATTGACTAGAATATTATAATAGGCAGATGAAATATTACAGATGAAGAGCCAAAATTATATGGGGTTATCTTTTAATAGCCACTCACTATCAATATATGTAGTGACCATCCATGTGAGTACAAGATAACACTTTTGGAATGTACTGTTTAGACCTCTAGCTTCCCTCCATCCTAAAGCTAAGAAAGTTCTAACATCTGAAACCTGTAGAAGAGTTTCTATACTATATGGTGGCCTGCCTACCTATGCTCCCACTAATGTCGTTGGAAAAAGCATTAATTTATGATGCATTTCTGTTCTGTAGCTATAAAAGCTAGTGTGTCTTCTTCTACATCAGAATATATTATTTATATATTCTGTGTTCCAGGGCTTTGCTCACTCATATTGGGTTCAGAATAAATCCTCTCTTATTCCTTTTGGAAGAAAAGCTATGTTTTCCTATCTACAGGTAACTGAAAAGCAAGGTCAATGGGATTGAAGGAACTGGCAAAAAGAGTAGATTTTTTTTATGATTATTTTATTATGAATGTGAGATATATTTAGAATGAGATATTAAAAGTGAGAATTACTCATGGACGAATAATGCTTAGTGCAAAATGAAAGGATAATAGGCTGGAGAGAAATACTAGAAATACTAAGCCTAGAAATACTAGGCTGTAGTTCACACCTAGAAACCTTAATTAGATGAAGCATGAGGCAGGCAGAAGCACTTTGTGCTGCCTGGAGAATGGTGCCTAAAAGATGAGAGGGGTAGGCTGGGTAATTGTTAAGAGAGTATTACCACATGCCTAAAAGCAGAATCATCCTCCCAGATGCCCACAAAACCTTCTCTAGAACAATACACAATCACAGACATTTACCTGTATGGCCATCTTGTAAAAAATTTTAGCCACGTGGGCATATTCTGAGTGTACAAGGCTAACACTTCCTCCAGGTAAAAGGAGTCTGAAACAACAGCAGTGAGATGCATTTCCCCCATGAACACAAACAGAACATAATCTTTTTCACTGTAAAACATATTTTTCCTTTTAAAAAAATCAGAAAATTAAGGCACAGATACATATGCATATATACACATATAATATATACATAAACGTTTTTATCTTAGTCATTTAGAAATTGCTGCTGTTAGCAACACTTTAGTGTCTATTCTTTTAAAAACATTTTTTTGCCTTTTATTTAATGACACAGAGTATGAACCAATTATATAAATAAAAGGAGAACAGGAGACTACCCAGAGCTAGAAATCAAGTAGAGGCAAAATTGCCATTGTAGACAGATTTAAGCTAAGATTATCAGTGACGTCAAATCAACCACTGGTCTACAAATGTGAGTTTTAACTCATATCTTTTGTTTTCCAGTACCAGGGTTTGAACTTAAGGACCTTACATTCAGCATGCTTGCTCAGCTGGTGCTCTACCACTTAAGCCATGACTCCAGTCCTAATTCACAATATTTTTAACTATGAAGAAGTAATCATAAAATTTTATTTAGATTGTAATTAAATATCTACAAAATTTTATTTTCTGTCAGGTGCTGGTGGTGTAACGCTACCTACCCAAGAGGCTAGAATATGAGGATCCTGGTTCAAAGCCAGCCTGAGCACACAAATCTGAGAGAATCTTACCTCCAATTTACTAGCAAAAACCTGGAAACTGAGGACTGGCTAAGTGATCAAGCACCAGCCTTGAGTATACACACACACACACACACACACACACACATACTTATCACCCTGAAATCTTTCCAGAGAGAAGCACAATAATAGAAAAACCTTGAAAAGAAAACAAAGACCATTCAAAAGGTCTAGGAAAAAATAGTCACAATAATTTGCTTTTCTTTTATTCTATCAAAAATATGAAATATTAAAAAAATATTATGTGTGATGCTGGCTTTTTAAGCTAGATGTATAAAACCTTATTAGGTCTTAAAATAACTAAGGATACTCAAAAGATATCTGGCCTTTCCGGCCAACAAAAGTTCGAATAAACATATTAAAATTCTGAAAATACATAAATATGAATTAAAGATACATGAAAGATCACTTTTGAAACTGTTTTCCTTCAAAAAACTATATTGTGTGCTTCTCTGAGTCAGGCAACCGATTAGCCTGAGACAAAGATGAGCCCTTCAACTGTTAGGAAGATCAGTCTTCTAGAAGACACTTAAATAAATACTTCAGTGGTGTGCCACAAAACCATACTGAAAACCCAACAACTTAAAATGACTTCATTAAGTCTCAATAGTTCTGGAAACTCAGAATTGTAAAAGCTTCATTGGGCCAAATTTGCTGTTTCTAATCCTCAAATTCTTTTAGCTATTCTCATTAGAACCTCCCTCCCAGATGATAAATTCCCCTAAGGCAGGCTCTGTCATTTTCTTTCCTTGTACAATAGGAGCTCAATAAAGGTGATTCTGAAGTCACATCTGACTAAGTGTTCAGAAACAGTAAATTTTAGCAAGTTTCCCCCATTCAAAGCCTAGCATGCAATTCTTGTGCTGTGGACAACCGTGAGCAGCTGGTGTCAATGAAGGATAATGTTGTGGAAGATAGATGCAGAAGGCCTCTGGTCAAAGTAAGAACCAAAGCTGCTTCCCATGGAACAACAGGACAAGAAGGCTACCAAAAATATTTATTCCCATTTACACAACTACTATTTCAAATTCCTTTCCAAATAGGAAATGGGAGAAGACTGGAAGAGATGAAGTGATTCAAAAGCCTATTTTAGTGTCCTTCTGTTATAGTCTAGCCTGGAATTACTTACATTTGTCCTTTCCAAAGTACTCTTCCCATGTGGACATTGTAAATGTTTTACTAAATTGACCTAATTTTACACTAAATATTTACTGATCCAAACTAAATGAAAGACAGACAATTTGGTGTTTTTTTTTTTTTTGGTCTGGTCGTAGGGCCTGAACTCTGGGCCTGGGTGCTATCCCTCAGCTCTTCAGCTCAAGGCTAGCGCTCTACCACTTGAGCCACAGCGCCATTTCCGGCTTTTTTCTTTTTGCTTATGTGGTGCTGAGGAATCGAACCCAGGGCCTCAGACATGCAAGGCAAGCGCTCTACCACTAAGCCACCTTCCCAGCCCCAAGACAAACAATTTTTTGAACATAGCTTAAAAATACCAAACAGATGAAGGTGGTTTTTAAAAGTAAAATAACAAAGCTCTTCAGAAAAAGAAAAATAGTTTACAAGAAAAGTAAGACTTCTTCTCACCCTATTGCCAATCAGAAATAACTGCTGTTAATGCCTGTTGTTACAAGCCTGGTGAGGTGGCTCACACTGGTGATCCTAACTACTCATGAGGCTGATCTGAGGATCATGGTTCTAAGCTAGCCCAGGCAAGGTGAATGAGACTCTCATCACCAATTAATCACCCAAGGGGGAAAAAAAGCCAGAAGTGGATCTGTAATTCAAGTGGTAGAGCACTAGCCTTAAGCAAAAGAAGCTCAGGGACAGTGCTCAAGCCCTGAGTTTAAGCCCCAAGACTACCACCAAAAAAAAAAAAATCTGTTATACTGTGCCAAAAAAAAGACCCAGCTTCTTCCTTCTTGGAGTAGTTCCTCTGTTCTTTGGGAACAAACTTGTTTCAAACTTGTTTCAAATTGTAGTGAAAGTGAAGGTCCTGAGTTGTCACCTCCTTATATAACATTTAGGCCTGGGGAAATGGAAGAACATTGGTCACCTTTATTCTGTGCTATAATTTCTCCAACCATGCAATGGAAAATAGGGTTGAATCTGACCCTAAAATAGAGAGAACTGCTCTCAGAACTGGTTTTTTAAAAATATTCTAAAAAAGGATTTTTTTACTTGTTAAATATATATATATATATATATATATATATATACATACATAATTGTGCCAAGTTGGTAGGAATACACATCCCTGCCTTACAAACCGGAACAGGACAAGTGCCCTGGGCAAAGGTAGCATGACCCTGTCTCAAAATCAAAAAAGTAAAAATGAGGAAGAGAGAGGACTGGGATGCAGCTCAAGTAGCAGAATACTAGCCATCCCCATCACCCCCAAAATAAACAAACAATGTATGCACCATTCTGTGCCTTGTTTTGTTTCACGTAACAAGATTGTCCCCAGGACAACAACAATCCAAAGCAGCATCTATAGAGATCCTCCTTGTTAACTCCTACATAATACCCAATTAATTTCACTTATCTATTTCATTTAACTAGTTCTGATAGACTATCAGGTAACTTCCAACTTGATCTTTTCTGTCAACAATACAGTGCCTGTGTATAGGTCTAAGAATTTACATAAAGAAAGTAATTGGGAAGGTGGCTCAGTGGTAGAGCGCTTTGCCTTGCATGCTCGAGGCCCTGGGTTCGATTCCTCAGCACCACATACGCAAAAAGAAAAAAGCCGGAAGTGGCACTATGGCTCAAGTTGTAGAGCTCTAGCCTTGAGCTAAAGAGCTGAGGGACAGCGCCCAGGCCCAGAGTTCAGGCCCCACGACCGGACCAAAAAAAAAGAAAGTAATATATTCATTAAATAAAATTCCCAAGGCAAAAAGACATGCATTTCTCTTTTTCAATTTTTATTGTAAAGGAGATGTAGAGAGGGGTTACAGTTATATGTCAGGTATTGAGTAAATTTCTTTTTGAAGAGTGAAAGACATGTGTTTCTAACTGAAACACATACTGCAAAACTGCCCCTGAGAAACTCTGTAATTATTATATTGCCACTAATAGAATATAAGACTACTCATATTTTCCTCATTATCTCACCGCAGAAGATTAGCATATTTTGATCTCTGCCATTCTGAGAGTCAAAATGTTTAACTGCTATAATTAACCATATTTCCCTACATGAAGAGTTATATAAAACTTTTTTTCATATAATTAAGAGTCTTCTTCTGTAAGTTAACCAATCCTATTTTGTGGTGAAGGTAGAGATTTTAAAAAAAAGCAATGTCCAAGTTCTACTGAAATTAAAAGATAACCACTCAATTGTCTTCAAATGTAAGACTTAAAGTCCTCTAAGCAAGCAGCATTATTTACAATTCAAAGTGGCTTCAGTATTATTTAAGACAAGCATTAAAAGAACAAAGATCATGCTGCACTTGTAAAAATAATTGCCTGTGTCTACTATGTACTAATTATGTATTTCCTAACCTGACTCCTACTTCTCACAGCACTTTTACCATCTCCCAAGAAAATATTACCTATAAAGGAACTCAGAAAACTAATATTTATGATAGTTATATGACAACTCTGATCACTATATAGAAACACATGTTAATACTTACATTTTTTTTGAAAAAATGGACAGATATGTGGACACCAATAGGTAGTCAAACCAAGTGATCATTAATTGCATTAAGCCAACTTACCCGTTGATGGATCGGAATATATGTGAATACTCTGCAAATGTAAGATCAGTCCTGAAAATTTACAAAAAAAAAAAATTACTGAACACTCATTTCTGAAACCTAGGGGGGGAACCTCCAAATGAAGTCAATATATTAATTTTAAAACTCAAATAAAAGTGTTTGCAGTAGTGGTGATTGAATCCTGGGCTTCTTGTATGTTATACAAAATACCACTGAACTACATACCCAGATCAAAAAATAATTCTAAAATATTTGACAGCACTATGTATCTACCTTCCTAGAGACTTTTTTTTCAAACTCCACAAAAGCTACATCATTATATCCATGTTTTGCTAAGCAGACAATTAAGTGTCTTTCTGGGGCCTAGAGACATTCAATCGTGTACAGAACGTGCTAATACGCAAAAGATGAAAGACCATGAGAAATGAACTAAAGAAATTTGGTATTGGAAAAGTATGTCCTAAGATGTGAATATTAAAAGCCCATAAGAATTGGACAAGAGTAATTTCTGTTTGCAAAGAACTATAAAAGAATTCTAAAATCTTGTTAGAGTATATGTAAAAACTAAACAACAAACTTTATTATCACACCACTTTAACAACAGGAAGCTTTGGGAAATAAAAACAAAGAAGCAGAAGCTGCAGCAGCCAATCTCTACCTAATTCCACCCATTAGTAGGGAAGATGTGAGGACTATTGTTTTTCCACCTCCAGACCAGCTCAAATTTAATGGTACATAATAGATAGATCACCATAGATAGACTAGCCTAGCAATTCTGCAGTTCCCTGGATCAAAAACTTAAGCACAGAAACAGTGGGACAAAGGCTGAACCAATTAAGCAGTAAAACCCACTAGGCACAATGTTGGAAATGAAGTACACAACTTGGGAGAGAGGGGATACAGGAGGGGAAAACTGAAAGAGAACGAGGGAGTGGGTGAAACTGATCAAGAGGATATGTACGCATTACTTGACTTATGTAACTATAACCCCTCTATACATGACCTTTACAGTAATATTTAAAAGAAAAAGAAGGAAAGAACTTCCGAACAATAACCCTGTTATCAATCCCTAGAGGAAACCTGATAGAGATTATCGATGACAATTATTTTATTTAATTTTATTGTTAAGGTGATGTACAGAGTTACTATCTATGACAATTGACGGCCTTTAATTAAGTCACAGTAAGATGTTTTGGGCATCAATAAAATGTCTATGAAATCCTTGCTCTCCTGTGTTTAGCAATCTTCTGAATCTATGTGAGAATAACATGTCACCTGCCCCCTCCATTCTCCACAAATATGGATTTACAGCCTTATGCCAACTATAGCCCATTTCTATTCCAAAGAACAGTTTGAGAGGGAGTCAGAATACCTCTCTCATTATCAAGCAGATACCTTGGATGCCAACAGTTACTTGTACTCTGCCAGAAAATCCTGTGGGCTCTCCTTAAGTCTAAATAACTTTGTCCAAGTCTAGGTTTGTTGTTCAGAAGTTCAAAGGAAATTTCCTTTGGTCAAAGAGCCAAAAGCCATGGGTCACAGGGAAATGGTGCTCATCTCTGTCTTAAATGTAGGTTAAACTGGAGGAGGCCCTGTCTTGGAAAGCGATAGGCAGGTGAAATTTGAGTACACCAGTTCTCAGTAGTCTGCCAGCCCAGTCTTTTCAGTTAGGGTAGACAACAACTACCCATGGGAACCAGTGGATACAGATCTATAGATCTCTCAGCTGTTCTGGAAGGACTCCTGGGTCAGGCCACTGCACAGACAAGCTCTGGACATTTCATCAATTAAATGGCTCCCGCATTGTCTGTGACTACTTCAGGTCCTACATGTCACTGTTCATGGGTCTAACTGTGGAGTGCATCATCATCTCTTCCCTCTCAGAAGCTTACCAGTAAAGAATATACCAGGTTCCACATAGACACAATCTGTGTATTTTCAGACATTTCTGGATACAAGAGACCCTCCTGACCATATATGAGAAATGCTTCCCCTTCACCAAGAGAAAATGGCTGAGTCCAATAATGATGGTAGGTGACCCATACCTTCATAGCCTGACAAGGAATGGCAGGCACCAGTCATAAAAGTTTAACCATGAAAAAGTGGAGAGCACCATCCCTCTATAAAAAGTCACACTCTGGTAATTCAGCTTTTTACGAAATCTTCTAACTTATAATTGTTTCCTTAACGACATAAAATACACTATGACTAAACTCATTCTTAAAGCAGAAGCTGCCAGCTAATGGGCTGCTGTGTGATCTTTCAGGTGAGTTAAAACTATTCCCCACCTGGGGCTGGGAAGGTGGCTCAGTGGTAGAGCGCTTGCCTTACACGCATGAGGCCCTGGGTTTGATTTCTCAGCACCACGTGAGCAGAAAAAGCCAGAAGTGGTGCTGTGGCTCAAAGGCAGAATGCGAGCTGAAGAGCTGAGGGACAGCACCCAGGCCCAGAGTTCGGGCCCCACAACCAACCAAAAAAAAAAAACTATTCCCCACAAGTCCTACAGTTGGATGCAGAGGAACCTGGGGCACCAAGCACCAGAGAAACAAAGGCAAAAACAAAATAGGAGGGGACCAAACACAAACTTCTTCACATCTGGCTGAACTGTGCCTGTCTCCTGTCTGTTTTCTCCCTTCTAAACTTGAGAAGGTGTGGTGCCCAACAGCCAGCCCACAGGCAGAAACCTCAGGGTTTTAGGATGATGGCACCAGGTCCATTCTACCTTAGGGTGGGTAATCCTTCTTAGATGCGTCTGGGAATTCAACTCCAGGTATTATATTGTTTCTATGGAATCATGATTCCAGTTCCTTCCAGTGAACTTTGGAAACCCAAGCTGTAGGTTAACCTCTATGCCGATAGTCCCATTTTCAGTGTCTCTGTTATAATGACTAGTATTCTGCAAGTCATCTGGTTTCAAAACTTTCTTCTCTCACATCTAGTTCTTTTTTTCCTGTTTCTTTTGTTTGTATTAGTCATCACAACCTACGGGTTTCTTTTTAAGCTTGGACCTACCAACTTCACAGCCAAGGCTCTAAGCCACACCCTCCACCTCCACTCTACCGTGTTAGAAACACCCGCAGAGCTGAGACACCAACTTTTGTCTCCCTGACAAAGCCTCACCCACAGGATTAGCAGTATACTCTTACTTCACTGTCTGCATTATGAAACTTCCACCATCAAAACCCTGACATACTGCACTGAAGAAACTCAAGAGCCTCTTCCCCAGCCCTAATACTGCTATTATCTGGATTCCCAGTAAGATTTCATTTGAAAAATTACATTTTCTACCCAAAGAATAAAGACTAATATTAAAAGTAAATGTTGTGGGGACTGGAGGGGAAAACTGGGAGACATCAAGGGAAGGGGTGACATTGTCCAAGGAAAAATGTACTCTTTCCCTGACTTATGTAACTGTAACCCCTTACATAACCTTTATAATAACAATTTTAAAAATTATAAATAGATGTTCATATGAGGTACAGTGAATCAAAATGTAAAAAATAAATCTAGTAAGACATTGCTTACCAATTTTTTCATTATCCTTAAGTAGTTGTACAAAGAGGTTTCAATTCAACTTGTCTGTGAGTACAATGCATTTTTAATTCTATTTTATTATGCTTAAGTAGTTGTGCAAAGGGGTTATCATTCAACAAATTCAAAATCCGTTTGTAAGTATAATGCATCTTGATGGAGACTGCCCCTTTCATCATTCTCCTCACTTCCTCTCAACTCAACCTCTCTCTTCATTTTCCTAACACAATATAGCTTGAAAAATGTCACCCATTCCATTATTTTCCCCATCTCTCCCACCCTACCCATCCCCTCAACTTACCTTGTTCCAGTGGCACAATTCCCTAAGCTATAACATTACCATTTTGATTACAATTAATATTGAGACAGTACAATTCTTTTGTTATAAATTTTAAGAAGTATTTATTTATGAAGTAGGTTTTCAGAAAAAAATAAAAAAAGTTTTGTTTGCAAAAATCATTAAGAATGGACTGGGTAAATTTCCCAGAGATTTTAAGCCACAAACTTTAGCAACAATATATTTTAAACACTTATAAGGTTTTTGTTTGTTAGCACTTTCTAAATGAAAACAGGGGAGGTGAAGCACTATTCTTTTTTTCTTTCTTTTTTTTTTTTGGCCAGTCGTGGACCTGAACTCGGCCTAGGCGCTGTCCTTCAGCTCTTCAGCTCAAGGCAAGTGCTCTACCACTTGAGCCACAGCGTCACTTCTGGCTTTTTCTGTTTATGTGGTGCTGAGGAATCGAACCCAGGGCCTCATGCATGCAAGGCAAGCACTCTACCACTGAGCCACCTTCCCAGCCTGAAGCACTATTCTTATGGGGCCATTTTAACATGAAGCAGTACCAGTACATTAGTCACATCTACATTTCTAACGTAGAATATAAATATAAAGTGTGTGTGCCTGTACTAGGGCCTGAACTCAGGGCCTCATGTTCTGACCAGGCATGAGCCACCAGCATCCACCTGAAGATAACTTTAATGGCCATCTTCTAAAACATCTTCGTTGCCTAGGTTTTCTGTTAACTTTCTATGATGGAAAAAGTTGGTTTCATTCAAGATGCTGTTATTTCACTGCTTTCGTGGTGTCACGACCATTTTTTTCTGGTGTAAGAGAAGCTATCATTTCATTCTCAGTCATAATTTGTATAGCATTTTTGATGGCTTGAGAGATATACTGCTTCATACATTAAACAGCTTACTGGGAGTCCTGAGGCATTAGGTTTGTGGCAAAAAAAATCAGGTGCAATCTTACCACATTGAAATGAGATAATCATGAATGATGCATTCATTTGAGATGAAAGAGTTTATACACTGTACAAAACAAGTAACATACCTTACTGGCATGACCCTTCCACCTGCAGACTCTATATACTTCACATAGGATGCAGCAAGGTAGTATTTCCCAAGGTTTTGCATTTCTTTACTTTGGCATTTTTGCATCACAATTCCTACATTGAAAAAAAAAAGTCTTAGTTTCATGCAAACTCCCTTACTTCTTTCTCAGAAACTGAAATATATCACCATGACAGTATCCCTATTTTATTCTCTTAATTTACTGAATGAAATAGGAAGTACCTTTGACAAGTCCATCTGTAGAATTTGGGAAAGAAATGGAGGGTGAGCTCAGTCTCTGCCAACTTCCACTTCACACCACTTCAGGGAGACTATGCTCCCAGAGTAGATTAGAATGACACTAGTGTCCTTTATGCAAACCTAGATCTGAGAGGCTTTAATTCTACTGTATAAAGAGAGAGAAGCCAGGCGCTGGTGGCTCACGCCTGTAATCCTAGTTACTCAGGAGGCTGAGAGCTGAGGATCATGGTTCAAAGCCAGCCCAGGCAGGAAAGTCTGTGAGACTCTTATCTCCAGTAAACCACTAGAAAGCTGAAGTGTTGCTGTGGCTCAAGTGATAGAGCACTTGCCTTGAGCTGAAGAGCGCAGGGACAGCACCCAAGCCCAGAGTTCAAGCCCCATGACTGACCCAAAAAAAAGTAAGGAGAGAGAAGAGGAAGGATAATTAATTAGATGAAAAAGAAAAATGCACAGACACTATATATAGATAGATATAGATATAAATACAAATATATGTATAGATGCAGTGTGATGTCTGATAGTGCTAAGGACAAAAAAACTAAAACAAAGAGGCGTCCTAATTTTTGTTTTTTATCATCCAGTGTGTTTACCTGTAGACAGGGACATGATATATTATACAGGTCTCTAGACATTCAGACAGAAAGACCAAAGGAGGATATTCTTAGGAGAGAATCACAAAGCCTTAATAGGTACATATGATCATATAAAATAATATTTACCCAAATGAACTCTTAGGAAACAGAAACAAAAGGGTTTTTTAATTTGTTGTCGTTGTTTTGTTTTTCTAATCTTTTGTTTGTAAGTTTATCTTTTGGGGGAGGATAATAGTGGGAAACAGAAAGGATGTGACAAAGGGTAAACAAATACAGCAGTGATACTAGGCACTATGTGGAAACTGAACTATACAACTATACAGCAAGTACAACAGTTGTGAGTCAGCCTGGCACACTGAAAGAGTCCATCTGAATACATTCACTGAGGGGAGAGAGAGCACCAGGAAATAAGATGGAGATATATATCAGCCAGTCACCACCTTGTTTAAGCACCTCAGGGGTTCTTAAACTTTAATAAGCTGTAAGATATAAGATATAAAATATAGGGGCTGGGAAGGTGGCTCAGTGGTAGAGCACGTGCCTTGCATGCCTGAGACCCTGGGTTCGATTCCCAGCACCACATAAGCAAAAAGAAAAAAGCCGGAAGTGGCGCTGTGGCTCAAGTGGTAGAGCACTAGCCTTGAGCTGAAGAGCAGAGGGACAGTGCCCAGGCCCAGAGCTCAGGCCCCACAACCGGACCCAAAAAAAAAAAAAGATATAAAATATAAGGATTATGGTTCACAGCCAGACCAACCAGGAAAATCTGTGAGACTCATCTCCATTAACCATCAAAAGGCCTACAGTGGGGCTGTGGCTCAGGTGGTAGAGCATCAGCCTTAAATGAAAAATCTCAGGGACAGCACCCAGGCCCTGAGTTCAAGGCCCAGTACTGGCAAGAAAAAAGGAAGGAATCGAACAAGCATCTCTCCTCTCCTGTCCGCTCCTCCCATACTCACTTTTCCCATTTCTAACTCTATTCCCTGACATTACACATGTGACTCAAACCCCATTCCCATTTTTGATGGCTGCCATAACCTTGGTGGCTTGTTTTAGAGTTCTTTGCACTTTTAGTTATGCCTTGCACATACTTGGTGCTCAGTCAACAATTTTGTCTTAATCCGCCAGGGTGACCAGAGGTATACTTCTTTTCTGTGTCTTCCATTTAGCACTACTCTGGATAGTACGAAAGGGAAATGAATCTCCTGTCTTTTTTCCTCCTCCTCCCTGAATTCAACAAGATGCAACTCACTACATAAAGTTACAAAGTGTTCTTTGAAGACTAACCATCATTGTAAATAGCTGTGGAAACAGGCTTTGCACACTCCAAATATAATTAATGGTTTCACATACAATTAATTATTAATACAATTAGTATACAATTAAAGAAAATATATGAAATGAATGTCTAGTTTGGTTGCAGAATACAGTGCTCAGCTTCTTGGGAAAAATAGCAGAAATGGCAAAAATCCTACACAAGGTGGGATAAAACCTGTTACTTGTCTGCCCAAAAATTTCTTTTGGCAAATTTTAATTTCAGGCTGGTATCTCCTAGATAGTTTTAGCTGACACTGTCTCATTGTGAATGAAAGTTGATTTTCCTCTCTGGAAAACATACAGGGGCAAGGAAATAAACAAAAAAAAATGTGTACTTCACTTGAAGATTACATAGAATCCAGGTGTGGCTCACACCTGTAATCCTAACTACTTAGAAGGCTAAGATCTGAGGAATGCACTTCAAAGTTAGCCAGGTCAAGGAAAACCCATAAGACTATTATGTCCAATTAACCACCAGAAAGCCATAAGTAGAGATATGGCTTAAGTGGTAGAGAACCAGCCTTGAGTAAAAAAAAAAAGCTAAAAGACAACGCCCAGGCCCTAAATTCAAACCCCAGTTCTGGAACTAAATAAATAAATAAATATAAATACATTAGGTTCCCATCGGCACCGCCTATCCCACGATGCTAAAGATGACAAAGTCCAAGGTAATCTATTATATTTTTCTGCATACCGCACTCTATGGTGAAATACACCCTCAATTAGGAAGTTTTTCCTAAGTATAATGTACACACTGAATTTCTAGATGCAAACTAGCAGGAATTGCTAGCTATGTTTAAAAAAAAATATTTGCTTGTCTTTGATTGGAAAACGTCTATGTTAAAAAAAAAAAGGAAGGGAAGGCAGGCGGGCAGAAAGAAAGAAAAGAAAGGAAGGAAGGAAAAAGAAAGAAAGAAAAGGGAGGGAGGAAGGAAAGAGAGAGAGAAAGAGAAAGAAAAAGGGAAAGGAAGGAAGAAGGAAGGAAAAGAAAAAAGGGAAAGAGAAAGAAAGGAAAGAGAAAGAGAAAGAAAAGAAGAAAAGGAAGGAAGGAAGGAAAAGAAAAAAGGGAAAGAGAAAGAAAGGAAAGAGAAAGAGAAAGAAAAGAAGAAAAGGAAGGAAGGAAGGAAAAGAAAAAAGGGAAAGAGAAAGAAAGGAAAGAGAAAGAGAAAGAAAAGAAGAAAAGGAAGGAAGGAAGGAAAAGAAAAAAGGGAAAGAAAGAAAGGAAGAAAGAGAAAGGCGGACAGGAAGGAGAGACAAAGATAGGAAAGAAAGAGAAAAGAAAGGGCTGGGAAGGTGGCTCAGTGTAGAGTGCTTGCCAAGCATGCATGAGGCCCTGGGTTCGATTCCTCAGCACCACATACACAGGAAAAGCCGGAGGTGGTGCTGTGGCTCAGGTGGTAGAGTGCTAGCCTTGAGCACAAGAAGCTCAGGGTCAGCGCCCAGGCCCTGAGTTCAAGCCCCAGGACTGGCAAAAAAGGAAAAAGGAAGAAGAGAAGGATGTCTGCGGGGTTCTTCGCCGCTTTTTTTTTAGTTTTTGAGTCCAAAAACTAAAACCCCTCCGCCGGCAGCTGGTTTGTCAGTGCCACCCCGGGCGTCAGTGCCATGCCGACAGCGGACGCGCACCTGCCCCGGCCTCGGGGGTTTCCCGGGCAGGACGAGTCGGCTGCAGCCAGCTGCGCACCTGCGCGGACCGCGGACCCCAGCCCCCCCACCCCCCGCGGAGCCCCCCTCGCCGCATCCTCACCAATGATGGGCTTCTTGGCCGCGCGCTTGTGGTGTTTGGGCAGCCCGAGGCTCAGCGCCCAGCAGAACACCACCACCACGCACAGCAGTCGGCCCAGGCTCGCCATCGCACCAGCTGCCTCCCGCCGCGTTTCAAAGGCACTGTGGCTGGGCGGGCGGGGGCCGCGGGCACGGACACCGGAAGCCTCGGAGCCTCTTGCTCGCGGGAGCGCGCTCGCAGCCGCGCGGGGCTATGGGAAATGTAGTCCCGGTGCGCGGGGGCGGCGGCCGCGGGGCGGGGACGCGCGGCTCCGGGAGCGCTCGCGGCGCGCCCGTCCCATGGCTGAGCCGGGCCCGGAGCGCGCCCCCTGGCGGGACTGCCGAGCCTCTCCCTGCACGACCTCTGCGCGGAGTCGGGGGACGCTGGGGCGGGCACCCGGTGGTCTCGGCGCCCCGGGAGTCTGCCCTTTCGACTATTCGGTCGACGTGGCCCCCAGTCAGCGGTACCCAGCCGAGGCCTCCAGCCTGGGCCTCGAGGGGCTGCTGTGGTGGGTCCCCGCCCGGGCCAGTGTGGTAACCAAGCAGCCGTGGAGGCCGGGGAGATTCTAGAAGGCCCCGGAGAACTTTGCGGCGTGAAAGGTCTGGATCCTGTGTCTTGGAATGCGACCCGAGGTCGTCCCCGGCGTTCGGTGTCGGGGCAGGGAGGGCGGGCGGGGGGGGGGCTCCACCGGGGGAGGGAGGGCGGGGGGGGGGCGGCGCCTCCACCGGGGCAGGGAGGGCGGAGGGGAGGGGGCCCTCCCTCTCCCCTGAGCTGAAACTAACGTGCTGATGTCTGAATGGAAACACTGAAGAGTTCCTCCACCCGCTCTAATAACACTGCCTGCCTTGCTTGATCACGTGCATTATAAAGTGTAACCGACCAGCTTGTTCCCAAAAAAGACTTCCTCGATTTGGGGAGACTTACGGGAAGAGGACCCCCGCGGGACGTGTGGGGAGATTTTCTGTGTGTCTGACCATGGCATGGGCACCTGCGCGCCGCCAGACTCAACCACCAGGTTCTTGGGAGTTTTGCCTTTAAAATAAAACCCCCGCTTGAGAAAGGCTCCGGGTGGCAATGTCAGCTCCCTGAGTCTGTGCTGCGTCCCTGGCCGGTCAGCTTTTCACCTCCCCAAATAAATCCATCTTTTCATATGAGACTGTCTCTGTGTGGTGGACTCTCTTCCCCATAAGAGAAGGAGCTAGATGACCTGTGACCGAGTTCCCATGGTGGAGGCCCAACCTCTGGCCAAGTGGCCGAGACCCAAGGGTGGACTCGAACCCAAGGTCGCCTTGCCTTGTTACTGGGTCAGAAGGGCCACTCCTGGCACCTGTTCCAAGGAGGCAGGTCCAGTCCACACCCCACACCCACAGAACCTCACTTGTAAACCAGAACTTTGGTTCCCATTCATTGAGGTTTTGTGAAGATTCTTATATGTATATGGGGGGTGGGGGGGTGTAGAGCTATGAGAGATTTGGAGAAAGTGAGATGGAGATAGAGCTAGATATATATGTGTCCGTTTAACTATATTCATGTATGTATATATGTATGTATGTGTATATATATACCTTGTGCCCCATGGAAATAAATGGTCACCTACAAAGGCCAAGATTAGATTGTATTTGCAAACCGACTCAAGGCCAGCTTTTGAGGATGAAAATCTGAATTGTATAATATCCTTTACACAAAAATTTAGTCTGGAAAAAAAAAGACAGAATATGACTTGGTGGTAAGAACAGGAGCTATGTCTTGGAAGACTTCACAGAGAATGAATACAGTAAATAGTTTGCTTTAACAAGAAAATCTTGCTACTACATGGAAGGGTGTGGTGAGCAGTAATCTCCAAAGATGTGGTGAAATGTACTGTGAAAATGCCAAGCTAGCATATTGTATAGGCAAGGATCATTTGTAAATATGAGTTTGTAGTGTTGGATTAACCACAAAGGCGAAAACCATTATTACAGGGCATTATACTAGGTGGTGTATGTTCATAACTGATAGTCATAAGAGTTCATGAAGCATAAAAAACGCAAATGTTAATGGGAAAAAAATTGATAGACTTGTCGATATTAAATGTGAACATGTCTATATGATAAGCTAATTGAAAGAAAGGTACACATTTAGAAAATATAAAGTATAGAGTTTTAAAATATTCATTTGTAGAATATACACAGAAATAAAAAAAACTATACAAATAATGCAGGCAATGGTAGCTCAAGACTCCTATTAATCCTAGCTACTCAAGGGGTGGAGATCTAAGGGCCACAATTGGAAGCCTGCCTGGGCAAGAAAGTTTGTGAGACTCTTATCTCTAATTACTCACCAAAGAAACAAAAGTGGAGATGTGTATCAAGTGGTAGAATGCTAGTCTTGAGACCTCAGGACCTGCGCACACGTGCACACACACACACACACACACACACACACTAAAATCAATACAATAATAAAACAGGGAAAGTAAACCATACTTTACTAATGATCAGAGGAAATGCAAACTAAAATACATTGTCATATCCATTAACTAAGCCTTTGATAATAACAAATCAAGGATGCATTGATGATAAGTGTGTATATATGTGTGCCTGTCCTGGCTGGACCTTAAACTCAATGCCTGTACTCCCCCTGAGCTTTTTCACTCAAGGCTGTTCTCTGCCACTTGAGGCACACCTCCACTTCTGGCTGTGACTGTTTCATTGGAGATCAGAGTTTCCCATTTCCATACTCATACTCCCTACTGTGATGGCATTTGCCTTGAAGCCCTTTCCAGAGCTGTATAGATGTGAGTGCCTTGCTCTTAAATCTCCAGAACTAAATCCACAGAGGTAAACAAGCATCTTTTTGTTATAAAATACCTAGCCTCAAATGTTTTGTTTATAGAATCATAAAACCAACTGAAACAGTGCTCTGGGAAAACCAGATGCATGTATGAACAAATAAATGTACATGTATGTTCTTTATAGCTTTTATGTATAATGAAATATTTAGTGTAAGTGGCCATCAATGGAAGATTTAATTAATTACATAATTAATAGACTATCAGAGAAGATGAAAATAAATGAATTAGGACTACTTATTAATATAAATAATTCTCCTAAAATGAGGTAGCAGAGAGATAAATTATGTAGAGTAACATTTCAAACACCTGAACCAGAATTTTCCTATTTACCTTTGCCAGAAAACCATGAAATGTACAAGGAATGCAAGCAAACCTACACGAGATCTGTACATTCAGCAATTCTAGGAGATTAAGCAACCACAAGCATAAAATCAGCAGAAAATAAATATAAATGCCATGTCCAGTAAAGCATCACCTCCTGTTGAAGACTCAAGATATGGGAAGTAAGAACTCAAAGAGTCTTTGTAGAAAGAGGTTTGAATGATACAGAAAACAAAAACAATTTGAAGCCTGAATGAAAATAGCAGACATTTAATTGCCAGAACACTGGGAAAACATTACTGCTAATTATATCATTGGCAACAATGAAAGAATGTATGATTGAGGGAGACATCAGTTCAAAGTTTCAGATAAGAAGTCCCATGACATAGCAAAGTAAAAAGGGAGAAATCAAGACTCCATAAAAAAGAATTATAACAGCCAACCTCTACCTGCCACCACTAAATTATCTATTAAAGAACTATACTGCCATAAGAAAACAATAGGCTTATAAAAATAAATTTCCTAAAAAAAAATGCAAACAGCCATATGCTGGTGGCTCACACCTGTATTTCTAGCTACCCAGGAAACAGATCTGAGGATCACAATTCAAGGCCAGCTCACACAGGAAAAGTCCACAAGACTCTTCAGTTAACCACAAAAAACAAAGTAGAGCTGTGGCCCAAGTGGTAGAGCACTAGCCTTGAGCAAAAGTACTAAGAGATAGATCCCAGCCCCAGAGTTCAAGCCTTATTACCAGCACAAAAATAAAATAAAATAAATAGGCAGGACTGGGAACGTGGCTTAGTGGTAAAAATGCTTGCCTAGCATGCATGAAGCCCTGGGTTCAATTCCTCAGTACCACGTAAACAGAAAAAGCCAGAAGTGGTGCTGTGGCCCGAGTGGTAGAGTGCTACCCTTGAGCAAAAGAAACTCAGGAACAGTGCCCAGGCCCTGAGTTCAGGACTGACAAAAAATAAATAGGAAAAAAAAAACTAGAAGACAAATTGTGACCTTTCATTTAGTTAAAATTCTTCATATGCTATATATACAATGGAATTCAGTGCCTCCATCAGAAAGAATGAATCGCCCCATTTGTTAGGAAATGGAAAGACTTGGAAAAAATATTAAGTGAAGTAAGCCAGGCCCAAAGAAACAGGTCTCATGGTTTCCCTTATTTGCAATAATTAGTATATGTCTGGGACAACTAGAAAAGGTCAAAAGCTATGTATATATGACCAGATAAGATGAAGTTAAGTGAAATGAACCCCAAGACAGGGACACAAGTGGTTTATTTTCTTTCTTGCTTTTGTTTCTAACATATTTATAACATACCATGTAATTTTTTTCGGTTGCTTTGTCCTCCCCCAGGGTATAACCCCTGTTTTCACTGTATTTGATATTGCTATAATTTGGGGAGTGGAAGGGAAAAAACAAAATGTTTAAATAGGGATACTGGTTGACCCATTGTAACAATGAGACGTACAAGTCACTATGTTGAAAACGAACTTTACGGGGCTGGGAAGTTGGCTCAGTGGTAGAGTGCTTGCCTTGCATGCATGAGGCCCTGGGTTTGATTCCTCAGCACCACATAAGCAAACAAAAAAGCCGGAAGTGGTGCTGTGGCTCAAGTGGTAGAGTGCTAGCCTTGAGCTGAAGAGCTGAGGGACAGCGCCCAGGCCCAGAGTTCAGGCCCCATGACTGGACCCCCCAAAAAAAAGAAAAAAAAGAAAATGGGCATTGATGAAGATACTAGAAAAAAATAAAGATAGGGGCTGGGAAGGTGGCTCAGTGGTAGAGCGCTTGCCTTGCATGCCTGAGGCATTGGACCCCCCCCCAAAAAAAAAGATGAAAACGAACTTTACAGTTTAGGTGGGAGAGGGAGTGAAGGGAGGGGGGAGTGTAGTGTGGAGTTGAGAGGGAAGAGACGTTAGGGGAAAAACAAAGGAGGAGGCAACAATGCTTGCTAAGAAATGTACTCATTACCTTGCTCATGTAACTGTAACCTGCTGTACAGTATTTTTACAATAAAAGAATTATTAAAAATAAAATAAAATTCTTCATACAAAAAAAAAATCCAGGAACTGGTTGCTCATGCCTGTAATTTTAGCTATTCAGGAAGCTGAGATCTGAGAATTGACGTTCAAAGCCAGCCTGGATTATTTTCCAATTAACCACCAAAAAGCTGGAAGTGGTAGTCGGGTGCCAGTGGCTCATGCCTGTAATCCTAGCTACTCAGGAGGCTGAGATCTGAGGATCACAGTTCAAAGCCAGCCTGGGCAGGAAAAGTCTGTGAGACTCTTTATCTCCAATAAACCACTCTGAAAACCAGAAGTGGTGCTGTGGCTCAAGTAGTAGAGCTGAGGGACAGCGCCCAGGCCCAGAGTTCAAGCCCCATGACCTACCAAAAAAAAAATTGAAGTGGAGCTATGGCTCAAGTGGTAAAATGCCAGCCTTAAGCAAAAACAGCTCATGGACAACACCCAGGCCCTGAGTTCAAACCTCATTAGCAACACACACACACGCATACACACCCAGGCAAAAACAAAGGTTACAGTCCAAATTAAATATTCTCAAACAAGATGAATCAAGTCTAGAACTAGAAATTCAAAACCTAAAAATAGGAATGGACAAAAACAGGAAGGAATAAGACAGTAGTTGATCAAATCAGATTAAAAAAAATCAAGGAAATGACAAAATACCTTCATAAATGAAGAATTCTCACAGCCCAAGACAGAAATATTCAAATCAAAACTTGGTAAAAATCAATGGAAAAAAAAAGAAGGAATCAACCCAAAGAATAACTAACAACAACAAAAAAAAAAAACAAACGCAGATCACAAAGATAATGCTGGCAAAATATAGTAGGCAAAGATCATAGGACTCAAAACATCTTAGGCATTCTAAAAGGGGATGAATAGGGACACAGAAGTGCCAACTTCTACAAAGTTCTACCGGTCTAATACAGTAGCAGGGGTGTAGTGAAGATCATAGTCACTTCATAACACACTTTATCCTTCCCACTATATTAGTATTCAGATGTGACTGATTCACTTCCTGAATAATCTTTTGTTCTTGAGTCCACTTAAGGAGAACTTGAAATGTTACAGTTTAATAACAGGTTTTTTTAATGACCCTCACAGTGTAATTACATATACATCGGCGACTAGAACCTAATTGCCCCACTTCAAAAAAGGGTATTTCTATATTCCCCTTGAAGTAGGCCCTGAGAGGAGACTGGTACAGCTTCTTTCCAGGCTTTGCCTTAGTTTTAGGGGTTTTAGGAAAAAAAGAAAACCTAAACAAGGTTAACTCGACCTTGGCTCCAACCAGCCCAGTTTTTGGAATAGAAAGAATGCCTCTAGGTTTCCCCTCTCCTTAACAACTTAACCCACCTTCATTGTTCTGTTAAGGACTGACCCATTAAACAGATAGCCAGTAATCTGGCTCATAGTGGCAACATCACGAGTTTAGAGTTTACCATAAACTCCACCTTTTTCACGTGCTTATGTTAAACTCCACCGAACTCCTCCTTTGTGTATGCTTACTGTAAGCTCCGCCTTACCGTTGAATTCATGAGTCATTTAAACCGAAAGTGATAGGCTGGTTTAAACAGCCATTATGTGACAAAGTGTAACCTCATTGGCTACCTGCGTGTGGCCAATGTATGACTGCACAATCTTTTGGGTGTGTGACAATTTCATTGGTCACCTGCGTGATCTGACTTGACCTTGTGAATTTTGCCTTAAAAAACCTAAGTACGTGGGCCACTCGAGGTAGCAGTATCAGCTCCCCAGCCTGTGGTGTGGCCCTGGCTGATCAGTGTAGGAACCTTCTCAATAAAGTTGCTTCTTTATTAGCAACTTTGTTGCAGTGGATTCTGTCACTCCAGATGGCTAGGTGGGCTTGCCTGCCTGAGTGGGGGTCTTCCTACTATACCCTAAACATAGATTTGCTAGCCAAAGCATTTTATTTGTATACCCCAACCAAACATATTATCTAAAACAATTCTGTTTCTTTTTTTGTATGTTTTTTAATTGTAAAAATGCTGTACAGAGGGGTTACAATTACATGGGCAAGATAATGAGTACATTTCCTATCAAGCATTGTAGCCTCCTAGTTTGTTTCCCCTTCTCATCCCTTCCCATCCTCCCCCCGCCCCCAACAGTATTTTTTTTGAAGAGAGAAAATGAATAAGGAGAGTAGGTCATTTGCCTAGGAAGATCTATATGAATCATTATGAGAAGACTTGAACTCCAGGCAAGATGAATAAAAGTTATAGATTACTTATTTTGTGCCAGGCACTACAATAGATTAGATTAACATGCATTTCCCATGTGATCTTAAACTACATGTATATGGCATTTGTGTCCATTTCTACATCCTTTGCCCAGAATCACAGTGATTCAAATACAAAGTGATTGAACTCTGAGACATCATGATGCTCCCACTGGACCTGATCAACGGCCCCCCAGTTCTTATCAATCCTATGTTGAAACTCTGATCCTAATCCATTTCTAATCATCTACCACCCAATCTGCTGCAATAGCTTCTCCTGGAACTACAGGTTTTCCATTGATCCTCAGATTACTCACTCCTTCCATGACACCAGAATTGTCTTCCTGCAAGATTTCATTCCCTGACTTTCAAGACAGGTGCATTGTACAGAAGACAATTTGCTACTTGGCCTTAAGACCCTTCACATTCAGGACCAACCAGTTTTTCCCTCCTTACACTGCAGGACTCTTAACTCCACCTATACTCCAGGCACATTTACCTCCTCATCACTTGGTAGACTCATCCTTTTCACACAAGACAGACAGCAGGGGTGGGGAAGGTCTACATTATGTTTTGAACCTTTGTTTTTATTGCTTCTACTTTTCAATGTGTTTTATTCAGATTATCTCCAGTTCCCCTTCTTTGTCACCTCTGCAAAGCCTTCAGTAGCTCTAGCAGTAAGACTTCTTTGCTTCTTCTTGGGTGTTTTCTGTCTGATTTTGTAACTGCCCATCTGCCTCCGTCCCTTCCAGGGTCTGTGCTTAATGGCAGACAATGCCCTTTTCATTGTTGTATAATCAGTATCAAACCAGTGTCCAGCACAAGGTCAATACAGAAAACAGACCAGGGCTGTTTTGTCACAGAGCTGTGTGGCAGCCATCAGAGGAAAGCTACCTGGGTTGTGTAGTGCAAGGAAGTTGTGCTCTGTGCTACATAGCACATCACTTACTATGAAGTTGGCTGTCCTCAATAGTCTCCTCACAAAGCCCTCAAATGTGCCTACTTGCTGCTTACAACAGCAACTTCTTGCCTTCTGGGCTTTATTTTTGCCCCAGACTGCATCCTTTTATCTTAATTTATTTTCAAGTTGACTTTCTCTCTGTGTGTCTGTCTGTCTGTCTCTGTCTCTCTCAGTGTTGGGGATTAAGAGCAGCGTCTTGGGCATGGTAATATTTACCACTGAGCTAAAGCCCTTCTAATCCTTTAGGAAAACTTTATTTTTGGTAGTACTATGGTTTGACAGCAAGGCCTTTAACTTGCTAAGCATGACTCCAGCGGCCATGCTTCCAACCCTTTTGTTGGATGGTTATGATTGAGATAAGGCCTTGCATGCATGTCTGGGTTGTGATCCATCTATTTCAGTGTTCCTGTTGTAGCTCACAGGAATGCACCACTGTGCCCAGGTACTGGTTGAAGAGATATCTTGTGAAAGTTTCTTCTACGGCTAACCTCAAACCACAATCTTCCCAATCTAGTTCCCAAACAGCTAGGATTACGTTACAGATGTTAGTCTCTAGCACCGAGCCCACTCATTCATTTTGAGAAAGAATCTAACGTCGTAGCTTATTTTGGCCTCAAACTTTCTACTCTCCTGTCTCAGCCTTCCCATTAGCTGGGACTAGAAGCATAAACTATCACACACAGAAAATTTCAACTCTGTTAATTTCATGAACAAACAAGCTGGTCTCTATAAAGTTGTATAGAATCACTGTAAAATAGGCCAAATGTTATTGTGATGTACTTCTCCTGCACAGCCTCCTCTTCCATAAATAAACCCTGCCACTGTGTGTAGAACTCTTTTGGTGGTAGGTTTGCACAGCAGAACTTTCCATGCAGTACATCTCTCTCTTTCTCAGAGTGTCCCACCCTGAGGTGTCGGGAACTGGAATGAGAAATGGTCAGGTATAGCCTACATTCTGTTCTGTCGTTCTTCCCAGTCTTCCTTTTATCATGTCCACTCCTGACTCAGGCTTGACTCTTCTGAGGAACTCTAGTCTATTAGTCACCCTGAGTTTCTGAGCTGAAATATTACCTTAATTCAGTAGGTAGATGACCTCATTTCAGTGCTGTCAATACTCAATCTTAACTCCAAAATCTTTATCAGTGGGACATAATGTATCTACAGACAAAATACCATTGACAGCCCCTGAGTAGCTAGAACAAATCTTCCTTGAAGGAAATACTTTCTCTCCTAAATGATTATTATCACTTTCTCCTCTTTAAAGTGAAAGGATAACACTAAAGTTATTTAGCTGGATATTGACAATATAGGATCTTTAATTTTTCTGCCATTTGTTTTCCTCTTATAACAATGACTAAGGAGATTGATCCAAACCCTTTAATTGAGTCTTCTGATGTTTGTAATTCAAAAACCTCAGTGCTCTCTATCTGCTTCTTTTGATCTTAGACTCCCCAATCACTCATTATCCTTTTTATAAATGGATGGGATGGATATACACTACAAGTTCTTACTCAAAATACAGCTGCCCTCTTCCTCATCAAAGTTATTTGAAAATGAAAAAGAGTACAGTGTTGTGTTCCCATTTCACAAGTGAGAAAACCAAGCTTTGCTTTAAATAAAAATCCATCCCAAAAGGAATCCTTAAGCTGAAGGTTGTTCAAGAGTCCTCAGCAGCAGATGACAAGCACAAGTAAACTGCTTTCAACAGATCAAGCAAATGATGCCATGAAGTACTCAGCTTCACCTAAGACAGAAGAATAAAATCTATGGGTCCTGTACTTAATCCATATTCTCCATTCGTGTAGTTTTCATTATCTTCCTTCTTATTTTCTCCTAACACCTATAAGTATCCACATATTGTTAACATGTGCCTACTTTCCCTTTTTGATCTCCTTAACATTGGCTTTTTCTTGTGCTGCCTTTATTTATCTATACTCAAGGTCCCTAAACTTTAGACAGCTTTTATTGAACTGATTAGTCAGTCTTAAAATCTTTCTACAAAATTGTGGTTTATAATCAGCCATCTTTTCCCAGTTTCCTCTTCTCATTCTTAAAAATTCCACAGCTTCCAAGTTAGTTGTTTTTAATTTCTACAATGTTAGGAAATTCTGCTTGTAAAAATTCATGCATTTTTTTTTCTCTTGCAATTCTTCAGACTTTGATTTCCTAGGTTCTGGCTTCTGGCTATATTTCATTTGCTTGGTCAGCTTTGTTGGCACTATTTTAAACTCTCATTTTCCCCACAGAAAATGCATCACAGGGTGTTGCCACCTGGGAACACTACAGTTTTATACATGGAAAAGTCCCAATCAAATTATTTTTCTTACAGCTACACCTTTTTCTTGACCTTGCATGGAAAGGATTGCCTCAGTTCACTTGACTAGTCCTCAAAAGACATGGATATTGTTTTGGGGAAAAGGAGCCCTTTGATATTGCCTAGGACATTCTACAGGCTTAGTCCTTGCCATATCTGTGGCTCAATGGTCCCTTTAAACTGTTTACATTCTTCTGTTCTCTTCAGTATCCATCACTGGTCTTGACATTGCTCTGGTAACTACATCTCCTGAAAAGGCAGGTGACATCAAAACTCTGCTTTTCCTTTCATTACTATACTTTTCCTTTCAATGCTAGACATGAAGATACCCCTGAAAAGAAATCACCAGCACTTACTGCTAGAGAGAGGAATTTAAATAGTTTTTGAAGGTAGTTGAGTTACATATACAGTAAAACCCTGCTCTGGTCCTTATGTAAAACATTGGCTGGTAGTTGTGCAGGTGGGAGGCAAGGGATTGTGGGGGAAATACAAGGGAGGAGGCAACAATGCTCAATAGGAAATGTACTCATTACTTTGCTAATCAGGAAGTTGGGAGAAGATAGTATTGCCAGTCTTTCTTCTATTACCCTTATTACTAGTTCCACCTTTGTAACTGTTAGTTCTTATGGATGTCCAGGTATAGTTTTCCTGTCAGGGGCCATTTGGATATTAATAACATTCACTGGCCATAAAAAATTCTCAGTAAAAGCAGATGGCCTAGGGCCATACATGTCCTGTCCTGTCCTGTACCAGATGATTTCATCGGCCTTATTATATGGCCCACAGGCCAGACGAGTCTATCCAAGTATGACAAAAGTCAGTAGGGTGTATTTTGAACAACAGCATCTTACTAGTTGGCTGAATTGTTTGCTTGTATGTGTAACCTGGATTTTTTTAAATCTACTGTTGTAATTTGGATGAGTGGCAATTAGCTTTTTGTTTCTATTTTGCAATCCTGTGAATTGAGTCCATGTCTTCACTTATCTACATGAAAATGGCCATAAACTAGTTCTGTGAAGTAAAAACATGCATACTGAAGAAGTTGAAACTCTAAGCAAAAAGTAAATTAAAAAAAGAAAAAGGAAGTAATGTATGTAATTCCACAGGCAAAGTCAAAGTTCAACACAATAAACACCAGGAAACTGATACTTGAAAGGAGTGAGAAGGGGGGAGTCAAGGGGTCAAGGAGAGAGGGGTAGATAAATGAACAGTAGAAGGGTAGGTGAAGAATGCAGTCAACAATTGAATGTATGTCCTACAAAGTTCTAAGAAAAGCTAGGGAAGGGGTAGGCTAAGAGGGATGGGTGAGAATATTGAAAGGGATGACATTGACCAAGATACATTGCTTTGTTAAATAGAAATTCCTTTGTAAAACTACTTAAAGATAATAAAATAAAATAAAAATCTCCACAAGGTGCTACTTCAGTAAATAATTTAACTTTTAATGGACTTTATTTTTTAGAGAAGTTTCAGATTCACAGCAAAATTGAACACAGGGTACAAAGACAATTTAAGGTTTGGGATATGCCTCAGGGTCAGAGAACTTGCATCTTATCTACAGCAAAAGGCACTAGAGGAAGACTCAATAGTAGGGAATCCCGGCCTATAATTAAAACTAACAAAGAAAATACTGACATTTGTGTAATGAACAACTAGAGGTAGTATATTTCTCTTAAACTTTCTGAAAAAAATAAAACCAGATTTGTGGTGGGGGAATGCTTCATGCATATTTTTAAATGAAAGAGGTTTTGTTTTCTTAAAGATATTAATACATATAAATTACTGTACAACAACACAGAAAGCACAGATAGAGTTAACATGTTCAAAGGCACTCAGGTTCAGTCACAGTATAGTTAACATAGACAATTAGACAGTTATTCACCTTGACATCTTATAAAATTGCCTTGACATTTCACATTGTTAGTGTTGTTTAAAGAATTGCTTTATTGTCTACAAATTTTAAAGACCCGTCATAAAATGTGCTTATATTTATTAAACATGCTCTAATTACCACTAATTACATCACTAATGAATTACCCTTGAGAGATATTTTAAGTGCCATTTTTTATTATAGCTAAGAAATCCTTCAGAAGGTCATAAGAATGTAAGGATTCTTTGTTGTGTGTGTGTGTGTGTGTGTGTGTGTGTGCTGCAGTAATGGAGTTTGAACTCAAAGTGCTATTTTTTATTATAGCGAAGAAATCCTTCAGAAGGTCATAAGGATGTAAGGATTCTTTGGTGTCTGTGTTTGTGTGTGTGTGTGTGCGCGCGCGCTGCAGTAATGGAGTTTGAACTCAAGACCTGGCCCCTGGCCCTTAGCTTTTTCACTCAAGACTAGCACTGTGTCACTTTAGGAACAGCTCCACTTCTGACTTTTTGGTGGTTAATTGGAGGTAAGAGTTTCACAGATGGCTAATTGGAAATAAGAGTCTCACAGACTTTTCTGCCCCAAATGGCTTCAAACGGAGATCCTCAGATCTCAGCCACCTAAGTAGTTAGGGTCACAGCTTAAGAATGTATTTTAAATGAAGTGGAAACTGACAAAAATCTCCTTTGAGGAATAAGCCATAGGTGTTCTGTTGGGGCTTCTCATTTTTTCATGTTTTTTCCATTTTTTTAATTAACTTTTTTATTTTGAAAATACTGTACAAAGGGGTTACAGTTACATGAACAAGGTAATGAGTACATTTCTTATCCAGCATTGTTGCCTCCTCCTTTGTTTTTTCCCCTACCATCTCATTATTTTTATAAAATTTGAAATTATATGATTTTATAAAGATTTCAGTATTTTTGAGAAAGTGACATTATCTGTTAAAAATTATAAACTTAGCTTCCCAAAGCTAAATTAAAATCATACACATTGCCTAAAGAACACTTGCCATTACTCTCAATTTGATGCTAGATATATTTTATGTACAGAGAATCACATGCTAGCTCATCTGATTAGACTGATTGTCTTATAAAGAAAAATATCCTTTCACCAGGATACCATTGTTATAAAATTATTGCTGAAACCCAATCAGCTGAACAAATGTTCAACAAATTTTGTACATCATGCACTCTGTTGTCAAGTTTTAAATAAAATTCATTATGAATGTCATGTTAAGTATAAAATGTATGGCATAAACTGAAGTCCCTGTTTAGTATGAGATTATGTTTTTCTTGGTAAACAAGTACTTTTTAACAAAAACTATGGTAGAAAGAACGCCTCCCAATTAATAATTTTTTAAGTAAATAAGATTGCAAAGGTCAGTTTGAATATTCTAAATTATTTTATGAATACTCTGAAAAATACCAGATGTAATTGGTAATGATTTAGAAAATGGAAGTATGTCCTTTCCTTTATGTAGTTCTATTAATCCTTCAACTAAAAATACTCCATTTATAAGATAAATAAATATTATTCTTTCTCTAAATCTCTATACAAGCCTGATAATTATAATAACCACAAAAAGAAATTGCATTCTTGATTTGTTTGAAAAAAATAAAACAGTATTGAGAAGCCATCAACTGTGCCTGAAATATTTTCTTAAGTTTTAATCAATTATATTAGCATGACTAATTTCATGAAGACATTCAGATGCTGTTTATAGTACTATAGCATATGTGCTCTTTGATCAAATAGGTTTATTGTGCAAATGTGCTAAAAGAATTTCCCTGAGATAAATTATCTTGCTAGTCCAAAGAAAAAACTGTAAAACTTTATTTAGATTTCAATCTGAATTAAAATACCCACCCCAAATGAGTGTTAATAATTCTTCTATCATGAGTTGCTAATGTGGGCATGTCTTTTCAGTGGACTGATTTACAAATTAATTACTAAATAATGAAATCAGAAAACTTGTTTAAAATTAAACTTTCAAAAACATACATACAAAAACAGAAACTTACAAAAAGATATTCAACAATACATAAAGATACATATAACAGCCTTTAGAAATAATTAAGTTACTTCTCCAAGTTTGAAGATCCACCATCTCTTTTAAGCTTTTAAGGTACACTAGCATTCAATTACTTCAAAAGCAGAAAAATATATATTTAAAAAGTAAAATGTTTTCCCAAATACCCATATGGCTTATGCAAGAGATTTCTTCTTTACTTTGTTAAAGATCAGACAAACATGAATTAGTTTAGAGGATTGTTCTTTCATTTATGAGACCAGATTGGATCTCACTCGAGAATTTTCAGTTTGGACATTCATTCACAGGAAAGAACTTCTCTCTAAATGGTCTCAGAAATGCTGCTGAGATATTCTTCGGACTTCATGATAAAATTTGTCCACTCCTGACAAATGTCCTCCATGGAGAATTCCTCACCACCATATTCGAGAGGAAGAATTTTGGGGAAATGCTGAAGTAAACTTTGCTTGTAATTGTTCCCATGCATATGAATCTGAAATAATCAAAATGTTTTAGAAGATATGCTCCCCCAATTGCCTTTCATCATTTCTGGTGGGGAAACCAATGGACCCCATTAAACAGGATATGCTAACTTCCAGGTTAGAAAGGTACTTGATTACTTGTCTTGTTCAGCTCTGAATCTAAGATTTCTGCTTATGGTAACATTGTGCTGATGGGAGTCATATAATTTCATGACTCCCTTACATTGACATTTTATTGTTGTTGCTGTGCTCCTGTGAGGGCTTGAACTCAGAGCCTGGGCATTGTCTTTTAGCTTTTTCTCTCAAGGCTGGCACTCTGTCTCTTGCACCACAGCTCTACTTCCAGCTTTTTGCTAGTTTATTGGAGATAAGAGTCTCACCGACTTTTCTGACCCAACTTGTTTTGAACCATAATCCTCAGAACTCAGCCTCTCAGCTAGGATTATAGAAATTAGCCACCGGTGCCTAGCTTTAGCTTGGCATTCTTACAACTGCACAAGACACTAAAATATACTAACTGGTATTAATTTAAAGTAAGTAAAAGCACACATTTAAGCCCCTAATGATTTATGTGGTATAACCAATGGATTCTCTTGGCCAGTGTATCAGGAAAGTATGATGTTAGAGAACCTTAAATATTTACATATTATAAGCTTTAAAACTTGGCTATACACTTTCCTAAAGATAAAGTCATAGGAACCAAAAGCAAACCTCACTAAAACCAATAAATAAGTAAACTTTTTCATTGCTAGGAGAAAATGCTCATCTGTGCACTGAAGAACAACTTAATAAGGCCCTGGGATGTCCTGGGATGTGAGGGCTGCTGAAGGAAATAAGCCTCTTCTACCTAGGAAGCTCATAATGACAAGTTTGGAATTTTTCTGAAGTATCAAGACATTAATCCTAGATCATTTTCTCAGGAAAGAGGAAACATGAACACTTTTATAATGTTTCCAGAATGCTGAAAAGGAAAAAAAGAAAGGCTAGATTTAGTTATCTCCTTTTTTTTTTTTTTTGGCAAATCTGTTTTATGTCAATTAAGTTTCACTGAAGTATCTCACTTAAGTTCTCAATTTTGAAATTTCTCTCTCCATATTATCCTTTTCAATTAAGTCCAATACATTCTTCGGTTTTTTGTTTTTTTATTCTAGAATATCACTCAAAATAACAATGCATATTTTTTTATTGTGAATATACCATACAGAGGGGTTACAATTACATGGGCAAGGTATTGAGTACATTTCTTATCAGGCTTTGTTGCCTCCTCCTTCCCACCCCTTCCCATCCTCCATCCCTCCCCCTGGCACCTCCCCATCCACCAAAGTTGTAAAGTTTGTTTTTCTACATACATCTCATTGTTGGGAGTGTGTCCACCTGTATCCCTATTTAAACAATTGGTTTTTTCCCTTCCCCTCCACAAATTATACCAACATCAAATACAGTGAGAACAGGGGTTATACCGTGGCATATTTTTGTTTATAAGACTTAAACCCAGGGGATGGGAAGTTGGCTCAGTGATAGAGTGCTTGCTTTGCATGCCTGAGGCCTTGGGTTGGATTCCTCAGCACCACATAAGCAGACAAAGCAGGAAGTAGCACTGTGGCTCAAGGGGTAGAATGCTAGCCTTAAGCTGAAGAGCTGAGGGACAGCACCCAAGCCCAGAGTTCAGGCCCCACAACTGACAAAAAAACAAGAAAAGACTTAAACCCAAGCCTGCTACTTGTTTGTAGTTGCACAAAAGAAAGAGTGAAAACAGTGTGGTCAACTATTTTCTAACCACACTGAAGATGGGGGGAAAAAAGGATCCAAAACTGTGACTTTATAAAAAAAGAAAAAGCTAGAATGAAAAGTGACCAAAAATTTCCAGATTCACAAAAGTAGATAATTTAGATTCTTCTTCAGATAGAAACAGAACAGAATAACAGATAAAGAAGCTCTAGGATGTTAATTTTCTGACCATATAAGATATATTTTCTTAAGATAAAAGAATATAGTTTATGGGCTTGGAAGGTGGGTCAGAGGTAGAGTGCTTGCCTTGCACGCATGAAACCCTGGAGTCGACTACTTAGCACTACATAAGCAGAAAAAGCTGGAAGTGGCACTGTAGCTCAAGTGGTAGAGCGCTAGTCTTGAGCTGAAGAACTGAGGGAGAGCCCAGGCCCAGAGTTCAAGCCCCACGACCAACCAAAAAAATATATATAGTTTATAAAATTCTAAATGTCAAGTTGTAATCATATTATTATTTATATGTAATTAATTTTGTGATGTTAATAGCAAAAGCCTTTCAAAACTATTTTTCAACAAGGCACAGTGGTGCATGCCTGTACTACCAGTTACTTGGGAGACTGAGGTGGGAAGACCACTTAAGCCTAGGCATTTCAGCTACACATTTCATTTTAATCTGTATTTTACATAATTAGAAGTCAAATCAGGATGAAAAAAATTCACAAGGAGAAAACTTGCTACTAACTCTAGCTCCATGACTCCAGCCTACCCATCCTAATTTACCTGCACTCTGTTCCCTGTCGGTATCTTCCTGAATATCGTTTAATGTAATTGTTATGAAACTATAATTATATATTCTGGTTCTCCCCTTTTGGTAGAAAAGGTTGCATACATTAAACCCTAGCCTGCATGTTGTGTATTTTATTTTGCGTACAGCCTGAAATCTTGTATTCTAGTGTGTGGTGTTTGGATGAACCATAGTTTACTTAAGTGTCCTCTTAATGGTGAGTACTTGATAGTTTCCAATCAGTGCCAGCAATAAATATTCTGTATATGTAACTTTGTGTACAGGTAAAACTGTAGGATAATGTCTCCAATGTACAGATTTTGGTATCTATTGCCACACTGTCCTCTAGAGGTGACATTTGGATTTGCACTCCAGCCAGTAATACATGAGAGGTCTAGATTCCCATTGCCTTCTAACCACCATGCTTGTTTAAAATTACAACTAAATCTTAATTTATACGAGTAGCTGGCATATTAAAGATTCAGAATAGTAGGCCAATGCTACAGGTTGATGTTCGTGGGGAAGATAATCAAAAAAAATCCTTAAATGATAAAAGCTTGCAATATTCAATCTGCAGAATCAATGACTTGAATATGTTTTACTCACCCGTTCCTTAATTTTTTCGGTCAGAAATGGTTTAATCATGGAAAAGACAGCATGAAAAATTACTGGCTCATTTATAAAATGTATGCCACGAACTTTCAGTGGAAAGGAATCCTTTTGAAAATAAAGTAAAAAACATTTTAATAAGAAAACAAATATTGCAATTACATTTCTTAAAACAACTTTCTTTTTTGAATAATTTCTAAACCTACAGCAACACCTGTGACTTTTTAAATAATTATTCCACCAGCACAAAAGCCTGGCTTACAGTTTACCGTTACTAGTATAAAAAAAGATTTCTTAGTTTTTCTTGCAGTTTAGACTAAGCACATACATTCACCATAAAAATCTGTTCCCTCCCATAAATAATTACATGTAAGGAACTTATGTTGACTTTGAACATTTATTATTTTACTTTTTTGTTTGAAAAATCAAACATTCATAAAAGTTTTAAAAATACCACCATACATATACACATACTTTTGACACTGGCATCCTTTTTGGTTGTTTGTTCCAGGGATTTAACTTAGTCCTAGCACTCTACTATTTGAGTCTCACCCCATTCTATTGGTATATGTCCTTTGCATCAAAGAAATTCAGACCTTAGAAGGTTTTAGACAGATACTCTACCACTGAGCCATGCCTTCTGTCCTTTAGAAAGTTGTAAAAGTTAAAACTGAATAGAAAAAAATCTTATCAGCTAGGTGCTAGTGCTTACTCCCAGCTAATCCTAGCTAATCAGAAAGTTGAGAGCTGGAGGAATCAAATTCCAAGTCAGCAGAAAAGTCTACAACACATGTCTACAAGTAACCAGTAAAAAGCCAGTCCGGATGCATGGCTCAAGTGGTATAGTTCTAGCTATGAGCAAGAAAGCTGGGAGAGAGTATAAAGCCTCAGAATCAACACAGACACACATACAAAAAAATTATATGATGCAGAGACTGGCTCCAGTGTCTTATTCTATAATCCTAACTACTCTTGCAGTTGGAAGCCAGTCCATGCAGGAAAGTCTGTGAAAATCTTATCTACATTTAACCACCAAAAATAGCAGAAGTGGAGTTATAGCTCAAGTAATAGTGTTAGCCTTGAGAGGAAAAAAAAGCTCAAGGTCAGCATCCAGGTCTTGTGTTCAAGCCCCAGGACTGACATACAAAAATAAAAGAAAAAGAGGAAAAAAAGGCTGAAACAACTGTCTTTATGTGTAGGAGAAGTGATGCTTATAACATGTCTCGTACATTCAGATGATTTCATGTGCCTAGGTGCTACCATGTCACCACACTACCATCCTTTATTAATTTACAAAATGTGGACAATAATAGCCATCTATCACAGGCATTGGGTACCTTTTGGATAGAAATGCATTTGATACACTTAGCAAAGTACATGGAACATAGTAATATATTATCATTATCATTACTCTTATTTACAAAACCTTTACTGTGTTTAAGGTTATTCTTTAGCTAGGTTCCCAGGAAGAATTACTATAATAAAGATAATAGATAATAGCTATTAAAACTATATCAATTGATACCTACCAAAACTTACTGTATTGCTATCATAAGTTTTAGTAATATTTTAATCAGAAAGAAATTTTCATGGCAAGAAAATAAAAATCACATTACTATTTTAATGTATGGTCTTTGTGGTTAACTAAGGTTGGGCATTATTTTTGTAGCTTGTTCCTTTTCAGGTGAGGTACTGTGGAGGTTGAACTCAGACCCTTGACCTTACTAAGCAAGCACTTTACCATTTAAGCCACACTCCCAACTCTTTATTTTAATATGATTTTTATTGTAAAAATACTGTACAGAGGGTTCCAGTTACATGACCAAGGTAATGAGTACATTTCCTACCAAGCATTGTTACCTCCTCCTTTGTTTTCCCCCTACCCTCCCTTCCCTCCCACCTCCATAACTACACTCCCACCCTCCCCCCTCCCGGCCTATATTGTAAAGTTCATTTTTCAACATAGTGACTTGTACATCTCATTGTTACAATGGCTCAGCCTGTATCCCTATTTAAACATTTTGTTTTTCCCTTCCACTCCTCAAATTATACTGACATCAAATAGAGTGAAAACAGGGGTTATATCATGGGGGAGGAACATACAAAGCAAGAAAAAAATCACATGGTACATTATAAATACGTTAGAAACAATAGCAAGAAAGAAAAAAAAACACATGTGTCCCTATCTTGGGGTTCATTTCACTTAACTTCATCTTATCTGGTCATATGTACATAGCTTTTGACCTTTTCTGCTTGTCCTAGACATATACTAGTTATTGCAAATAAGGGAAACCATGGGACCTATATTTCTTTGGGCCTGGCTTATTCACTTAATATAATTTTTTCCAAGTCTTTCCATTTCCTAACAAATGGGGCAATGCATTCTTTCTGATTGAGGCATAGAATTCCATTGTGTGTGTGTGTGTGTGTGTGTGTGTGTGACATTTTGCATTAGTTATTTTTCTAGTAGGGTCTCACTTTTTGCCAATGCAACTCTAGCCCTCGATCCTCCTATTGACACTTCCTGCCTAGCTAGGATGACAGGTATACACCACAGGTAGCATTCTGTTGGTTGAGATGGGGGTCTCAGGGACTTTTTCATCTGGGCTGATCTCAATCTAAGGTCCTTCTGATCTCTACTTCCTGAGTAGCTAAGATTACAGGTGTGATCCACCAAATCAGGCTACAGTTTGTTACATTTTCTAATCAATTAATTATGTCTCCTGTTAGCAGCATTAAATTGTATACATCATTTCTGACATTATTTACATTTCTTCTTTGCATTGCTAATGACTAACACACTTAAAAGCTATTTTTGAAAGCTTTTTTTGAGGGGGGGTCCAGTTGTGGGCCTGAACTCTGGGCCTGGGAGCTGTCCCTCAGCTCTTCAGCTCAAGGCTAGTGCTCTACCACTTGAGCCACAGCTCCACTTCTGGCTTTTTTCTTTTTGCTTATGTGGTGCTGAGGAATTGAACCCAGGGCTTCATGCATGTGAGGCAAGCACTCTACCACTGAGCCACCTTCCCAGCCTTATTTTTGAAAGTTTTATAGCTAACAATTTAAAATATAAACTTACTGTAAGTACAGCAGCAATCTTCTTGGCTACAGATGGAGCAATTTGTAAAGCATGAGAAATCTGCCAGCCTTCCAGATCAAATATAACCTTGACTCCATTCCGCTGAGTTTCTGGCTCCTGAACAATAAGCTCCGATGTGATTAGACTTACACGAAATACATCATAAGCTGTAAAAACTTTTGGGTCCCAGCAGGCTTTAAAACACACACACAGAGAAGAAAAAACACAGATCATGTATCAGTTTGTGTAAAGACTCAGAAAGGTTCTTTGGGGGAATTAATTCTTTTAAGACTGAAAGGATCAATAAAAACAAAAGCATGTACAAATGATCGTGAATTGAGTAATAGATTGCCTACACCAGAGAATAACTTTCCAAGGCAGAGAACATGGGAGGGAATAATAAATACAGGCTGTATTTGATGAGCAAGTAAATCCCACCTTCCCATGCAGGACAAGGAGTGCCTAGATACTGGCTATGCTTTGGCTATGCTTCAACCTTGTGCTTGGGCTATGTGCAGTAGTGCTAGTACCTTGGTAATTGCTGGGGTTTGGATGTGAAGCCTACCCAACTCAGGTGTTAAAGGCTTGGCTCCCAATGTAGCAGGATTCCTGTGTGGGGCTTTGGGGAGGTGATTGAGTCATGAGAGCTCTGATCTCAACAAAGGATTAATCCATTGAGGAATTCATAGCTTAATGGGCTCATGAGAATGGAGACCAGGCTTAGTTGAAGCAGGTGCAGGAAACATGCCCTTAAAGGGCACATTTTGTCCCAGGCTACTTCCTCTCACTCTTAAGCTCCCTCACCTGGCTGCCATAAACAGCTTTCCTCCACTGTACATTGGTAGCCATGGACTGAAACCTTCTAAACCATGAGCCGAAATAAACCTTTCTTCCTTTAAGCTTTTTCTCAGGTACTTTCATCATAGCAACTATCAGCACAACCAAAGTAGGGGCTGAGGAAAATCTAGAAAAAAGCAAGTAGACAGGTTTGTCCTCCCACAGCTCTCAGGGACAGGTAATCTGTCCATACAGGCCTGAACAGGAAAGGGAGAGCTAGAGAAGCACCCAGGCAGCTGTACACACCCTGACCACACCTCCCACCATTTGCCCAGCATCCCTGAGATGCCCAGAGCCTGGAAAAGTACAAGACCATAGCTGAAAAATTAAAGTCTGAAGGTGTGGCTCAACTGGTAGAGCAATTATCTAGCAAACACAAAGCCTAGAGTTCAAACCATAAAAACACCCAAAAAAGTGAGATTAAAAAAAAAGATAGAGATGAATACCCTGTTTAACATGAAGATAAAATGATACTTTTGCAATGAATTTCAGAATATAAAGGGTGAGTAAAACTGCAAATCAGATGCAGAAGAGCAGACTACACCGAATTATAAGGATTCAGAGCTTCAGAAGAGGATACTTCAAAACAGAGGAAATGGCTCTCTGTGTTGAAAGGGAAAGTAAAGTAGAACTCAGGTGATTCATCTGATTAGATGGAAAGGTCTCTGGAGATTACCTCAGGTCTTTTCAGTAGAGATGGGAATTAAATCAGGCCAAGACAGACAGAGGAGGGATTGTGAGTTAGTATGGACAATGAGATGGCTAACTGAAGTTTGTCTGGAATACCAAAGGGGAGACAGAGGTGACTCGAGGGAAGATGAAGAATGTTGTGGGAGTAAGGAGGGTCTGTCTTACCCTGAGTTGTGACTTGTCACAAGAAAGAGAAAGAAAAATGCGGAGGCCAAGTTTATTAGCAAAGACAGACCAAGTACAAAACCCAGACCTGGAGATAGGCACATCTGACAACAGGTGCAATGGATGCATTACCATCATGAGGATTTATGGTGGAAAAGTAGGTTGCGGGGAGGGTTGGCTCAAATTCACATTAGTATAAGTGCTCCTTTCTGTTCTAACACCTGGTAAATTCTGTTACTTTTGCTGTTACATTGTCTAATCAATTGAGGTTTTAAGAGTTAGGAGGAAATGGCTTTCGTTTTTCAGCATTAAGTATGATGCTGGCTGTAGGTTTGTCATATACAGCCTTTATTGTATTGAGAAATGTTCCATGAATTCCTAATTTTTCCAGAACCTTCATTATAAAGGGGTGTTGGATCTTGTCAAACTTTTTCTGCATCTATTGAGATAACCATCTGCATCTATTGAGATAACTATGTTATCTCAATCCTTGCTCTTCTTGATGTGATGAATTATATAAATTGATTTGCGTATATTGAACCAGCTTTGCATCCCTGAAATGAATCCTGTTTGATTGTGGTGTATGACTTTTGGGATGAATTGTTGAAGTTGATTGGCCAAAATTTTGTTGAGAACTTTTGCATCGATGTTCATCAAAGAAATGAGTCTATAGTTCTCTTTCTTTGATGAGTCTCTGCCTGGTTTTGGGATGAGGGTTACTATGGCTTCATAGAGAGTTCGGTGTGAACTTTGCTGGAGGGGATGTGGACAGAAGGGAACCTTACTGCATTGTTGGTAGGAGTGTAAACTTGTTCAACCACTTTGGAAAGCAGTATTGAGGTTCCTCAAAAGACTCCACATAGAGCTCCTCTATGACCCAGCAATCCCACTTTTGGGCATTTACCCAAATGATCACAAACAAGACCATACTAAAGCTACCAGCATAACTATGTTTATTGCAGTATTATTTACCATAGCTAAGATCTGGAACCAACCCAGATGCCCTTCAGTAGATGAATTGATCAAGAAAATGTGGTATTTATACACAATGGAATTCTATGCCTCCATCAGAAAGAATGACATTGCCGCATTTGTTAGGAAATGGAAGCACTTGGAAAAAATATATATTAAGTGAGGTAAGCCAGGCCCAAAGAAACATAGGTCCCATAGTTTCCCTTATTTGCAATAACTACTGTATGTCTGAGACAAGCAGAAAAGGTCAGATAAGTTGATGCTAGGTGAAATGAACCCCAAGATAATTATTCAAATATTTTTCTTTCATGCTATTTATTTATTTATTTATTTATTTTAATTTTTATTTATTTTTATTGTGAAAATACTGTACAGAGGGGTTACAATTACATGGGCAAGATAATGAGTACATTTCTTATCAAGCATTGTAGCCTCCTCCTTTGTTTCCCCTTCCCATCCCTTTCCATCCTCCCCTGCCCCCCAAATCCTCCCCGCCCCCCCCAAAGTTGTAAAGTTTAAATAAGGATAAAGGTGGATCCGTTGCAATGATGAGAAGTACAAGTTGTTATGTCGAAAACGAACTTTACATCTTTCATGCTAATGTTTCTAACATATTTATAAAATGATTTCTTTGTTGCTTTGTATGTCCCTCCCCCAGGTATAACTCCTGCTTTCACTGTATTTGATGTTGGTATAATTTATGGAGGGGAAGGGAAAAAACAAATTGTTTAAATAGAGATACAGGTGGACCCAGTGCAACAATGAGATGTACAACTCATTATGTCCAAAAATGAACTTTACAACTTTGATGGGGGAGGGGGAGGAATGTGTGTGGGGAATATGGGAAGGGATAGGAAGGGGAAACAAAGGAGGAGGCAACAATGCTTGATAAGAAATGTACTCATTAACACATTTATAAGATTACTTCTTTGTTCCTTTGTATGTCCCTCCCCCACAGTATAACTCCTGCTTTCACTGTATTTGATGTCGGTATAATTTGTGGAGGAGAAGGGGAAAAACAAGTCGTTTAAATAGGATACAGGTGGACCTGTTGCAACAATGAGAAGTACAAGTAGTTATGTCAAAAACGAACTTTACAACTTTGGTTCAGGGGGTTGGAGAGGATTGGATGGGGGGATGGGGTGGGGGATGGGAAGGGGAAACAAAGGAGGCTACAATGCTTGATAAGAAATGTACTCATTATCTTGCCCATGTAATTGTAACCCCTCTGTACAGTATTTTCACAATAAAAAATAAATAAAAATTTAAAAAAAGAAATGTACTCATTATCTTGCCCATGTAATTGTAACCCCTCTGTACAGTATTTTCACAATAAAAAATAAATAAAAATTTAAAAAAAGAAATGTACTCATTATCTTGCCCATGTAATTATAATTCCTCTGTATGGTATTTTCACAATTAAAAAATACAAAAAAAAAAGAGGTTTCAAGATTGGCCTGATCACTTCACATGGTTTATTGATTTCTGAGCATCTCTTTAAAGGATACATTCGGCCAGATACTTCCTTCACAACAGATGTCCATCTATGGGACCAATATTTTTCTTTGCAAACACTTTCTGTGCCCAGAGGACTCATTTTCCCAACTTTTGTTTTTCCCCCAGAATTAACTCTTTAGTATATGATTGCTTAGTACCCAGAGCACATTTATTATTTGGACATACAGGTAAGGTCAGAGGGAGAGAGCTGCTCTTCTTCCTCTTCCTCCTACTCCTTCTTCTACATGTTGCCATTCATAAAGGAGTACAAGGTTTAAAGCAAGGAACATGGTGCTTTTAAAAAAAAGTTTATTGTAAAGGTGATATACACAGGGGCTGCAGTTAATGAGTACATTTCTGTTTGAACAGTGTCACCCCATCCCTCACTTTCTCCCAGGTTTTTCTCTCCCAACCCCATCCCCCTCCCCCATCAAGTTATACAATTCATTTCCAACACATGGTGCTTCTGCTGTTTTATTTTGGATCTTTTGTGCTGGTCCTGGGGCTTGAACTCAAGGCCTGGGTTGTGTCCCTGAATTTTTTTGCTCAAGGCTAGTGGTCTGCCAAGGAAGATAATTAGAGATAAGATTCTCACAAACTTTCCTGCCTGAACTGGCTTCTCACATCAGTTCTCAGGTCTTAGTTTTCCTGAGTAGCTAGGATTACAGGAGTGAGCCACCAGCACCTGGCAATCATTGTGTGCTTTATATCAAGCGCTTTAATATAGTTTGTCCTACATTCTTGACTGCTGTGTCTCATGCCTCCTTTTTTATGATCTATTCTGCCTCAGTTCTACCTTAAATTGCCTGTCCTGCCAGCACGGGAGGTTGGGGGGAGAATCTGTGCATTTTATTACTTAACTTCACAGAGTTGATATGGTCTACACTACCTGGTAAGTACCCACACTAAGGTACTACTGAAAAGCTTCCACAGATTTCTTTCTTTAGCTACTCCATTAATTCAATTAAATTAGAAAACTTACAACTCTTTATTCTGTTATTTTGTTTCCAAAAAAACTCTTCTAAGTATTTTTCTTTTCATCCTAGAATAATATAACACCACAAACATATATCTTTTTTGTTCTAACCCTCATTAAACCTAGATGTTTTCTTGATTTTAAGATCTCTTTGAGTTAACACACTTTTAAAACTAATATTCTGTAATTGATCCAGGCTACACAGTATATCAGTTCATTTATTTGGTTAAGGCATTTATGATCAAAATAACACATTGCTTTCTTATGATCTGCTGGCTTTTGTTTTAGGTTGTTTCTTTTTTTCTCTCTCTCTTTCTCCCTTTCTTGCCAGTCCTGGGGCTTCAATTCAGGGCTTGGGCACTGTTTCTGAGCTTCTTTTTTCTCAAGGCTCACACTCTACCACTTGAGCCATAGCGCTACTTCCAGTTTTTTCTGTTTATGTAGTACTGAGAAATAGAACTCATGGCTTTATGCATGCTAGGCAGGCAAGCACTCTACCACTAAGCCACTTTCCTAGCCCTCATAGTGCTGCTTTTATTTCTTGTTTTGTCTCAGGTAGTTCATGAACAAACCACAGGAGTAAGGGAAGAAGACAAGACAAAAGTAAGGAGACCACTGTGGCTCAAGTGGTAGAGCACTTGCCTTGAGCTGAAGAGCTGAGGGACAGCGCCCAGGCCCAGAGTTCAGGCCCCATGACTGACAAAAAAAAAAGTAAGGAGACCTGTGGTTCATCTGGTAGAAAGTCAGCCTTAAGTTAATATGCCAAGTAAGAGTGTGAGGTCCTCACCACCAGTACCACCAATAATAATAATGGCAATAATAATAGATTGTGTATTGGGCATATTATGTACTATCAAAAGTTCTAAGATAACAAGTTATGTGCTTTGAATTTCTTTGTACATATTTAGCAATTCTGAGATTTTAAAATGTAAAGTGAAGAACCAAGTGCACATAATCATGTAGGGCAATTTTTCTTCTTGTTGCCTTTGATCATTCTGGTTGAATTTTTTATGATACCAGAACACTCTATTTCAGTTTGTTCCCAACCATAATAAATATTGGATAAATATAACAAAAAAAAAAGATTGTGAGGTCCTGTATTCAAGTCCTACTATGAACCCTCCCTCTAAAATCAAAACAAAACATAAAAAGGAAAAGAAAATATAAAGAAGGCAGAATTGACTGATAAAATAAAACCTGGTTAAAGTTGAATTTCAGATAAATACGATGTTTTTTAAACGTATTAATGTGTTTGTATATATATATATATATATATATATATATATATATATATATATATATATATCCTATGTGCACTAAAAATTAGTACTCCAGAACCATGGGAACTGAATTTCTATTTTTGTAGTTTTATTAGAGTAGCCTGAACAGAGAAGAAACCAATGTATAGGAAACACCCAAAACACATCAGAATAAAAGGGAAAAGTGAGCCAGGTGCTAGTGGCCCATGCCTGTAGTCCTAGCTACTTAGGAAAATGAGATTTGAGGGTTGCTGTTCAAAGCCAGCCCGGGCAGGAAAATCCTGAGAGACTCATCTCCAGTATTAACTGAAATCCAGAACAGAACCCTAGCCTTGAACAAAAAAAAGCCCAAGGACAGTGACCAGGCGCTGAGTTCAAGCCTCATGACCAAAAAAAAGGAAAAACAGTGAAAAGAATGAGGAGCTAGTGGGAAACAATGTCTGCAACACTTTCTAGGGTGTAGGTTATTCACTGCTCTAGACGTCACTGTTTACACACTCATCCCATAAATGTTTCATGGGAACATTTCACATACTATACTCTCTTCTCAGTGCTTCAGATACCTCAGTATAACAGGCAAGATGCTGTGATTTCCTGGACTTGGTATTATTAGTCATTCAGAATTGATTTTTTTAATATTCTTTCTACACATTTTTAAAACAATTCATCTTGCTCATTTTTTTACTTTTGCTCACCATATCTCTTCTTATTCTGCACTTCTTTTATAAAGTTGACTGTATGGGAAATGGAATTAGGATTGTCACATACTTCTGTTCAAATTTTCACAACTACTAAAAATGTGTTATAGCTGAGGACTGTTATAAACAAAATTAAACCTAAGTTAATCCTAAAGACATAAAACATGAATTCTCAACAATAGTCCCATTGAAGCTTTCTATATGGCAGCCAAGAAAATAAAAATAGAAGGAAAGAGGCAAAGGAAAGAGGAAGAGGAAGAGATGGGGGAAGAAGAAGAGCTGTATATGACTCACCAATTCGATAAATAAGAACTTTACTGCCTGTGAGGTCCCTTGATCTCAGAACTCCATGGTAGCCAGCGTTCAGAAGGCCAAGAATACTTCTGGGGTGCAGATCTGCACTTATTTCTGGACACTCTGCTCTCCATTTATAATAGTTTTTTAGTAACTGAAAAAAAATTAAAATTAGCCATAAACAACATACAGGGTAAATATTTTGTAACAGCAGTAGAGGCTGGAGTTATGGCTCAGCGGAACCTTGCCAGTCTATCAAGTGTGAGGCTCTGAATACAAATACCAGTATTTTTTTAAATGTTTAATTATTACACAAACACACACACACACACACACACACACACACACACACACACAGAGAGAGAGCAATAGGAAAGCCCTGACATTGTATATGAACCTTACCAGCCATTGTCAGGATTTTGGATAACTTTATAGCTATAACCCCAAAATTCAAGTTTGAGTAATTTTCACTGTACACCCATATTAGATAGTCTTTACAGACAACCAACAACAAGTCCGCCCCTCCTAAGGTTCACATGCATCCCTTTCAGAAAGAGGTGAGATCTATTTTATACCATCCACTTAAAGGTATACTTGCCTTACAATTTGCTCTGATTAATAGAAATGTATGACATTGTATTAGACTTTTAAGGGAAAAAAAATCTGAACTGGGCCAGCATCTCACATCTGTACCTTAGCTACTTAGGAAGCTGAGATATGAGGGTCTCAATTAAAAGCCAGCTGAGGCAGGACACCCTGTGAGACTCTTATCTCCAATTAACCACCCAAAATGCAGAAATGGTGATATGGCTCAAGAAGCAAAGTGCTAGCCTTGAAGAAAAGAGCGCTGGGACAGCACCAGGCTCTGAGTTCAAGTCCCAAGACAGGCACACACAAAACAAGCAAATAAAAAAATATAAATAAATAAATAATCTTGTTATTCAGAACTTTCACTTGAGGATCCAAACACCTGTAAGATTCCTAAATGGTAACTGGCCATGTGGAGAGACATGGATGCCTTCTCTGAAGGAGAAGATATTATCCTGATCACATGACTTCAGCCAACTTCTCATCTGATGCCACCCTGGATAAAAAAGACACCATTTGCACTGAGCCCTGCCGAACTAGAGAACACAAACAACTACAAAGTTGTGTTTTTCAACCAGTAAGTTACTTAGCAAGAAATAACTACAACACTACTTTTTGTACTACTTTGAAACATACTAAAATATGTTTTGAGACATACTAGAATAGGAATCAATCAAATTAATTAGGAGAACCAAAGGAGCAGTATACCTGAATAATAGATACAAGAACAAAAGAATCCTGTTTCCTGACATTACGGGATGGAATAGGAGAAACCCTAGGTCTCCTTGGCACAGGCCGAAATTTTCTTAATAGAGACCGGAAACACAACAAATCAAAGAAAGGCTGGACAAATGGGATTGCATGAAATTGCAGAGCTTCTGCATGGCAAAAGACATAGCTAGTAAAATCAATAGAAAGCTCATGGATTGGGAAAAGATCTTCACTACCCATACAACAGACAAGGGTCTCATATCTAAAATATACCTGGAACTCAAAAAATTAAATCCCCAACAACAAATCCTCAAAGAAACAACTGCCCGGTAAGTAAGTGGGCTAAAGACTTAAAGAGAAACTTCTCTGATGAAGAAAAAAGGATGTCCAATAGACACATGAAGAAATGCTCAACATCCCTAGCCATAAAAGAAATGCAAATGAAAACAACATTGAGATACCACCTCACCCCAGTTAGAATGGCAAAAATCAAGAACTCTAACAGCAACAGATGCTGGAGGAGATGTGGACAGAAGGGAACTTAACTACATTGTTGGTGGGAGTGTAAACTTGTCCAACCACGTTGGAAAGCAGTATGGAGGTTCCTCAAAAGATGCCACAAAGAGCTCCCCTATGACCCAGCAATCCCACTTTTGGGCATTTACCCAAATGATCACAAACAAGACCATACTAAAGCTACTAGCACAACTATGTTTATTGCAGCATTATTT
>NW_012267225.1:27369281-27369840 GCF_000151885.1 Dipodomys ordii
AAAAAAAAAAAACCAACCTGGGAAAAAGAAAAAAAAAAGAATCCTGCTTTCTGGAGGACTTGGAGGTGGTATCTGGAAGAACCATTATAAATATTTAATCAACATGACATTATTATATGTTAATTTTTCTTCCTCTAAATGTTGGCCTTCTCATTTTCTTAAAATGGTTATATGCTTTTGAGTTTAAAGAGATCCATTAATAATGTGGAGACACAACTCAGAAAAAAAGGAAAAGCCATTTTCTATTTGAAAGTTATTACAATAAAGATTGTCTCTGCATTCACAAAAACAGTGGTAATAATCATCTAGAGGAGAAATTACAAATGTTATGAGGGTGAAAGTGGAAAATGAGAGAAGTATATGAGAGAAGCAGAGCTGTGGTGTGCAAAGAGGTGGACTGGGTTGTCTTATTGTTTCTCTGTCTCTCTCTGTTTCTGTCTCTGTCTCTCTCTCTCTCTCTCTCTCACACACACACACACACTCACTTTATCTCCTCTTTATTTTGTATGCCTCTCTGTTTTGTCTCCTCATCTAATTAATTCTTCTTAACTTTAAAAAG
>NW_012267225.1:27371125-27411535 GCF_000151885.1 Dipodomys ordii
GGGGGCAGGCTGGGAAGGGATGTGAAGGGTAAACAAAGGAGGAAGCTGCAATGCTTGATAAGAAATGTACGCATTATCCTTCCCAATGTAATTGTAACCCCTCTGTACAGTATGTTCACAAAAAATAAAAATTAAAATTAAAAAAAATTAAAAAAAAAGAACTATGCCCGGTAGTTCTGCAAGTTGAACTTATAGCTGGGCATTGGTGGGGCAAGCCTGTAATCCTAGCTACTCAGGAGGCTGAGATCTGAGGATCACGGTTCAATGCCAGCCCTGGCAAGGAAAGTCCAAGAAACTCTTATCTCTGATTAACCATCAGAAAACCAGAAGTGATACTGTGGCTCAAGTGCTAGAGCACTTGCCTTGAGCTGAAGAGCTGAGGGACAGTTCCAAGGCCCAGAGTTCAAGCCCCACAACCAATAGAAAAAGTCCATATTTATATGACAAAATAATGTATGAAGACATTCTAGAATTCAGTCTCTGATGGAAGAAATAACAGTTGCCTTGTTTACTGCATTGTCTGCACTGTTGGACAAAGAATAGATGTCTTAAAATAATTGAAGGCGTAAGTATCATACAGATACTACCAGCAACAAGAGGAAGTAACCCCTATTTCCAACAAACAGATCAGTTAGATACCTTTAATGTACTTATTTTATGGAATAATAGCTGCCCAATAAAATTAAGATGTATATGGACACATTTTCGTAAGAGATTATCTCCACTTCAAATCTTATAAGAAAAGCAAAATATGAAAACCACAGGTACCTGCTGGTGTGAAGATAGAACAGGTTTGACTAGTCATCTAAGGTTGGGGATGGGAAGTTTTTCCAGTAGAAATTACTTTTTAAATTTTACTTTGTATAATCTAATCTGTTTGTACGTGCAGCGAATGTATGTTGATTTCAAATGATGTTGACAAAAAGCTTTCACTTTTTACTATTTTGTATTATTGTATTTTTTTGTTGTTGTTGTTGAGTCAGTTATGGGCCTGGGCGCTGTCCCTGAGCTCTTCAGCTCAAGGCAAGCACTCTACCACTTGAGCCACAGCACCACTTCTGCTTTTCTGATGGTTTTTATTATAGATAAGAGTCTCATGGACTTTCCTGCCTGAGCTGGCTTTGAACCGTGATCCTCAGATCTTAGCCTCCTGAGTAGCTAGGATTACAGGTTTGAGCCACCGGGGCCTGGCTTATTGTATTATTTTTATAGCATATGCATTGTTTTTGTAATTTAAAATTCATTTAACAAAACTGATCCTGAGCCCCGCTGGTATTTTCTCTTGGCGGATGGGCTACATCTGGTACAATGTTTACACTATGGTCAGACACTGTGCTGGGCACACCTGCTCTACCCGTTAAAAGGTCAATGTTCAGTCCTCGAAACTAATCAATAAAGGTAAGAGTCCTCACCGTTATTTACCAAATAAGGACGCTGAATCCCAAGTGACAAACTCAAGGTCGCATCTGACTTTCAATTTTTCATTCTCCCCCCCCCCCCCCCCCGCTTTTCTCCCAACCAGCTGGGGCACACCTGGAAAACGGGTGTGTTTGATACTTGAATTCCCAGGATTCAAATATCCTGAGCTGCTTGTACTACTTCACATTGAAGTATTACTATTCATAAGACCATGGTATGGTTTCAGAGGTTCAGTTTACCCACAATTTTCCCTCCCACCTCCTTGTCCCCCTCCCTGCCACATTGAGAGTTAACTGCCCCGATGGGGCAGGTCTGAGCTTCCAGCTTTTCCACGGTGGCTTTGTTCACTGTGACAGCAGTCTCTCTTGGAAGGGGAAGGCATTTCCCCCCCAAAATTCTATACCCGAAGGCTTAGGAGACTTTCCTATCCCTGAGAAACGGGCAGGACCAGCGCGGGATTTCTGCGCACTAGCGCAGTCGGTGGGCAGTGCGCGCGAGGTTGTCTGCCTAGCCCGGGGGTGCGGGCGGGTGTCCCGCACAGCACAGCCGCGGGGCGCTGCATGCTTACCCGCCAGGCCAAGTCCAGGTCGAAATCCCGAGCGCGTAGGAACCGCAGCAGGAAGGCGTCGGGGAAGGGCAAATCGGAGAACGGGGCTCCCGCCTCCCGGGCCCGGCGCCGCAGCTCCTGCAAGCCCGGCTGCAGCAGCGGCGAGTGATCGGGCAGCGCGTTGAGCTGCTGCCCCGTCGCTGTTCCCGGCCTCATCTCTGCCATGCCCGCCGCGCCACTGCCAGGGCGGTGAGGGAAAGCGCGGGCCTCGCGCCATCCTCCGCCCCTACTAAGGTGGCCTCCGTCCAGCGCACACCCACCTGGAGGCTCCCTGGGGCTCCGCCAGCCTGGCAGTGGGAAGACCGGGACTGCCTCTTAAAGGAGCCCGTGTGGCGTCCCCTGGGGTGCTAAAATCGTCTTCAGTAGGTTAACGTGGTAATCCAAGCATGAAGCGCAGGATGTCAAAAAGTTACTTGGCACCTTTTCTCCTTTCTCGCCGCCCTTGTTCCTTCCCTTTCATCGTTCCTTGTCCTTCCTACCCCTTCTTAGGATCTTGGAGCTAGAAACAGCCTTAGGATGAGGTTTGAGGGTCCTGTGGCAGATGCAGTAGGTGTCCTCCTCTCTATTTCTCCGCTCTGGCAGGACTCAGCCTCCTTCTGAACCTACTGCAGTAGGTTCTAACATGCAATTCCATAAAGCCACCTTAAAGCCTCATTACCTACCCCACCCCTCCATATCCTCCACCCCCACCTCCCCAGGAAAATGCTTCTCAAGTGCTTGGCACTGGCCATGTTACTTTAGTGTTGTATGCAAATAAACGTGTAGTGAGTGCAATAAATATCTACGTGTCTATAACTTTGCAAACATTTGTGTGACACTCCACCTCCACTGTACTGTACGCGCGTGTACAGTGGAACTTCAAACCCGTGATATTATTGGTAATGAATATGAAATGGGGAAACGATGGAGAAATCTGACAGGTGATTAAATAACTGGGTCTTTCCTTGATTTCTATCCATTAAAATGATTCCAGAATCACCCTATTTCCCCAATGGAAAGTTGGTGAAACTAATTCTTATTAAATAGGCTGTGTGTGCCAGGTATATCCTGGGTTTACAAATAAAACACAATCCTTTAAGGAGCTCAGAGGTTGGATTTCATTCATTAAAGAAAGAGTGGTTTTGGTGCCCACGCCCTGGCTACTTGATACCCCTGTGAGCACTACAAAACTCCTGCTGTGGAGTTTTCCTGCTCATGTGATGCAAGGGTAATGCAGTAAACATGATGAATTAGTGAATGGGATATAACAGCTGGTGATGTATGCTGGAGGCAACAGAACAGAGCAGGGAGGAAGGATACAGGATTGAATAAGCAGGAAGCAGATGCAGTGGAATCTGAAACAGAGGGGCTCAGATTTTACTCCTGTGTGTGTGTGTGTGTGTGTGTGTGCACGCGCGCACGCACTCATGCAAAGTCACCACTGCTGGGGCTGAAACTCTGGACCAAGGAACTGTTCTTTAAGTTTTTCACTCAAGGTTAGGGCTCTACCACTTGAACCACAGTTCCACTTCCAGCTCTTTGGTGGTTAATTGAGATGAGAATCCCAGAGATTTTTCCTTCCTAGGCTGGCTTTGAAACTTGACGTTCAGATTCCAGTCTCCTGAGTAGCTAGAATTAGAGACTTGAGCCACCAGCAACCCATTTTTTGGGGGGGGGTCCGGTCGTGGGGTCTGAACTCTGGGCCTGGGCGCTGTCCCTCAGCTCTTCAGCTCAAGTCTAGCGCTCTACCACTTGAGCCACAGCGCCACTTCCGGCTTTTTTCTTTTTGCTTATGGGGTGCTGAGGAATCGAACCCAGGGCCTCATGCATGCAAGGCAAGCACTCTACCACTGAGCCATCTTCCCAGCCCTAGCAACCCATTTTTTTACTCTTATTCTGAGGAAGGAGCTTGACTGTCATCAAAGTAAGTAATCTGAATCCAATGAGGAAGGTACTATAAATGACAGTAAAAAATGTTGGATGTGGTTGGAGCTGTGAGGGCACAGAGGAAGACCCCTGACTGCCTCACAAAGGAGCCATGATTGTCCTGAGTGATACACTGCAAGCAGATGTCTGGTGAGAGAACAGGAAGAAAATAGGAGTCAAGAAGAGTAGACTGTGTGAAGCCTTACTCAGAGAGCTGAATGATTTAAAAAACAAATCTCTAGCAGTGTGCAGTGTTTAAAAAATAAAAAACTGAGCTGAGTGCCAGTGGTTCATGCCTATAATGCTAACTACTAAGGAGTATGAGATCTGAGGATCACAGTTCAAAGCCAGCCCCCACAGGAAAGTCTGTGAGACTTCAACCTCCAATAAACCTCCAGAAACCAGGAAGTGGCACTGTGGCTCAAGTGGTAGAGCACTAGCCTTGATCTGAAGAGCTGAGGGCCGGCACCCAGGCCCAGTGTTCAGGACCCACAACTGACCAAAAAAAAAAAAAAAAAAGAAAAGAAAGAAATGGCAGAGATCACAGTGCCAATCTGTAAGCATAGCCAGAAGTCACTTCCCATTTGGCTGTTCCATTGTAGAGAAGAGTACACTGCTGAGAAAGAAAAAGATGGAGAAATGTAGGAGTAGACATATAAGGTGAGACTCCTACACTGAAACAAGTTTATTTTTGTAAAGAATGCAGATATAGCCAGAAGTGGCACTGTGGCTCAAGTGGTAGAGTGGTAGCCTTGAGCACAGAAAGGCTCAGAAACAGAGCTCAGGTCCTGAGTTCAAGCCACAGGACCAGCAAAGAAAAAAAAGGAGGCAGATATGCTGGGTTTTTAAATAATATATTTGGGATCTACAAAAATTTTGGAATGCCACATGCAGAAAACTGAAAGTGGACCCTAGCATGTCACCATGCACTAACATCAACTCAAAATGGATTAAAGACCTTAACATCAAACCTGAGTCTCTGAAACTACTGCAGGACAGAGTAGGAGAGACACTTGAACTAATAGGCACAGGAAGGAACTTCCTGAACAGAGTCCCAGGGTCACAACTAGTTAGAGAGAGACTGGAAAAATGGGCCTACCTTAAAATAAAAAGTTTCTGCACAGATAAAGAAATAGCAACCAAACTAGAAAGAAAGCCAACTAATTGTGAAAAAAAATACTTACCAGCAAAATATCAGACAAGGGTGTAAAATCCATTATATACAGGGAACTCGAGAAACTAACCCTTCACAAATCTAACAAACCAATCATTAAATGGGCAAGGGAGCTAAAGAGAGACTTCTCAGAAGAAGAAACAAAAATGGTAAAGAAACACATGAGGAAATGTTCATCATCCCTAGATGTAAAGGAAATACAAATAAAAACTACACTGAGATACCTACCACCTTACCCAGTAAGAATGGTCCATATCCTAAATTCAATCAAAGACAAATGCTGGAGGGGATGTGAAGAAAAAGGAACCCTACTGTATTGCTGGTAGGAATGTATACTAATACAACCACTTTGGAAAACAATCTGGAGGTACCTCAGAAAGCTAAATATAGACCTCTCCTATACCATACCACTCCTAGGCATCTACCCTGAGCAACAAGAACCAGTATACAGGACACATGTCCCTCCATGTTCATTGCAGCACTGTTCACAATAGCCAAGATTTGGAAACTAGAGCAGATTATTTTGAGCCAAGTAAGCCAAGAACAAAGAGACAAACGGCACATGGTCTTCCTGATGTGCGGATGCTAAAGCCAAAATGCAAGACGACATGACAAAGTAAATAGGACCCAAGAAACAAAGGACAGCCACCCACTTTGTCGCATCAGTACTAAATGACTCCATGTTCTTGACCATATATTGGGTAGATATATGCACACAATGGAAGGAAGCCAGAAGGAGGAACAGAGTAAGTGGGAATGGAACAACATACAACAAAGGGGCCCATCAGCTGCACTGGACATAGAAGAGAAAGAACCAAGCAACCCAAGGACAGCGATGGGAAGGGAGGAATGAGAGGGAAAGAGGGAGCAGCCTATAATAAGCAAAAGGAAAGAAGTGTAATCATCACCTGATGTAGAAGAAATAATTTGTATTGTCAAAGCTCATAGAATTCACAAACTTTATAGACCATGATAATGACAATTTGCCTTGTGACAGTTAAAATGTGTTTGTGACTAACTATCACTATTCCACAATACTGTAAAATTTATGTAATCACCTAATCTCAATTTAAAAAAAAAGTGAGATCCTGTTTTCACTGTATTTGATGCTGGTATACTTTGTGGAGGGGAAGGGAAAAAACAAATTGTTTAAATAGGGATACAGGCGGACCCATTGCAACAATGAGATGTACAAGACTTTATGTCAAAAAACGAACTTTACAACTTTGGCCAGGAGTGGGGGGAGGGGGAAAAAGGGAGGAAGATGGGAAGGGATGGGAAGGGGAAACAAAGGAGGAGGCAACAATGCTTGATAAGAAATGTACTCATTAGCTTGTCCATGTAATTGTAACCCCTCTGCATGGTATTTTCACAATTAAAAAAAAAAGTGAGAGAAGGGATGGGTTAGGAGCGTTAGGTGACAATGTCAGACACCTTGTACTCATATACTGTTTTGTAGAATGGGACCTTCTTTGTATAACTACTTAAAGATATAATAATAAAAAATGTAAAAAAATGTTGGAATGTCGTTACATGTTTTCAGACGATGTTGCTCTGTGTTTATTTTGAAGTGTTTTCAACTTACATATATATGTATACATATATATGTATATATACATATATTCATATATATGTGTATATATACACATATATACGTGTATATGTATATACTGGCAAGCTCTCATGCTTAGTGAAAATGTCGCTGGCATGCAAACTGCCAAAAGAACTTATACAGTTATAAAGAGATTTATTAAATTGAAATGGCTTAGCAGATACTCCTACACTGTCTATCTGCAGACAGGAGAGTTGGGGAAATGTGCACTTTCTCAGGCCAAGAAGCTGGAGGCTTCCATAAAAAGGAGGATCAGTGATGTAGATCACAGGACAAGGCTATAGCCTAGAAGCTCCCAGGAGAATTTCTGGTGAGAGTCTATTCAAAACTGAAGAATCTGATGTCCACAGGTGATAGCAGCAGCAAAAATAACCCTGATTAAGAGTAATAAAACGTTTGCATGCATACAAGATTCCCCCTTTATAACAGTTGCTTTTCCTGAGGGTAACTGACTCCTTATTTGGTGAATTTACTAACATCAACATAAAAGCTAGGCATCCTTGCTTCTATTGTGTGTCTGTCCATTTCCCTCCTGCAGTCCTTTTGCAGCTCTTTTGCAATCCAGGAAGGACCAGGCCACCTGCCAGGTGTCAATGACACTGTAAGAAAGCACTACCCGAGCAAACACAAGGCAATCGACTGTCAGATCACCTGATAGCACCAGAGAAACATACTGTGACTGGGATGACTTAACTATTCTAGTGTCTTGCTCCTACCCCTAATTCTTTGTCTATTTAAATCTATCGGTCATGTCTGTTCTCTAAAGAGGGTAGAAGATAGGCTGACGTGCTTTCTCCTATTGTTACTCATAACATGTGATCCATTCTTTACCCATTACCATTATTCATCTTTTATTTGGCATATTAAGGTGAGTAGAAGGACTTTACCTAGGAAAACCAGGAATTTAAGCTTGGGGCCTAAAATCTCCTGTAATTCTTCCTCTGCTTTTTCTTCAACTTAGGGCCTTACCATTTGCCTGACCTACATGCCCACTGTCTCTGGAAATACCATCAAATATACCTCACTTTGCTAATTTTCTTTTTTCTTTTTTTTTCTTTTGCCAGTTCTGAGGTTTGAATTGAGGACCTGGGTACTATCCTTGAGCTTCTTTTTGTTCAAAACTACCACTATACCACTTGAGCCACAGTGCCACTTCCAGCTTTTTCTGTTTAGGTGGTGCTGAGGAATCAAACCCAAGACTTCATGCATGCTATGTAAGCACTACCACTAAGCCACATTCCCAGACCGCCCAACGGTGACTTGACATAAATTATATGAAGAAATAAAAATGGAGATAAAAGGGAAAAAGTACATTGATATTTATACAACTATATTATGATTCATCAACATATAACAATTCGTAAGTATACCAATTAATTTCTTTCACTTTCAGCTCCCAAAGAAAGTCATGTTTATAACCATTTTAAATAATAATCTCAGAAAAGGGTAAAATTAAGAATCCTATACAGGTATACAAATGAGCTGTGTTAAACATTTTATTCAGCTCGTAAGGTGGAAAGTGGGTAGACATCATAGCAACTTCAAAGGAGCTAAAATACACCCACTTACATGGAGTAAAGGCTGTTGAGTACTCAAATGGAAGCGTTAGCTAACTTCTTCAAGAGGGAGAAAGAGAGTTCAGTTGAAAGTCTGCCAAGCAGGACAGAATCTGCATGTTCTTTGATGTGAGTTGTCTTTTCTGTCAGTTCTCTACAATTTATAGAGCTGTGAAGCAGCTTCAATAAAATCAGTCTGGTAAACCAAATTGTGTGATCAGAACTCACTACACAATGCATAACTTTGCCTCGATGCATAAGTCTTAGACTAGTATTACTTGGGAAACCCATTTAAAAGTTTTTCCAGGCTGGGTGCTGGTAGCTCTCGCCTGTAATCCTAGCTACTCAGGAGACTGAGATCTGAGGATCACGGTTCAAAGCCAGTCCGGGCAGGAAAGTCCATGAAACTCTTATCTCCAATAAAACCACCAGAAAGCTGGAAGTGGCGCTGTAGCTCAAGTGGTAGAGCACTAGCTGTGAGCTGAAGAGCTGAGGAACAGCGTTCAGGCCCAGAGTTCAAGCCCCATGACCGACAAAAAAAAAAAAAAAAGTTTTTCAAGTTGGGCTTGTGGCTCAACCTAGCTATTTAGGAGACAGAAATCAGGGAATTGTGGTTCCAGGCCAGCTCTGACATAAAAGTTCATGCGTCTTCATCTCATTCAACAGCTGGGTGTTGTAGGGAAGAACATTGGCTGGACATAGACTGTGTACCTATTATCTCCAGCAAATGAAGAAGTACAAATAGGAAATTAAAATCCATCCATCAAGACCTTACCTCAAAAGTGTGAGGCTGGAAGTGGTAGAGTACCTACCTAGCAAGCACAAGATCCTGAGTTGAATCTTCAGTGCAATAACAAAAAAGATTTTCATATGGATTCAGTGGCTCACAACTATAATTGTAGGTACTCAGGAGGCAGAAATCAAGAGGATTGTCTTTCAAGACCAGTTTTGGAAGAAAGTTCACTAGATCCCAGTTCGACCAATAAAAAGCTGGACATGGTGGCATTCACCTGTCATTTGAGATATGCTAAGGCACAAATAGGGAATTGCGGTCTACTTTTGTCTAGCATAAATACAAGGCCCTTTTAAAAAATTAATTAAAGCAAAGAGGGCTGGATGCATGGCTCAGGTGGACAGTGTCTTCCCGATAAGTGCATGGCCCTGAGTTTGAACCTTAGTATTGAACAAAAAAAGAGTTTTTCAAATAATATTTATTCTGGAAAATGTTAAACATATGTAGACAGAACAGTAATGAATACCAGTGTATGTTAGCCACAGTGGCAATCTATGTTATTTTGTCAATCTTTAGCTATCACTCCTACTTGTATAAAAGCTTTACTAGTTTAAAGAAATACCATGTCATATCATATTTCTGGTAAATACAACAAAACATATTTTTATTTCCAGTTCTAACGACCTGAAGCTTTGTTGACAAAACAATTCACACCTAGTACTATTTATTTATTGAAAGTCTGGGCCAAATCACTGAAGCTTTGAAAGCTAGATCACTGCAGCCTTGGTCCCAGGCACTGACTTGGGTAATTACTCTGATATGTGCCACAGTCCACTTGATTTCTAGCTCAGAAAGGAGCTGTTTTAGTTTTGATGCATAGTAAATATACATCGACAAAATACGTGTTTTTACATCACAATCATGTCCTTTTCTATGCTGAAAAAAGTACCTGCAATTCCATAATATTATTTATTCCAGTTCTATATTGGAAATGCCCCCAGTTGCTCAAAAACATTTCTGAAGTTATTCAAATTATGACCTACATAACATCCAAATATTGCATGTGGCTGCTATACCTAAATGTCAAGAAAAGCCTACTCTGTTTTCTTATGATTTTAGTTTATTGAAGCTGCCAAAAATTTTTCTTAAGATTTACAAGTGGGCTGGGAAGGTGGCTCAGTGGTAGAGTGCTTGCCTTGTATGCATGAAACCCTGGGTTTGATTCCTCAGCACCACATAGCAGAAGAAAAAAAAACAGAAGTGGTGCTGTGGCTCAAGTGGTAGAGTGCTAACTGAAGAGCTAAAGAGCTGAAGAGCTGAGGGACAGCACTCAGGCCCAGAGTTCAGGCCCCAAGACCAAAAAAAAAAAAAAAGATTTACAAGTGTTCTTCCCCCATGGTATAACCCTTGTTTTCACTGTATTTGATTCTGGTGCCCTGCATCTTGTATATACATTTTTCTAATTTGGGGAGGGGAAGGGAAATAACAAAATCAGAATACTGGTTGACCCATTGTAACAATATGTTGAAAAGGAACTTTACAACTTGGGGGGAGGAGCAGACAAGATAGGGAGAGAAGGGATGGTTGGGGAAAAACAAAAGAGGAGATAACAATGCTTGATAAGAAATGTAACCCCTCTGTACAGTATCTTTGCAATAAAATTTTTTAAAAAAAATGACTTACCACTCTGGGTTCATCTGGTTGCTTATGACTAGTTTTGTTCAAGTGTCCATCATTTTCCTACTTAACAGTAGGTATATCCAGAGACTTCATTTAGGTTTCCTCTTATTTTGGCAACAGTAATTTATGAGGTGATTCTTCTGTGCATCCCAAAAGGAGGTACATAGCATCCATGCTAGTTCTGTTTGGTAACTATCCAAATTGTGGTTGGTTGGGTTAAAGTTTTCCTTTTTCCTTTAACCAAAAGCAGATTTGTGAGCTGGGAGCTCATGCCTGAAATGCTAGCTACTCAGGAGACTGAGATCTGAGGATCGCACTTCAAACCCAGCCTGGGCAGGAAAGGCCTTGAGACTCGTATCTCCAATTAACCATCAAAAAATTGGAAGTGGTGCTATGGCTCAAGTGGTAGAGCACTCGCCTTGAGCTGCAGAGCTAGTTCAATCCCCATGACTGACCACCAAAAAAATCAGATTTGTTAATTTCATAGATGTTGCAAAATGATCATTTTGTGACCCTGAGTATTTCCTTATTTATTAGAAACTTGCTATTGTCAACTATTTTGTTAACATGAGATTCAGGTTTGTTTGTTTGTTTTTAGGAAGTGTAGGTAAATGTTTGATTGTTTTTATTAACTGATTTGCGGTATCAACTGAAGTAGAAAATACACTTATATATGTATACCTACATATGTTAGATGGTACATATGTAAACATATACATATACATAGTATCATCTGACTAACCAAAATGCACTATACACATAAATACATACACACATACATATGTATGTATACACATGTACCATCTAACTAACCAAAATTTTCTATATATTCCATGTATTCAACAACAAAAAATGTAAGAAAACATTTCTACCAGTCTATCTGTTATATTTCAGGTGGGGAAACAATAAATGTTAATATGTCAGTCAATGATAGAGGAGATAAATTGTGGTATGTTTATACCATGGGATACTATATGCAATAAAAATGAATGAAACACATGAATAACAATGTCACAAATGTAAAGATAAGGCTGGGTGCTGGTAGCTCACACCTGTAATCCTAGCTATTCATGAGGCTGGGATCTGAGGATCATGGTTCACAGACAGCCTTGGCAGGAAAATCCATGAAACTCTTATCTCCAATAAACCATCAGAAAACCAGAAATGGCGCTGTGGCTCAAGTGGCAGAGCGCTAGCCTTGAGCTGAAGAGCTGAGGGATAGCACCCAGGCCCAGAGTTCAAGCCCCATGACCAACAACAACAAAAAAAAAGTGAAGAGAAGCACAGGTGTGTACACAGCATCATTATAGCCATGATAACTTAAAACATCACAGATCTCACATGGATTAGAAATCTGCTAGCAGGTACACCAGGGACCAGGTGGTGACTTGAAAGGGACACAAGGGCTCCCTTTCTTGTTTGTTACACATTTTCTATAACTTTTGAATCTGTGTAGTCTTATAATAGAGATCATACTGCCTTTTATGATGACATAATGACTCATTTACTATAATCACACAATTTGGATATGATCATCTTAAAATAATACTAGAAATAATCCACTAAAATAAGATCATCAAATGCTATTAAAAACTTTTTAATATGGTACTTCTTGTTAGAATGTGTCTATGGACTAATATTAAAAATTGTCCTGGTTTGCCCAACATTCTTGTAACAAGTTCTAATCCCCAACTAACATCTTTACAGATTCTGAGAATTAGATCTGAAGCTATGCTTATAGTCAATGGCTCTCACCTGAGAAAACAGAAAAAAAATTATCTTATGTCCTCAAGTGATCCAAGTGATTGAAGCCTAGTTTCCCTGCTTAAGTCCCCAGTGGTGCCAGGAGCTCTAGTATGGCTACTCCAGCAATGAGCATCTTATCAAAGAATGTGGTCTGAGAGCCAGGAGAGGACGATAAGACGTAGTGGATCTGTTCCAAGGAAATTTTATTTATATACCAAAGACTTGGAGGAAAGGTAAGGAGACCTTTTAGGAAGGAATGAAGATGGCTTCCTGATTCCTCTTCATAACCAGAGAAATCACTTTTACTCAGCTCCTCTACTTACATGTTTGGTCCTGTAGAAAACTTTTGCTTGGTCTTACCTTTTTGCAGGAAACTTTGTGCTTGACCCTTGAATCAAGGACAAGTAAATAAAAGGGAGCAAACCCACTTTTACATTCCTCTGAGCTGTGCAATAAGAACTTTATCTCTGACACAGACTACTTCACTAAAACATTTAAGATAAAATTAGTAAATTGAGTAGCAATATCTTATTAGGGAAAACAATAGCTTACTAGGGATACACAGTCAAGCAAGTGTGTGGAATTATACCAGACTTACTTTGCAACTTTGAAAAATTACTCATCTTTTTATCATTTAATTTTTATTTTAATTATGTAACATATTCACTGGATTCAGTGTGAAGAATGTGAATGAAAGGGTATCCAGAGAGGTCACGCTTTCAAATCTGTCACCTTTAATTTGTACTTTCTTTACTATATTTTTACTATTGGTTATATTGGTAATGTTCCACTTTCTGTTTTTGAGAGTAAAAATAAGTATAGTTAATCCTTGAAAAACATGGGTTGAACTACATAAGTCTATGGATATACTAACTTTTACTGTTTGAACAATTTGGAAACACATCCAGATTAACTACATAGCCTAAGCATATCAAAAATAGGTAAGATAAATCAATTATGTCATAAAGTTATGTCATAAATCCATAAATATATGTATATAATACTATATTTTATCATTTATAACCATGTAATCTAGGAATAACAATAAAGTTAGTCACATCCTGAATTCATTTTGAGAAATGTAGATTATAGTATATCTTCTCACTTTCTACCATAAGACATGTACAATCTATTTAGAATGTTAAAATGTATCAAAAGTGATGAAGCAGAGACCATCCATAGTGCCATTCACGGGGGGAAATGCAAGTGCAAAGATGCAATGCTAAATCATAACTGTGTAAATGAGTTGTTGAATAGATTTCTATAATAAGTTTATAGCTACCTAATGTTGCTATTGTTATGGGCTCAAGGGTTGTAAATATCTGCTTCAAATGCTGTGTCACTAATCATTTGTATATGAGCAACTGATAACTCCAGGAAGTTATAGACAGTAGTAAAGAATGATCTCTCAAGATTCTCACATAGATTTCATCATATATGATACATAAAGCACACAAAACACATGTTAATCAGTTGCTTAAGTTATCAGTAAAGTATCTTTCTAATGAACAGAAGGCTATTACATTTAAGTTTAAGGGAAGTTGTAATCTTTTCCACAATTTTCTAACATCTTTAACAAATTGTACAGTGGGTTTTATTTCAAGTCCATTTATAAATATAATGTACCTGGCTAGAAAAGTGGCTCAGTGGTAGAGCTCTTGTCTTGCATGCATGAGGCCCTGGATTTGATTCCTCAGCAACACATAAGCAGAAAAAAAAAGCTGGAAGTGGCGCTGTGGCTCAAGTGGTAGAGCACTAGCCTTGAGCTGAAGAGCTGAGGGACAGCGCCCAGGCCCAGAGTTCAAGCCCCATGACTGGACCAATAGATAGATAGATACATAGATAGATAAAATGTACCTTCATCTAACTCACTCCTTGCATCACGTTTTCCCAAACCTCTTCCACCTTCCAAAAGCAATGTCAGCAACCTCCATTGTCTTGTTTAATACATATACACAAACTATTCAAGCATATTCACCCTTTCACCTTTCCCTTTAACCTCTCCCATCCCATTATTATCCACACTCCAGATGGGACCTGTTTTACATTCTTGTCATTCCTTTTTTGTGTGCATGTCAATTTTCAAAGGTATTTTACTATGGTATCTCACGAAGACATATATTTGTAACAGCCTTTTTCCTGCCCTGAAGTCAGTACCCCAAGTTTCCACTAATCAAAGGTCAAGTGGACATGCATCTGGTTATAGCTTTCCTTTTTCTACACACAAATAATAAAATGTTGATATTACATTTGCATTATGTATTACATCTTTTCTTCATTTAATAATACTTAAAAGATTATCTCAACATCAGGAAACAAATGACACAAATAGAAGGAATGACAAGAGCTTAAAGAAGTGAGCAAAGATATCCACAGAGAAGGGGAGACATACCAGAATCTACTACAAAGGGAACTACTAAGCCCCTCAGCTGATAGAACAAGAGAAGGCAGTTGTAGGACTCAGTGAGATCAGAAACTTGAGGAGAGAACTGTCCAGGAATTATCATTAGTGACTCCATTCTATTCCATTTTATGTCTATGCCTTTCACTACATGAATTTTTAGTACTTCTCTCTTTTCTTTTTCTGTTTCTTTTTTTGTTGATTGTGGGGCTTGAACTTAGGGCCTGAGCACTGTCCCTGAGCTTTTCCACTCAAGGCTAGCACTCTACCATTTTGGGGACACATCGCCATGTCTGCTTTTCCAGTGAGTAATTGGTGATAAGAGTCTCACAGACTTTCCTGCCTGGGCTAGCATCAAACCAGAATCCTCAGATCCCACACACCTCAGTAGCTAGAAGTACAGGTGCGACCGACCAGTGCCCAGCTCCTGCATCTGGACTTAAGAACAGAAAGGCAATTATTTCTGGACAGCAATAGGGGTGTGAGCATAGGTGTGAACATGCCTTTTTGTCTTTGGCTTTTTGCTGCAATCGCCTATGAGAATGTGCTGATGCCTTGAAGGTGATACCTACACAGTAGAACCAAGTTCCCCATTAGCTCGGCTGAAGATGAGTGAATAAACCCAGCCCAAATCAATAGAGTCAAGGAGCTAACCTGTAGTTGCTTGTTTTGCAACATCATTTTTCCAATAAATAATGGATTCGCTATTCACATGACCTAAGTTAATATTCATAGCTCCCTTGATCCATCCCATAGTCCCCTTTTAGTCTCTGACAGAATCCTTTACCTGATGGGGTGATCCAGACAATTGTTTCTACGAGCTCCAAATCCTTGACCCTGACATTGATGAGTAGATAGAGTTTTCATTGATTACTACCATAGATCAAATGGCTCCTGGGATAAATTCCTAGGTTGTTCAGAGAAATCACATTGGCCAGTACCATTACGTGCTTCTTCTGATAGTTGATTCAGAAGCAACAAATGGCTTTTGGCAGTTTCCATATCTAATTTATTGGACTATGTTCTTTAGTGAAGTAATTTTTCTGGAATTAGGAATTGCAAAGTCTCTAAACTAATGTTTTAGGTATAGGAAGTAAAACATTTTTGAAATAACCTGTTAGATGTAATAATGAGAAAAGTTTGATAAGTGCTATCTCCCTGTTGCTTTAAGGCAATAGTGCCAAGGTACTACCATATACTTAGCCATGTGTTTAAAGTCTATCTGTGTCTAGCACAGGCTATAAGTTGTGCAGCATCTGCCCCTGCATAACACTGTAACTAATCTTAGGTTGGTCCTTAGTCAATTTTTACTTGATTCTAAGACAGTCAGTTCTTCTAGCTTTGCAGGAAGATCTCCATTGTGAGCTTTTTGCTAGACTTCATATGTTATAAAATAAATTCTACAACCAGAAGTGTGATGTGACAAGGTCCACTGTGATGCAGAGGTTTCTGTTTATCAACCCATATTGGAGTTTTTTTTAAGATAAGAAAAGTGAACCTTTATTTAAAACTTTTCTGTGAGGTCCTATCATGACCACTCCCTGAAGGGAAGAGTTCGATATAATCAATGGGCCAATGGCTGGACTATCATTCTAAGAAATGAGGTCATATTACATTTGCAAATTGGGAAAGAGTCAGGTCAGACTTGCTAAAGGAAAAGTTGGTTTTTTTTAGTCCATGTATGGACCATATTTCTGTCACCATTCATACTTAGTAATCAGGCCTACTGAGCAGAAAGGGGGATGCCTAGGGTAATAATTACCCACAGAACTGGTTACCTTACCCTCTTAATGACTGATGACCTCCTCTTCCATGAAGGCCCTTGGTCCTTTATCTTTCCACTATAAATCTTTGTCACTAAAGGGAATTTTTACTCTATCTGTGCCCAACTCAAGAGATAACTATCTCCATGTATATTTTTATCCATCTGTCTCACAGCCAGTTCTCTAGAATGGTTCTGTCCAAGGTTCTTAACCTGTCAAACCATTAGCCATTGCTGTTAGGTCAAAGCAAATATGGATTTCAGGCCTTCTTTTCTCCATTATGAAGTACACAACCAGATGTGCTACCTGAAACTCAGCCCAACAAGAAGATTTCCTTCCATTGTCAGAGATATTTCTAAGTAGGGCTGTCATGCAGCACTTTTCTTTTTTTTTTTTTTTTAGGGAAATGATAACAAGTTGCTGCCATTTACTTAATATCAGTAAAATAACAGGAATAACATAAAACACAGAGAATCTCCCTGGTGAGGCTGACATTTGTGTATAGTCCTAGATATTCTGAATGTGCATATCTGAGAACTGATGTGTGAAGCAAGGCTGGACAGAAAGTTCATAAGACTCTCATCTCCAATTAACCAGCAATAATCCAGAAACGGAACTGTGGCTCAAGTAGTAGAATACCAGCTTTGAGTGCAAAATGTCAAAGGAGAGTGCAAGTCCCTTAATGTAAATGCCAGAAATGACATAAAAAATAAAAATCAAAAGCAAAACATAAAACACATGGAAACACAAAAAGACAAAAGTTATGCAAAGTTAAATGCTACATTGAGAGATGGATCATACCAAATACAAGAAATGACATTTAGACATTTTCACTCAGTTGAAAAATAAACCAGGATAAGGTGGAATATATACACAATGGAATTTTACTTATCTATTAGAAAGGATGCTATTGCATCATTTTAAGGAAATGGTAGGACCTGGTGAAAAGTAGATTAAGTTTTTTTTTATTTTATTTTATTTGTGAACATACTGTACAGAGGGGTTACAATTACATGGGCAGGATAATGCGTACATTTCTTACCAAGCATTGCATCCTCCTCCTTTGTTTACCCTTCCCATCCCTTCCCAGCCTCCCCCCTACCCCCTAATCCCAATCCTTCTCCTTCCCCCTCCTTGACCCCCCCACTGATGTTGTAAAGCTCGTTTTGGACATGACAACTTGTACTTCTCATTGTTGCAACAGGTCCACCTGTATCCTTAAACAACTGGTTTTTCCCCATCTCCTCCACAAGTTATACTGACATCAAATATAGTGAAAGCAGGGGTTATACTGTGGGGGAGGGACATACAAAGCAACAAAGAGATAATCTTATAAATGCATTAGAAACACATGCATGAAAGAAAAAACATTAAAATACATATCTAAGGGTTCATTTTCCTGACATCACATTATCTGACCGTTTCCGCTTGACTCATACATATACTAGATATTGCAAATAAGGAAAACCATGGGACCTATGTTTCTTTGGGCCTGGCTTACTTCACTTAATATAATTTTTTCCAAGTTTTTCCATTTCCTAACAAATGGGGCAATGTCATTCTTTCTGATGGAGGCATAGAATTCATCTACTGAGGGGCATCTGGGTTGGTTCCATATCTTAGCTATGGTAAATAGGGCCATGCAGCACTTTTCGATGATCATCTGCTGTCATTATAATGTAGATAGGCCTATTCAGCATGAGGCCATATTTGTGTATTAGAGGAGACTGAGCATAGAACAGCTGTAGAGATTTAGACTACATGAATGTGAACTGCACCTGTGTGTTTCCTGACCTGCTAGAGCCCTGCTTTCTATATATTCTTTTCTTTTAACCAGTGTTTTACTAAAAACATTAAATTTCATGATGAAGTAGGTCAGAAAACACAGTTGGTAATGGGTAATTTAGATTAATCGAGTCTCTTCTAGGACTCAATAGCAAGTGACAAGCCAAATCTTAAGGGATATGTGTGTGTATGTGTGAATATGTGTATATTTTCATTTTGTTGTTGTTTTAGAAATAGGTCTTGCTATGTTGCCCAAGCTGGTCCCAAGCTCATAAGCCCTAATTATGCTCCTGCCTCAGTAACCCAAGTAAATTGGAACTACACACATGCAGGTCGGAACTACATTTTGGATAATAGAACATTGTGGGAAACAAGACATACACAGCCTTAATTTTTTTTAAGCTTAAAATAGCTAATTTTGGTGGCTCTCACCTACAATAGTAGCTATTTAGGAGGCAAAAATCAGGAAGATTATGAAGACCACCTTAGGTTAAAAAGTGTACAAGACTCCCAATAAAAAACTGGCCACAGTTGTTTGCATCTGTCATCCCTGCTAAACAGAAAGTATAACGGGCAGATCAAAGTCCAGACTGGCCAGACAAAGAGCAAGATTCTATCTGAAAACAAAAACAAAAGGGGCTAAGCACATGATTCAATTGATAGAACACATGCATGAAAGCATGATTTTCCTAAGTTCAAACCCAAGTACCACCAACAATAAGCAACCCTAATGCCACAGAACAATTCCACCCCTATCGTGTATCGGCTGTGGATTGCCTGGTGCTGCAGCCTAGAGTTGTGGTCAAGCCCTTTCCTACCTCATGTCCCACTCAACATTGAAAATCTGAGAATGTCCAATAAATGAGCTGAAGCAGAATTCTCAAATGTAATGTTTGTTGACTATCTCTTATTCAAATTCTTGAGATCAGAAAATGTTCCACAATTTTGAATATTTGTTTTATTACTCCACTTTACAATACTGCAACAAAATACCATAGACAGACTGCCTATATAGGTCAAAAGGTTTATTTAGCTCAGAATTTTAGGAGATCAAAGTACAAGTTCATGTGGTCCCATTCATATGGCCTATGGTGAAGGTGGAATAAGAGGGTAAGAGTGTATATGGAAGCAACTAGTCACATTTGACAGAAAAAAAAATGGAAAGCAGGAGAAATGGCTGGGGCCAGACTTGCTCTTTTTGTATTAATCCTGTCATGAGAATTCAAGGATTGCTCAAGAAATACCTCACACCCCACATAACTGAGGACCTCCCACTAGGCCCTATTCCCAAAGATTCCACCACCTCCCATCAGCGTGACCCTGGGAACCAAGCTTTTAATTCCCTTAGCAGACAGACGGCACCCAAGCATTTGCATATGCACAATAAGATACCCCAGTATAAGCAAGGAATTCTTTTCTGTTTCATAGACATGAACACATGTATAGAAGATGAAGTTCATTGTGTATAATTTTGTTGATGTACGTGCATGTTCACTGTGGCACAGGTTCTTAAAATCAGATGTGGAATTTTCCGCTGGTGGAAACATGTCACCACTCAAACTTCATATTTGGAGGCATGTTAGATTTCAGGTATTCCAATTAGACATGCTCACTTGGGATATGTTGGTTCCAAAATACAACAGACAATCAATGGCTCTCTTTTCTGGTAGTAAAACACATCATTAAAACAAAGTTTCTCTCCTTATCAGGAGTGGTTCACCAAACTAGAAATGTCAATGATGTAGCAGTGCTTAAACAAAAATGAGGCTAATCTACCCTTTGGTATACAACATCTTACCAAAGCAGCTCGCATGGTGGCCACACCCTCTCACCAGGCCCAATCAGTATGCAATTACAGGATTTTCCATTTCATCATCTTAGGTACACCTTCCACCTCTCCATGTGCCACTAGGTTGAGCTTTATTGATTTCTGTGTTGCTCTCTGGCTTCCTGTTGTGTTTGGTCAACCAAAGGCACTGGTTGGAGATAAGAGTGATTTGGGATCAGAGTCTTACTCCTCTTTTTCTCCTCTATGGATTCATACATCCTGGCTGTATGTGGCTATAGCCCTTTACTGTAGGCCTCATGCCTTTTAGTGGCCTCCTTGTATAACTACAGTCTTTCTTTCTAGGTATCCAAAACTACTTACTTGTTCTCCTTTGCCTTGCCCCCTGTCCATTCAGGTCTGTGATTAAATTGCTCAGGATTCTATAGCAAAGTATATAAGTTATATAGAGAACAGCCAGTTGTCTTAGATGACAGAAATTCACTCTCAGAGTTCTAGAGATAGAAGTTTGAAATCTAAGTATTGCAGGACTTTGTTACTTTTGGAGGAAAATCTGAGAGCAAATCTCTTACTTATTTTTCTTCTTAGTTTTTGCTCCCTGACAGCAGTAGCTCGGTGTCCCTTGGCTTCTAGCTGCTGCATCACACCTTCCTCCTTTCTTTGTGACACATCTATGCCTGTGCCTCAGTTTGCTTCTCTGATATTGGACTAGGGCCCGTCATAACTTGATTACATCTACAGTCATCTTAACACCATTGTATCTACAAATCTCTGTTTACAAATAAGGCCACATTTTTAGTATCTTGGAAGGTGTTTACTTTGGGGAGGACACTGTTTAACCTAGGACACGTTGCACAAGTAGGAATGACTATTTCTACATCTTTCATGGTTGCAAAAGCTTTTTCTTAAATGGCCCTAATTATCCAATTTGAATATTCTGTTTCTCATCAGAAGTCTTCTGGTCAACCCATATTGGCTACAATGATGAGCAAGTTCTCTCTAGACTATTATATTGGAGAACAAGAGAATCTTAATAGAAACAAGAGGGATTTTTATTCTTCATTGCTGTTTTTGTTTTCTTTTTGTCTTGTTTGTTCATTTGTCATTCTTTTGGAGGGTAAGAGGGCACAGAAATGGAGTGACAAAGGGTAAGCAAACACAGCAGTTGTAGTCACTAGAAATTATATTTAAAATGAGCTATACAATTTGTGGGAGGGAATGTGTGGGAAAAACAAGGAGAGAGAGAGGGAAGGGGTGACTTATGTAAATGTAACCCCTCTGTAAATCACCTTTATAATAACAATTTAAAACTTTTAAAAAAAATGGAGAGTCTTCATAGCCCTGAGGTAAAATTACTATGCTATCTACATGGAGACAATTTTTTTTCATTAACTTACCAATAGAAATGAGAGAGCTACCACAGAGTTATTTGCTCCATTCAAGAAACCACATCTAGAAACTAGTTGTAAGACATCACTGCCCAATTATGTTAGCAATAAACTGTTCTTCTCCTAAGACATCTGGCTTTTGCTAACCAAAGGGACAAGTTAAATACCACCTCTCCAGTGTCCTGGAGACATGTTACTGCTTTTGGTTTAATGCCTTGACTCTGTAGGAGTTTAGCAGTTGAGGGTGAGGGCGAGTGTCAAGTTCAAGGGCCTCTATTTGTTGCTATGTACTAAAATAACATTTACTCCATGGGTCAAGGAAGCAATATTGGGATTTTTTGATACCATATAGGATTGTTCTTATAAGTGCTATATAAGAGGAAATGACCACAAAACCAGTCTCCTAGAGGAACCCATTTGCCTCTTTTCACCTTGAAGACAGAGCAAAAGGATACCATCTTTGAAAAAGCCAGAAAAAGCCAACTCTCACCAGACACTGCACCTTCTGGCAACTTAATTTTAAACTTTTCAACCTCCACACTGGCAGAAGTAAATTTGTACTATAGCAGCAGGGATGGACTAATGGATTGATAGGAATGTTATCTCACATATTGTTATTCAAATATTCATCTGAAAGCAACATGGGCTAAAAATTTGATATAACAGTGTATTAACTTCAACAGTGACTTAGGTGTTTTGACTCATGATGTTTTAGGAAATATTATAAATATGTTTTTACAAGTATCACTACAATCACGCAAAGATTCTATTACTTACATGTAAGTTAATAAAATAGAGGGACAGTAAGGATACATGATTTACCCCCAATTCACTTAGTAATCAGTTCGATTTAGATTGAGCTCCAGAGCTGGGAATGTAGCTGAGTGGTAGTACATGCCAGGCTCTGGATTCACTCCTTGACATCACAGAGAAAGAAAGAGAGGGATGGGGAGGAAGGAAGAAAGCAAAGAAGGAAGGAGGGTGGGAGAGAGGGAAAGAGGGAGGGAGAGAGAGAGACAGAAAGTGAGACAGAGTCCAGCCAGGTTCTGGTTGTTCATACCTGTAATCCTAGCTACTCAGGAAAATGAGATCTGAGGTTGATGGTTCAAAGCCAGCCCTGCTGGCTTTGAGTCCATGAGACTCTTATATCCAACTAATGGCCAAACAACCAGAAGTAGAACTGTGGCTCAAGTAGCAGAGTGCTAGCCTTGTGCACAAAAGCTCAGAGACAGTACTTAGACCAAGTTCAAGCCCTAGGATTGGCAAAAAATAACACACAATGTCAGTCTGAGAGTATAATTTAATGGGAGGTCTGTCATGTGTAAGGTTCTGGATTCCAGCCTTAATGTACTTGCATGTGCATGCATGTGCATGCATGTACACACACACACACACACACACACACACACACACACACACACACAGAAGTTTTAAATCTGGACTTGGTGGAATATATCTGTAATCCCAGCCCTCAGATGCTTGAGGCAGGTGGATCACAAGTTTAAACCAGAATAGGCTATATAACTGAGATCCTGTAGGAAAAACAAGAGGTAGAAATTATAAATATATATAAGAAAATGAAACATGGTGCTATTTAGTTCTTAAGTGCTGGAAAAGATGGCTCAAGGTAAATGTTGTCTGACCATGCAGCTGTTACATTGGGAACACTGAGATGGATTAGAGCTCTGCCTCAATGATGAGGTGGTTGAACCTTGTTACATCAAACTTTGCAGCCCATTGCTGGTAGTTCACTTCTAAAACCATAGCTCCTCAGGAAGCTGAGATTTGAGGAACAAAGTGCAAAGCTAGCCTCAGTGGTAAAATTCATGAGACTTATCTCCAGTCACCAAAGAACCACAAATGGAGCTGTGGCCCAAATGTTAGCCTTAAACGAAAAATGCTAAGGGATAGCACCCAGTCTATCCCAATTCAAATTCCAGTATTGAGACACATATAAAACAAATCCAATAACGAATCATAGAACACTTATACTTACTCAAGTGCATATCCTTGGCTCAACCAATGCACAGAACCAATTATTACATAGCTTTTCATGTGCAGTGTTAATGCTGATACCATCTTTCCTATGATGAAGCCAAAAGGCTTCCATCCAAAGATGGAACCTGATATATTTCTTACCAGATAACTACTCTAAAGAAGTACTGAGCTAAGAAGGCTTGGCATAGAATAGATAGAATGGAATAGAATAGATAGAATTGCTCTTATTATCACCAGCCAATGCACTGAGAGTCAAATCAAGACTATATTTCCAAACTGGAACAAAAAATTAGAATAATTAATTTACAACAAGTTTTCTTAAAGCCAGAGATTTCCAACCCCACCTAGATTTATTAATCAGAGTCTCCAAAAAGTCTGAAAATTTGGATTCTGTTTTAATACAAGATCTCACTATGGAGCCCAGACTATACTCAATCTCATAATCCTCCTGCTTTAGTGTCTTGAGTATTGATATTACAGACATGTGCCACATGCTGAAATCTAGAATGTTAATGGTACTTCTACAAATCTTTGTTACTGTTGTTGTTGTTGTTGTCAATCATGGGTTGAACACAGGTCTGGGTACTGTTCCTGAGCTTTTGTGCTCAAGGTTAGCATGCTACCATTTTGAGCCACAGCTCCACTTCTGGTTATCTGGAGGTTAATTGAAGATAAGAGTCTCATGGACTTTCCTATCTGGGCTGGCCTCAGATCTCATTCTCCTGAGTAGTTAAGATTACAGGTGTGATCCACAGGCACCCAACTATTAATATACAGGATATTTGAAACCATTCAGCTATTCACTAGGAATAGTCTACCTTATTTTCTCCATCAAAAGACTTCATATCTACATGCCAGTTTGATGAGTCCTGAAAATATCAGGAACTATCTGAACTATTCAAAACAGTACATTTTTTTTCTTTTTTTAAATTTTATTTTATTGTAAAGATGCTGTACAGAAGGATTACAGTTACATGAGTAAGGCAATGAGTACATTTCTTGTCAAGCATTGTTCTTTTTCTTTCTTTTCTTTTTTTTTTCTTTTGTGCCAATCCTAGGGCTTGAACTTCAGTCCTGGGCACTATCGCTGAGCTTCTCTTTGCTCAAGTCTAGTACTCCAGCACTTAAGCCAGAGCACCACTTATAGCTTTTTCTGAGTAGTTTGTTGGAGATAAGAGTCTCACAGCCTTTCCTGCCTGAGCTGGCCTCAGAGTAGGATCCTCAGATCTTAACTTCCTGAGTAGCTAGGATTACAGGCATGAGCCACAAGTGCCCAACTTCATTTTCAAGAAAGGAAACTTCAACCTTTCTAAGTTCTCTTTAGCTTAGACCCAAGAATGTACATCTTCATTGAAGTTTTATTTTCCTACTAAAATTCACCAAACAAGTTATAAGCACCAAACCAGTTACATTGATTGCTGTTAGTGTATTATCTAGGAGCCCAAAAGGCATCTCCACAGGCACACTGATCTGCTTTGCTAAGACTTTTATTATATGATTGAAGAACGTTTTTGCTTGTTGATCTCATTTCATCAAAGAGACCAAGAAAGAAATACTTGTGACTCACAACAAATGGAAGGATCATCAAGTATCCTGGAAACTTTGATTTATAAGATGGGTCTACCTAGTTGTGTTATATACCTATTTCCTGGATGCATTGGCATTAACATAAATGACCGAGATTGCATAGAGTAATGGCACTAAGATCCTAACCTCAGCCAGTGTCTTCCTCCAGAAACCATCTTTACCAAGTTTAGTGCCATTGTAGTGCAGGAAAAAAAAGGAAAGGCCTTACCATAAATGCCAAGTTGAACAGAGGTGCTATACATTATGCATCACCTACACACACTCTGACTCATATACCAGGAGTGTGGTGATTTATTTATCACATCTGATACAGTGTGTCAGGCTGTTTTGAGAAAAATCACTCAAATATCTTCATTATTTATGAAACATCAGGAATTAAACAGAAACTTTAAATATTCTCAGCTGGGTTCCAGTGGCCTATGCTTGTAATCCTACTGCATGGGAGGCTGAGATCTGAGAAAGCAAAGCAGAAAAGTCAGTGAGACTCTTATCTCCTGTTAAGTACTACAAAGCTCAGTAGAGCTGTGACTTAGGTGGTAAAGCACTAGCCTTGAGTGAAACAGCTAAAGGACAATACTCAGAGTTCAAGCCCCAATGCCAGTATAAAGAAAGACTTCATTAGCTATTAATTCACTGTGAAAATATTTGTTAGGTACTTTCTTTGTGCAAGATTGATGAGACTTTATTTTGTTATCTTCAAGCTAACAGTTTATTGAAAAACAAATGGCAAAAAAACCCCACAAAATCGCCCTTCAATCTACTTTCTTTATCTAAATAAGAAAGTAATTAGACTAAATATTTTCTTAGGTATATGTTCTAGAAAATTCTATTAACCCAAAATTTGTTTCCCTTTCTATAATGTTTTAAATTCAATATTTTAGTTAGAAGAATCTAAAAGTTAATCTTAGTTAGAAAGTGCTTCTATAAGATAGAACAATAACAAACATAAGTAGCTACACTGAAATAACATATCATGCCGGGTGCTGGTGGCTCACACCTGTAATCCTAGCTACTCAGGAAGCTGAGATCTGAGGATCATGGTTCAAAGCCAACCTGGGCAGGAAAGTCTGTGATACTCTTATCTCTAATAAACCACTAGAAAACCAGAAGTGGTGCTGTGGCTCAAGCAGTAGAGTGCTGAAGAGCTGAGGGATAGTGCCCAGGCCCAGAGTTCAAGCCCCATGACCGACAAAAAAGAAAAAAGAAAGAAAGAAAAAAAAAGAAAAGAAATAGCATATCACATGTTCAGTTAAGAGCAACAGGAGTTGGGTGCCAGTGGCTCATGCCTGTAATCCTAGCTATTTAGGAGGCCAAGATCTGAGGATCGGGGTTCAAAGTCAGCCTGAGCAAAAAAGTCCCTGTGAGACTCTCGTCTCCAATAAACTACTAAAAAAATCCAGAAGTGGTGCTGTGGCTCAAATGCTAGAGTGCTAGCCTGGAGCACAAGGAGGCTCCGTGATAGCACCCAGGTCCTGAGTTCAAGCCCCAGCACTGGAAAAAAATAGCAAGAGGACTGGGGCTGTTGCTTAATAATTGACCACTTGTCTAGCCTTTTTAAGCTTATGGGCTTAGTCCCTACTGCCACAAATAAATGAATGTAAAGAAAATACACTAAAGAAAACACTTCAACTGGGAAGGGTAAACAAAGGAGGAGGCTGCAATGCTTGGTAAGAAATGTACTCATTATCCTGCCCATGTAATTGTAACCCTTCTGTACAGTATGTTCACAAATAAAATAAAATAAAATTTAAAAAAAAAAAAAGAAAACACTTCAAATAGACCCCACTTGCACCCACAGTAAAGCAGGAAAGTGAAAATTGAGAAAAGTTTTATGTAAGGAAAACTATTTTCTGTGCCAGTTATTATTTGATATTAACAATATGAAAAATGATACTATGTCTTGTTTCATAAATAAACATTAATACATAGTTCTCTTATTACATGAAAACCTTTTATTGATTGTCATATTCTGGGTATAGCTGTGTCTGTGTGCAAAGGTTTTAGAAGGCGTATGGTGTCTGCTTCAGTTTATTCAGTGGTGGCCTTTAGTACACTACCAAGTGTTGTAATATGCAAAGACCAGCTCTGGCATGTGTTTACTTAGCCTTGCCCTTTGAATTACTTCTCGAGATCAGTTATGAAAATCTACCTTCTCCTATTTTCCAGATTAAAATAGTCCTTCAAAATAATATTTACTTAACGTTCGATTGTATTAAATTGTTTTCATGATATAAATGTTTTCAAACTGCATTTTTTTCACAACTATCCTCACACACATTTAAGAAGCTGACATAATTCCAGGCACCAGTGGATTGTGGATGTAATCTTAATTACTCAGGAAGCTGAGATCTCAGGAATATGGTTCAAAGCCAGCCTGGGTAGACAAACCCAAGGCAACACTTATCACCAATTAACCACAGAAAAGCCCGAAGTGGAGCTGTGGCTCAACTGCTAAAGCATTAGTCTGAGGACAAAGGGTAAGGACAACACCCAAGCCCTGAGTTCAAGCCCCAGGACTGGCACACAAAAAATAGAAAGAGCTGAACTGTATCCAAAGAATACAACAATTCTAATCTAATACATCAGATAAGAATTGGTTAAAAGGTCAACCTGTTTATTAGAAGAACATTAGGAAGCAAACACTTTTACATATACCTGGAGGGAGTATAGATTGACACAAACTTTCCTGATTGCTTGGCATTATACATCCAAGTACTCTGGCAAAACATGTATGTAAATGTGTATAAGCCAGAGATTTAGCTTCAGGAATGATTGGACCTGAATACAAATGTCTATTCACAGGTCATTTACTGTACCTAGACTTCTCACTATTCAAAAACTAAGGCCTGGAGTCTCTGTGAAGGGATCCCCCTAAATAGAATGACAAGTGGAGAAGGAGCCCTTCTGCTTCAGGTCAGGGGGGTGGATCAAGCTGTTAACCCTGAGTGGGGCGCTGTAGCTATGTAGAACCACAGAGAATGACATTTCTGTGTGGCAGATGCTAAGGCAGAACAGTTAAGACTAGCTGTGACTATCTGGCTTGAAGCTGTGGCTTCATCTTCATAAATACAATGTAGGCAGACACATACATATGTCTACACGTATGCATATATACAGTGTATGAATGTTCGCATCATCTCCTGATCCATGGGGAAGATCAGGGAGAAGCATTCCCTCATTCATATTTAAAAGCAGGAAATCTAGAGACATGGGAAATTACATGTATCTGATAAATGTTACAGTATACAATTAACAGTCACACCTGTAACATTTTAGGAATTTTTAAGTTTGTTTTTAGCTAACAAATAAAAAATTGTACATAATATTGGTGTATGAATACATTGTAGCATGTCTAAATCAGATTAAACATACCTTATTTCCCCAGACATTTATCATTTATTTTTTGTGAAAACTCAAGATCATAATTTTTGTTTTTTTTTTCTTTTTTGTTGGTCTGGGGCTTGCACTGGGTATTGGCCTTTAGTGTTTTTCACTCAACTTGAACCATAGCTCTGCCTCTAGCTTTTTACTAGTTAATTGGAGATAAGAGTTTCACAGACTCTTCTGCCTGGATTGGCTTTGAACCTATGGGTAGCTAGGATTTTAGGCATGAGCAATCAAGGTTTGGATGTTTTAAAAAAAAAATTCTGAACTTCAAGATTTTACAAGGTATTTCTATGTTAGCTTCCAGACTGCAAAGATTGCAGGTATGTGGCAGCACATCTGGATACGTATTTCTTTTCTTTTCTTTCTTTTTTTTTTTTTTTTTTGATGGTGGGGCTTGAACTTTGGGCCTGGGCACTGTCCCCAAGCTCTTCAGCTCAAGGGTAGCACTCTACCCCTTAAGCCACAGCGTCACTTTCAGTTTTCTGGTGGCTTATTGGAGATAAGAGTCTCATGGACTTTCCTGCCCAGGCTGGCTTTGAACCATGGTCCTGAGATCTCAGCCTCCTTAGTAGCTAGGATTACAGATGTGAGCCACTAGTGCCCATAGATATATACTTCTTTATATGCCTTAACTTCCACAAAACAAAGCCATGACCAGCAGTGCCTTCCTTTGCCTTCTTTCCCTCTCTTTCCCTCCTCTCCCCTCCTCTATGTTTTTTCCTTAAGTCTTTCCTTTTTTTCTTTCCTTCCTTCTTCCTTCCTTGGCTTCTCTCTCTCTCTGTGTGTCTGTCTGTCTGTATCTCTCTCTCTCTCTCTCTCTCTCTCTCCCCCTCTCTCTTACTTGGAACAGAATCTTACTCTGAAGCCTAGCTGGTCTCAAACTCTTGCCTTAGTTCTAGGATTATAGAAGTATGCTATCATTCCTGACCTGATGTACATATTTTTTAATTCACACATAAAAATTATATGTATTTACAAGGTACGGTGTCATAATTCAATATATGTTTAACAGAGGCCCAATTTTAAAAACAGGTCAAGGGCTTCGGGTATGGCTTTAGTGGTAGAGCTCTAGCTTAGCAAGTTAAAAGCCCTTCATTACAAACCCAGTACCACCAAAAGAAGGAAGGAAAGAAGGAAGGAAGGAAAGAAGAAATTAAATAAGTAAGAAAATAAATAAGAGCTCACCTCAGGCTATGGTTTTATAAACCTAGATTTTCTTACTAGAGTTTGAACTCAGGGCCTGGGCACTATCCCTAAGCTTCTTTTGCTCAAAGCTAGCACTCAACTACTTGAGCCACAGTGCCACTTCTGGCTTTTTTTTTTGTTTATGTCTGTTTATGTAGTACTGAGGAATTGAACCAATGGCTTCATACATGATAGGCAAATACTCTACCATGAAGCCACATTCCCAGCCCCTAAACCTAATTTTCTTTTTTTTTAGTTTTTTTTTTTTTTTTTTTGTCTGTCATGGGGCTTGAACTCTGGGCCTGGGCACTGTCCCTTAGCTCTTCAGCTAAAGGCTAGCCCTGTACCACTTGAGCCACAGCGCCAGTTTTCTGGTGGTTTATTAGAGATAAGAGTCTCATGGTCTTTCCTGCCCAGGCTGGCTTTGAACCATGATCCTCAGATCTCAGCCTCCTGAGTAGTTAGGATTACAGGAGTGAGTCACTGGCACCCAGCCCTAGATTTTTTTTAGGCAATCATATTTTTTTGTTTTTCAAAATATCCTAATTTTGTTTTTCAAAATAGTGCTTTCATTATGATCAACTGATTGTCCCTTGCTAGGCAGTGGGGAAAAGGTTCCATGTTGCACACACATCTGTCTTCTCTTCAATGCCCATGTACCTGAGCCACACTTCCAAATGCACCCTCCTTTTGAAGTTGGTTCCACATGTCATGAATTCTGGCCAGTGGAATTTAAGGAGACATGATACATGATGTCAGTAGCCAATCAGGAAAACAGGTACCTAAAAATTTGTCTTTGACTTTTGGGTTTGTTTCACCTGGCCTTAAATGGGATCACTCCAGAGCTAATATGACTTCTCCCTACTAAGGGAAACCTAACAGACTAGTGTTTCATTCTTCTTTTAAAAAAATTTATTGTTAAGGTGATGTACATAGGAGCTACAGTTACATAAATAAGATAGTGAGTGCATTTCTTGTCAAACTTGTTATCCCTTAGTGTCACATTCTTGAAAACAAATATGGTAGAGTCCTGCTGGTAGCTACTCTTAACAGCAGAAGAAAGAGGAACTGCTGGGTGCCCCCCACACACAGAACTTGAAGGCAAAACAGTAGTAATCTGCTAATCCAAAAGAGGATCCAGGAGTGTGCAGGTTCCAAAACAAATAGACCATGTTATTGACTGACCTGTTTCTAGCTCACATCACAAATGAAAACCAGGAGCTGAGGGGACCCTGTTCAGCTCTTGGAATTCATTATCTCAAACAATGGTTTCTCTTCCAGGGTTGATTCTGCATTCCTAAGGCCATTTGAGAATTTCCCAGGAGATGATTTTATTTTCACCACTGGAGCCAGTGTGGTGTGCTTTGTATATGGTGTGAGGAAACGACCAGGTTTCATCCTTTTTCCCGTGACTATCCAATTGCCTCTGCACCATTTGTTGAATATTCTTTTCCTCCATTGAACTGTCTGAGTACCATGGTTGAAATTCAATTGCCTGTCAACTAAAGGATTGGTTTTTAGATTCACACTTCAATTCTCTTTATTTATATGCCTGAGTACTTATGTGAGTACTCAGTGTGTGTGTGTGTGTGTGTGTGTGTGTATTCCTAGCACTGAGCTACACTCCTAGTCCAACATGATCTTAATTGTTGTAGCATTATTGAAAGTTTTCACATGGGGAAGCATGGGTATTGGATCTGTTTTCTCTCCCCCACCTGCCCACTGCCCAATTGTTTTGGCTGCTCTGAGATCCTTGCATTTCCCTGTAAATTTTAAGTTCAATTTGCAGAAATTTCTGTCAAAAATGTGTCTTGGATTCATATTTTTTAACCACTGAATTGTTGTTGTTTTAATCACTACTTCCATGTTTTCATTTGCTGCAGGTCCATTCATATTTTTACTTCTCTTGTGGTTCAGCTTTAGTAGTTTCCACGTACCTAAAAATTTGTCTTTGACTTTTGGGTTTGTTTCACCTAATTTTTTTGCATGCAATTGAGATATAATACCTTATAATACAATAAGATCTGTAGTAACATCTGATATTTCAATCCTAGTTTAGTCATGTGAGTTCTCATCCTTTACTTTTTAGTCAATCTAGCTAAATTTGTCAATATTGTTGATCTTTTCAAAGAACCAACTTCTGGTTTCATGATTCTCTCTTCTTTTTCTATTTTCTACTTATGTCCACTCTAATGTTCATTATTTTCTTCTGCCACCTTTGTATTTAGCTTATTCTTTTCATTTTTCTAGTTACTTATTGTAGAAAGTTAAAGTTCGATTTAAGATATTTCTTCATTTTAAGGTAAACGTTTACAGCTGTAAAATTCCTAGTGAATGTTGCTTTTAATGAAGATATTTTATATGATATGATGTTTGTCTTGGTTTATTGATACTTAATTTGTGGACTAGCATCTAGTATGTCCTAGAAAATGTTAAACATGCATTTGAGAATTATGTGGGGTTTTTTTCAGTTGTTGCACAGAATAGTTTTCTTTTTCTGTTTGTTTTGTGTTTTTTTGGGGGGGGTTGGTCCTGTCGTGGGGCCTGAACTCTGGGCCTGGGCGCTGTCCTTCAGCTCTACAGCTCAAGGCTAGTGCTCTACCACTTAAGCCACAGCGCCACTTCCGGCTTTTTTTTCTTTTTGCTTATGTGGTGCTGAGGAATCGAACCCAGGGCCTCAGGCATGCAAGGCAAGCACTCTACCACTGAGCCACCTTCCCAGCCCTGTTTTGTTTTTTTTGAGATGAGATTTTGCTATGTTGCCCAATCTGGCCTTAAATAATAATCCTCCTGCTGCAAACTCATGAGAGGTGGGGAATATAAAAAACATGCTACTGAATCTCAACCTAGCTGTGTATAGTACTTTTATAGATATCTATTTGGCTGGTATAAGTTATAATATGCTTAAAAGTATATTAGCTTCCTAATACTACTTTAATAAATTGCCACAAATTCAGCGGCTTAGCACAACATAATTTTGTTTTCATATTGTGGAGATTTGCATGTCTGAAATGTAGGTTAAAGTTGTGGTGTTTATAAGACTGGTTTTTCCACATACTTACAGTCATCTGATATTTTACAAAAGAGCCAAAGACATACCATGAAGAAACATGATCTCTTCAACTACTGATGTTGGGAAAAGTGGGCAGCCACATGCAGAAAACTAAAAGTGGATCCCTGTTTGTCACCAAGCACTAACACCAACTCAAAATGGATTAGAGACCTCAACATCACACCCAAAGCTCTGAAACTTCTGCAGGCAAGGGGAGGAGAGGCATTAGAACTTCTAGGCACAGGCAGGAACTTCCTGAACAGAGTCCCAGGGTCACAACAGATAGGAGAGAGACTCAACAAATAGAACTACCTTAAAACAAAAAGTTTCTGCACACCTAAGACATGGCTACTAAACTAGAAAGACAGGCAACCAATTGGTAAAAGATATATACCAGCAATAGATCAGACAAAGGCCTAATATCCATTATATACAGGGATCTCAAAAAACTAATCCCTCCTAAACCTACTAAATTAATCACTAAATGGACAAAGGGGCTAAGGAGAGACTTCTCAGAAGAAGAGGTAAAAATGGCAAAGAAACATGAGGAAATGCTCATCATACAGGGCACATAAAAACAACCCTGAGATGCCATCTTACCCCAGTTAGACTGACCAATATTCTGACTTCAGACAACAAAAATGCTAGTCGGAATATGGAGAAAAAGGAACCCTACTGCACTGCTAGTGGGAATGTAAATGAATACACCCACTCTGTGGTTGTCTGGAGGGTCCTCAAAGAACGAAATGTAGACTTTCCATATGACCCACCCATACCACTCCTAGGCATCTACCCTGAACAACAGGAACCAGGATATGGCAAGGACACCTGTACATCCATGTTCATTGCTGCACTGTTCACAATAGCCAAGATACGGAAACAACCCAGATGTCCCACAATAGATAAGTGGATCAATGTGATACCTATATATTATGGAATTTTACACAGCCATTAAAAAGGATAAAATAATAGCATTAACAGGGAAATAGATGGAACTAAAACAAACCATGTTAAGTGAGAGCCAAGATCAGAGAGAAAAATGGCACGTGTTCTCCCTGATATGAGGAAGTTAGATTTAAAACACAATGGGATTTGACAGATGATACAGTAATCTAGACACCCATATACAATCAGACCTAAAGAGAATAGTCTTAGGGGAAAATTGTCAAATTGTAATACCCAAGCACCTCTTCATATGTATATAAAATAATAACTGTACTGAAATGAACTTCAAAGATAAGGAAACAAAGAACCTTTTCTTTAATTTGTCTTTTCATTTTTAAGTGACTGTGTTCTTTACAGTGTGTTCACGTACACATCTGAGGGAAGGTGGGAAAGGGCACAGAATCAGTGGAAAACGTGTGAAAAAGTGCAGCAGCAGTGCCCACTGGCTGCACTGGACATTGATGAAAGTGAACCAAGCATAAGATGAAATTAAGCATAAGGAAGGAAGTGTACTTATTACCTGCATACGTAAAGATAACCCCACTGAATGTCATCTCTAAAACAATAAAGTAATTTTTTTTTAAAAACTGGTTTTTGTAACTATAACCCCTCTGTACATCATCTTTACACAGAGGCTTTTAAAAAATTAAGACTGGTTTTTAAACAGTAGTTGTTAAAGGAAAACTTTTTCCTTGCATTTTCCAGCTTCTCGTTCATGTTCTTTGGTTTTGTGGCCCTTTCCTTCACCTTTATCTTCAAAACACATCACTCTAACCGGTAATTCTGCCATTGTGTCTGCTCCCCTGACTTTGTTTCTTCCCACATTGCTCTAAAAACCACTGATGTAACTCTATCAGATCCACTCAGATAATCCAAGGTAGTCTCCTTTACTCAAGATCTTTGATGTAATCACGTATGCAAAGCCCTTTTGAGTGCTCTATATAATTTTTTTTTTTTTTTGTCGGTCGTGGGGCTTGAACTCTGGGCCTGGGCGTTGTCCCTCAGCTGTTCAACTCAAGGCGAGCGCTCTACCACTTGAGCTACAGCGCCACTTCCTGCAAAGCCCTTTTGGCCCTATGAGTTAAACTTCTTAGGTTTTAAGTATTAAGGTGTAACTAGGTTTAAGCATTGTTTATTAAGCCAACCACAGAAAACTTTTGTGAGCAGTCCACACATTTACTTACAAGTAATAAGTTTAGACATATTTTTTCTGTTGCTGAATCAATCCACTGGCACAAAATTAGAATGACTGTCCTAAAATTCACTTATGCTTATCTATGAGGCAAGCTGAAGAAAGCTGAGGAATATTTATCAGAAGGTGTTGTCTGTAGCCATGAGTCAAAGATGACTGAGAACTAATATGCAGCAAAGGGGAAAAGCTTCACTAAGAGCCTTTGGCCCAAACACAGAGATTTTTGAGTTACAGCTTTTGCAGAGTATTCTAAATACTATCCATAATAATATGCATGTGGTCAACACTAGGCCACAATTTGGGATTACTGTCACTGAAGATCCCAAAGTTAAGAACAATTAGCAACTGGAAAAATACTAATATACCATTATAAATTCATGTCCCACAAATTAAGATGTACATACTGCAGTTATCTCCAACTGCCTCACAAGAGTGGGATACACATGGATGGGATGTTTACCGTCAATTAGTGCTTAGGTTGTGATTTAGCACAACTCAATTAACTTTCAATAGTGTTTCACAGATGTCATTTTTAATCACAGCTTTTGAGTCAGCATTAGTCTTGCAGTGAGCTGATCTTTCACAAACTGGTAGCCATAAAATGGGAGAATGAGTGTTGGTGGGTGGAGGGTTTGATTCATTTCACTGTAGCACCACCTAGTGGAAATTTGGAAGAAATCACTTGTGTGTATGTGTGTGTGCTTTTTTTCTTTCAGTGTTTCAAACAAACAAAAAATGTAATAAGATGAATGGATCAAGAAAATGTGGTATCTATACACAATGGAATTTTATGCCTCCATCAGAAAGAATGACATTGCCCCATTTGTTAGGAAATGGAAAGACTTGGAAAAAATTATATTAAGTGAAAAGAAACATAGGTCCCAAGGTTTCCCTTATTTGCAATAACTAGTATATGTCTGAGACAAGCAGAAACAGTCAGATAAGTTGATATTAGGCAAAATGAACCCCAAGATAAGGACTCAAATGTTTTTTTCTTGTTATTGTTTTTAACATATTTATAAGACATTTCTTTGTTGCTTTGTATGTCTCTCCCCAACGGTATAACCCCTGTTTTCACTGTATTTGATGTTGGTATAATTTGTGGAGGAGAAGAGAAAAAACAAATTGTTTAAATAGGGATACAGGCGGACCCATTGCAACAATGAGATGTACAAGATGCTATGTTGAAAAACGAACTTTACAACTTTGGTGTGTGGGGAGGGTGGAGATGGGAAGGGACAAAGGAGGAGGCAACAATGTTTGATAAGAAATGTACTCATTACCTTGCTCATGTAATTGTAACCCCTCTGTACGGTATTTTCACAATAAAAAGAAAAAAAAGAACTAAGGGTAACAATGCTCTACAAGAAATGTACACAATACTTTACTGATATCACTGTACTATAACCTCTCTGTACAGCATCTTTACAAGAAAAGAAAAGGTTTTTAAAGGCTTAAAAAAGGCTGGGAAGGTGGCTTAGTGGTAGAGCTCTTGCCTTGCATGCATGAGGCCCTGGGTTCCATTCCTCAGCACCACATAAGCAGAAAAAGCCGGAAGTGGTGCTGTAGTTCAAGTGGTAGAGTGCTAGCCTTGAGCTGAAGAGCTAAGGGACAATGCACAGGCCCAGATTTCAAGCCCCACTACCGCCACAAAAAAAAAAAAAAGAACATATGCACCATTTGCCTCAGTGGTAAGGTACTTGCCTAGCATATTTGAAGTCCTAGATTTGATCTCCAGCACCAAACAAACAAACCAAACAGAGATTAAACAATATGTTTTTAAATTGTAACTACTACACCTGTAGTGATTACTGACAGTTTGTAACATTTCCTTATTTGTGAACTGTTACATTCATTACCTGTAGACATCTTTGCTTTCAAGTACAATTATAATCTGCTGTCTGTGTCCATAAATTCCACATTCAGCTTCAGGTTGAAAATGTTGAGGTACAGAAATGGTTTGCTTTTTATTCTCCAAACAATGCAGTATAACAACAATTTCATAACACTTTTCTAAATACTGAGGTATTATAACTATTGGAGGAGCGGCTCAAGTTGTGGAACGCTAACCTTGGACAAGATAGTATAATTAATCTAGAGATGTGCTAAAGTGTAGGGGAGGATGTAACTTGATTATATGCAAATATTGCAACAGTATAAAATACTTATTTATATATATTATATACTTGAACATCCTTGGGTTTTGGTATCCAATGGGGACCTAGAACTAATCCCCTCCAGATATTTAAGAATGGCTATTTCATTAGAATAAACTCCCTTGAAATGACATTATAGAATTAATAACAATTCAGAGTAGAAATTATGACATTTCAGCTGGCTATTCTTCATGGTATCACTCTTACCAAAGAAAATTAAAGAAATTTCAGGTGCAGTGGTTCAAGTCCATAATTGTATCCATTGAGAAGAGAGCAGTGGGTCAAGGTTCAAAGCCGGCTCAGACAAAAAGTTTACGAGACTCCATCTCAAACAATGGCTGAGTACAATAATGTATGTCTATCATCCTCAGTAACACAGGGAGAGAGAGCCTTAAGTAAGAAGATTGAAGCTAGGCAAGCCTGAGCCAAAAGTGAGACTCTACCACAAAAATAGCAAAGCAGAAAGGAGCTGGAGGCAAGGTTCAAGTGGCAGAGCACCCAAAAAACTGAATTTCTGAAAGAATATTTGGAGTGTTCCAGTTCTCTGGAAATAGCACCTGAAACAGTGGTCAGCAAGAGTGAGGTTTATTTGGGTAGGCACCGAGAAACACATCTCTCAGGGACTAAGGGAAGTAAGAACAGGCAGAAGAAACTGAACTGGGATCCAGGAGCTGGCCAGGCCTCGGTCAAAGCGGCATGGCCCATCCTCTGTGGCGGGACCTTGGGTAAGGCATCCTCTTGCTGAAGGTAATTTCTGGAAAGGACTGGAACCCACCATTAGCCAATACTCTGTACAGCTTTGGAAATAAATACATCAGTCCCAAAAGAGGGCATGGGAGGGACTAGGCAACCAACCACAAACACATTTCAGAGTGTACATTCTCCGGGCAGTCTTCCCACACATTACTTTTTGTTTCAACTAATACATTGACAACACCTTAGCAAGCAATAATTTCATTTCTATGCTTTAACATGCCCTGAACTACAGACTTTCTGTGCTGTCAGTGAAATATGGGCTTATATGTATTATCAGAAAATTGACTGCATTATACTCATCAAGATTTAGACTTGCCAAAAGTTGTGAAGTTGATGAAATGAAGTGTCTTCATTATGATGCTTTAAAATTTCTTCTCCAGAGTCCACATGGTCTTAGAGCAATTCTGCTGTTTTTCCTGATGTTTTATCTTTAACGGGTTCTGTGGGGTTTTTTTTCTCTTACAACATGCTAGAGCATTATGGATTTTTCAAACAAAACTTTTACTCTTTGCAATTACTTCAAATTTACCTTTTACAGTAGAGCTCAACATTCTCCTTTTACAAACTGGCACGTTTATTTACTTAATTTACTTACTTACACTCTCACTCATTTATTTATAGGCAATGTCTTGCTCTATATAGCCCAGAGCTGGTCTTGAATAGACAATTCTATTTAGTCTCCTGAGTGTTGCAATTACAGATGCATGTTTTTTGTTTGTTTGTTTGTTTTTGTTTGTTTGTTTCGGCTGTGGGGCTTGAACTCTGGGCCTGGGCGCTGTCCCTCAGCTCTTCAGCTCAAGGCGAGTGCTCTACTACTTGAGCTACAGCACCACTTCCAGTTTTCTGGTGGTTTATTGGAGATAGGAGTCTCACAGGCTCTCCTTCCCAGGCTGGCTTTGAACAGTGATCCTTAGGTCTCAGCCTCCTGAGTAGCTAGGATTACAGGCGTGAGCCACCAGCACCCGGCCCAGCTAGCAACCTTTTGATATTCTTATAAATTAATCCACACTATCACCCTTCTTCTGATCACCAAAATTAGAATTTTTTAAATTACTATTGAGTCTTCTCTGTAACATCCCTCCTTTTTTTCCTTTTAGAGTAAAGGAGGGGGGCGGGGATGGGGGGGAGAGTTCATTGTGACATGTACAGGACATATCCTAATCAACCTTACCTCATCCATCCCTCTCTCCTGACCTTGAACAGCTTCCATAACAATCACTTTCTCTATGTGCTCCAGGCTGCTGTAATGAAGTACCATCCCTGGATGGCTTGGAAACAACAGAAATGTAATTCTCTGTTGCGGAGGCTGGATTCTGAGATCAGGGTGCCCATGAAAGTGAGTTCTAGTAAGGACCCACTTCTGGGTTACAGAATGTGTTACCCATGTCCTTGCATGATGAATGTGAAAGTATGGTCTGGTTATTCTTTTTAATGGACACTAATTCCATTTATGAAAGTCTACACTCCTATAGATGCATTGCTTCTCCAAGGCTTGACCTCCAGAAACTATCAGAGGACTTTAACATAGGAACTAAGGATGAGAAAGTTATTCAGTCCATTGTCATCTCAATTTCTCCCTTCCTCTCCCTTCCTTCCCCTTGAACTCAAGGAGTCAAGCTCTCAGTTTTCTATCTCACAGCTGTGCTCTAACAGTTATTCCATTACACCATGGCTTCAACCTGGCTTCTTGCTGGATAGGTGAAAATGAAATCATATAGATGTTTTTGCTAGGCACTGAACTTGGATCTTCCAGATCTCAGCCTCTTGAGTAGTTAGAATTACAGGCCTAAGATAGCAGAACTCTGCTTCTATAATAATGTCTTACATCTCCAACACAATACCAAGTTCTGTCAGTCCTTTCTTCAAACTAAATGTCTGTTGTGGCCCACATCTGTTTTGTTTGTTTGTTTTTTGCCTTTCTCCATGACCTTCAGTTTCTGTTCTCATTCCTGAAGCACTCATAGTGGCACTCACTTCCTGGTCTTTTTGCCTTTTGTATCCCCTACCATGACAGAAAACAAGTGGATTTCTTCCTCAAAGAGTATTTGTACAGTTTTGGGATTGACTTCAAGCATGGGGGATGAGAGGTCTAAATTTGAAAGAAAATCCAGGTTTTACAGTTGATTTAACTGTAAGAAAAGCCTAAGATTAGTATAACTTTAAAATGTTGACATAGAGGCCTAAAACAGGATCTCTAGGGGGAAAGTTATATAATGAAATAATTTTAAAGTAAAATGGTCAGGTTACATAATCAAAATCATTTATTGTACAATGAGAATAACCCAGCTGAGTAATGTGTTCAATGATATTATATATTATATTATAAAATAGAGTATCATTTCATAGCATAAAGAAATAAACAACTTAAAATAATTTTATTTTCTCTTGTTCATGGTATAAAAATCTTTTGCTCTTGCTAGAAATAATACTTTGCTTGAGTGCTTAGTGAAGCTAAGAGAATATATATAATAATCTTTGTTTTAAATTTCAAGTTAGGACTTTTTATATAATCCATAAGTTGTAACTTCAGATGGTTGTGATATTTTTTTTCTTTTTGCCCTATCCCTCTGTTGTGATACTTGGCCTTAAAAAAAAAA